>NC_090923.1:848300261-848603291 GCF_040938575.1 Ambystoma mexicanum
GGCGTAAGTGTGACCTCTGATCTGGACCAGATGGATTGACTGTTGGGGGCTAGATGAGGGAGTGGCACATATCACTCTAAACATTTTATTGTGGAACATAACTGGTGTATGTCAAACATCCTCCGATCTGGCTTTGTGCAATTTCATTTGAAGAATCCAGGTCATATGTTTTCAGGAAACGCTGGCTATGAACCCAGTTTATTTTCAGGGTTATTTGACCCTTATTTTCAGGGTTATGTGACCCTCACGATCCCGGCTACAAAAGCCTCTAGAGGGAGACCAAGAGGTGGACTCCAGATTTGGTATGATCTAACGCTTGATTGGGAAGTGGTCTCTGTTGAAACTGGTTTGGTGGACCTATAACTAATAGCTGTGACCGCAGAGGGGTGAGTGATTCTTGCTTTTCAATCTATATAATAGGCCAAATGAGAACACGAGGTGGAGACTTTATTGAAGCTAAATCAATAGTGTACTTCTAATACCCCCCGTGATTACAAGAAGCAATTTCACTCTGGTGGTAGGGGATATGAATATTCAGACAAAACCCTTGGCAGCTACTGAAGACCTTTGGGAAGAGCAGGATCTTGTATGGTCTATCCCTCCATCATCACCTGTTCCCCCAAAAAGAGTCCACAAAGCAGCGGTGGAGTCAGTATGCATCATTGCTAACCTGAACCTCAGAGCCTGTAATGGTAGACTGGCAACTGATCAATCAGCGGTAATTACTTTCAATGGCCCAAATGGGTCCTCACGTAATAACTACATATTCACTATGGCTAGTTGCTGGTTCAAAACTATGGACCTGACTATTAATGATAGATCCAATAGCCACCACACACCCCTGTCTTTTTCTTGTTGTATTGGAGCTGGCACATGGTGGTCAAGGCGCATGCCAGAAAATCGATAAAGTTGGCAGACTGGATAAAGAGGGATGTGAAGCCAAAGGCATACGTAGTAATAGCGGGTAACCTGGGTAATATTTGTAACACACGTGCACTATCATCTACTATAATTGCAGAATTTGAGACTCTGGGTAAAAACATAGTGTTTTTGTGTCCTCGGAAAATGTGAAGGCCAAATGTAGGGCAGTGGCAAAAAACCCATGGCATAATTACCAGTGTTCCAAATTGGGAACAGCTTTAGTATTACATGTTAGAACTGCAAGACTCTGAAACAAAGGGGTTCTACAAAATCTGAGGACAAACCACAAAGCACTTTTGTCTGCAACTAAAAGAGCTTACGCTAAATCCTCATGGGCTCCTCTTCAAATCGACTATGGAAGAAAGGGACATGGTGCGGTTCTGGAAGTTGGTCACCCCGAGAGTTGGATGGCGACCAATCTCTTCAATGCTGTATCCAGGGTACTGTTTGGAGGAGTAATTTTTTTAACCTCTATGCAACTCCGGGAAGGCAGGATGACCAGCTTAGACTGGAGGGCCTCAGTGCAACCCCGCGAGAAGTAGCTTTGGTTATATCACACAAGGAGGTGGAAGAGGCTCTGGGATCAGAAAAAATGGGGCAAATCTGCTGGGCCTGATCTTATACCACTAGACTTCTTTCGGGATGAATCGACCGTCTGGATCCCGACCTTGTGCACAGTATTTGACACTGGCATTTGTACCAAGGAAGTCCCTCGAACTTGAAGGGAGGCCACAATAGAACCCATATACAAAAAAAGGGGCTAAAGACCAACCCGAAACCTACCACCCAATATCCTTATTTTACTGTGCCAGGAAAACCTTTGGCAAAGTCTTGGTGGCAAAATTTGAAAAATGGGTAGATGATAGAGAGATCATCAGTAACGCCCAGGCTGGGTTTCGAGTTGGACGGGGCACTGTGGACCATTGCTTCTTGCTGTCCTTATTAATCCAGACATATACAAAACTACTTAAAATTAAATAATATGTTATATTTCTGGATCTCAAAACAGCCTTTGACTCCATTCCAAGACCATCGTTGTGGCAGATCTTGAAGAGGCAGTAAGTCCTAAAAGAGCTGGTTGATGCAATTAAATGTATCCATGTGCAAACTCAAGCCACAGTGCGTTATGGCCTTGGAAGGTACCAGGCCGACCCGTTTGACGTGATGATGGGGGTTCGCTAGCGGTGTATTCTGGCCCGCTCCTTTTCTTGCTATATATCCAGGAAATTGTGGATGCAATGAAGGCAGGTGCCTTAGATGCTACAAAAATTGGGTCTAAAAATGGCCCACTTTATTTTTTGCCAACGATGCTGCGATCCTCGCCACTACACCATCTGGGATGAGATGAGTGCTTAACATCCTTCCGGCAGAATGCAAGGAGCTCGGCCTCGCGCTTAATGGAACCAAAACCAAAGTTATGGTTTTTAAACCCCCCCTTCTCCAAGTCCTCCCAGTCTCAAGGTTGATGGTATCGTATTGGAGCAAGTTAGACATTTTGATTATTTGGGGATCAGGTTTAATGAAGTGGGGGGGGGGTGGTCTGACCAACTCATCAAAACTAAGGCAAACTTAAATAAATATAGCAGGGGTATTTGTTCTTTTTTTGCAGGTCATGGTAGTAGGGCAATCTCAATGGCTATAGCGCTATTCGACATGCAAGCATTGCCAGCATCACTTTATGGTGCTGAGATTTGGGGCTTTGCGAATATGAAAATGTTATACGCTGTTGTAAATAACTACTTAAAGAAGTTGTTGCTCCTGGCAAAGAATGACCCAATTTTTGATTAAATTGGACCTTCAATCACAGCTGACATGATTGCCCTAAAATCAGTCTTGTATTGGCTGAGACTTTCGTCTTCCCCAGGCCTGGCTCCATATAGAGATGCTCTGAGGGATTTTTTGCAACTGGAAGCTGCCATAAAACATGGTTGGGATTTCCATGTAAAAACAATGTTATGTTGTTTTGGGTGCCAGATATTTCTGGATAACCCTAGTGAGTGCTGACCCTTGCGGAAAATGGATCTTAAGATAATTGCAAGGCGCAACACGTTCAAGATTTTGGAGGCCCAAAGGCACTCCTTGTAGAATGGTCCCAAATTCCTTTCATCTAATTCTCTGGGGAATTGTAAATCCTTTTTGGATGAATCCATCCCCCCTAAGCGCGCTCCGTATATATGTGCGCTTTGGATTGGGTTTCCTGTGTACCGCTTGGTATACTCGTGAATGGTCAACACACAATTCTGAGGAATACCCACTTTGCAAACAAGCTGACAAAACCTTACTCCACTTTACGTTGATATGACCAATTTTACTTGAGCCCAGGCAAAGGTATTTAAGAACCCTTTTAATTGATATGCGGATTAGAAGCTCATGGGAAGCAATGCAGCTTCTTACCAGTACGCTGGAATGGAAAGTTGTATGTGCTTTCTCTAGATGCCAGTTAGTACCAGTTGTTGCCATCAAATGAAAGGTACTTGCGTCACATGTCAGATATTGTCATTACATGTCCAGATACTCTCACTATTGTCCATTTATTTCCATCTTTTAGACTCACAGCTCATGTCAGGTGTGTCCATTGAGTACAATGGTACTCTTAACAACTCCCCAAATTCCTATGATATCCTTGTTCCCCCTGCCCACCTCTAGCCTGATACCATTGCATCCCTTTTCCCACCTCCAAATGGTATTTTTCCACTTTTCATTTTTTGGTTAACCACCGGTTTTTATTTCTGAAAAGCCACTCTCCTGTAAAGCACCATGGGAGAGACAGCTATAATTTGGTGAGAAGGGGTAAAAACTACTGCACACAATAACGCCAGACCCTCCCAGAAATCGAATCAATGCTTCGTCTCCAAGTAGTTTCATACCTGGTCCAATTCCGTACAGCGCTTTTTCTGTGTGCTGTGCATACGTTTGTACTTTTCCTCTATTGGGAAATGAATGGGGAGTAGGCCAAAACAGTGTTTTTTTTATTTTCACTTCCTTAATAACTGTTTCATTTTTTAACTGATTTTTCCCAATATTTTCACTCTGGGTGTCTGACGGTGGGGTGGGGAGGATGTGTTTTATGTTTATGTGTATGTTTATTGTGTTTATATAGCGCTTTATGCCAAAGCGCTTATGACTGGGGGTCTGGGGGTCGGTGTGCCTGACAAACTTTTTGTTTGCAAAATGTCGTACAAAGCCTTCATACGAGTCCAAAGTTATTAGCAATTCATTGTTTGGCTTTCCTTTGTATCTCGATACTCAACTTAACTATAGTGCAGCGACTGGTATTCGTGCCATTTGCTAGTCGTTTCCATCAATGCAGAGTACTCAAATTATATGGCAAGTATTGTGATGACATTCCAGATTTTTGCATTTTTTGCATTTTCTGCAGGGTATTTCCACCGATGTGCAGGGATTTCCATCTGCCATGTGCTCTTCCACAAATGGTGACAGGGCAAAACATCCTACACATCAGATGATAAACGGATCTAAATATAATACAATATTCTACCAAATGAGATTATTGCGGTGTGGAAATTAATGTATGGCCAATTCCAATTGAATTGATGTTATGTTATAAAACCTTGCCTCACTGATCAGTTGTAGCTTCAACCTCTCCCCAGAAGTAGTCAATTGGATCAAGTCCTTTCTGTCGGGATGATCCTCCAGGGTCTGGTCTTCATGGGATCGGAAGCAGCTGACCCCATCCCATCTCCTATGGTGTCCCTCAAGGATCCTGCCTCTCTCCTACCCTGTATAACATGTAAACGAAACCCCTCTTTGACCACCTGGATATCCTCGGAATCCCATAAACTAACTTTGGTGATGACACACAGGTCCTCCCCAAAAACAACGGCAACTACGAACTAGACTCAGACAACATCAACCACATCTTCAGCATCATCCATGCACGATGACAACTCACCATCTCTGTCAGAATGATGACAAAATGGAGGAGCTGCTTATTGTGGGCTCCCCACACTGCCTCAAATACATCAACCCTACCTTTGCCTCTTTCTGCATTGATGGGAACATGACCCCTGTGTCCTCCCATGTCAAAACTCTGGGAGTCTACCTCGACGCAGAACTAAACATGCAGAAACATATCAAGGCAGTCACCTGTTCTGCAACCTATTCTATCAAACTTCTCAATCTCTCTCGAAAATTCCTTACTACCAACAACTGCCTCACCCTAGCCAGGGTTATCATTGGAAGTAAACTTGAATATTGTAAGGCCATGCCCGCTGGAACATCAATGAAAAATGTAAACAAATTACAGCTGATGCAAAACAATGCCCGCAGAGCAGCCTGGGGCCTGAAACGCTCTGACCACATCTCTCAAATTAGACGCAAGGCTTATTGCCTTCTTATTAAGGCACAGATTGAAATCAAATTCCTTGCCATCACCCATCGCTGAATTCTCAACCCAGCTCCCCCTTACCTCACCTGCTGCATCACTAAAAAACACGATAGACTCCTCTCCTCCACCTCACTAATCACCCCAAGATTCAATAGAAAGAGAGCTGGAGTCTCCAGTTTCACCGTCATCGCCCCCACCCTGTGTAGCTCCTTACCCCCTGTGTACAAGAAGAACCTTCTTACCCCCTTTTTCGGAAAAAAAGTAAAAACAGGCCTGATAAATAAATACTCTTGACTGCCTCACTTGTATTAGAATGGCATACAACCTTCTACTGCCTCCTCTATATGTTTACAATATACTGTTCCACCGGTAGCCCACTTGTACTGTAATTCATCTGTTAACACCTATTACTTGTACTGTACCATGCTTCTAGCACTGTGATACCTACGGGTCTGGATGATATCAACAAATGCAATAAATTAAAAAATTAGTGGACATGTCCCCTCCACATGCACATTTAATTTTCTATTTTGTTGGGTATGTATAAGATGCTTATACAGCAAAGAGCAGTGTTTCAAAGTACCACAAGGCAAAAGGGAATGGAGTATAGGAACACATAAACAATAGAAATGACAATAAATAAAAGACAAAAAGCGGTCCTACCAGGCCTTGTGACATTCAGAGTTTGCAAGTACAGTGAAAGAGAGAAGGGGGTGGGGGCGTAAGTGCAAGAGGGTCCCTGTTAGGCGGAAACCTGTGCAGCTCCCTCTGGGACCACTGCAAAAGATTTAGGACTACAGGTGTTGCGATGAACCCACTTGGTAGCAGTCTGTACCACACAGATTCAATTGGTAGCTGTGGCTGAGCAGTCAGACTTCTCTCAAGAAAAGTTGGTCAGTATAGGGAGCATACAAGATAGGGTAATTCTTCGCAGCAAAACGAGTAAACACGCAACCAGGCTTTAGTATAAAGGTAGCAAGTTATTTATTAATAACAGAACATCTACGGAAAGTACTAAAGCGAACCACGGCAAACAGATCAAAATACAATTACTCTGCAGAATGGAATAAAGCTCAATCCCCGAAAACACAATATCGACAACTCCAGGTCCTACGGCACCACTTATTTTCAGACAGAGGTGTATACCTCAACCCAGATGACACTCGAATATTTAGTGAGGAAGGGAGAGAAGAGATAGGCAGGTAATGAAGTCAACACGGTTCGTACTGAAGCAGGTAAAAATGCAAGGCAAGAAGGCATTAATCACACTAGATCATACAGTTCGGCGGCCAGGCCCACTCGGTGAGAGGTATGGCACGATGTCCTGGAAAGTCTCTATGGGTGATGCGTTCAAGTCTCAGTTAGCAGTTTGGTTAGCGACAGGTTGAACCAGTTCAGAACAAAGAGTGAATAAAGCTTGGAGGCAACCCAACGGAACGGAGAGGAATCAGATACCTCACACGGACCGATCGATAAGGGAAGCCAGGCGGTTACGGTACCTTGTTGTGGACGACCGCTCCAGCGGGGGCAGTTGTTCCTGGTGGTGGATGCACGACGGGTCTTGGCCAAGAGAAGAGATGCTCTCGTCGTCGAAGAGAAGATGTCCGGTGCACCACCAGGGAAGAAACCAGCCGCGGAGGGCTTCGTCACAAGGCACCACCTTTCGATCACGATGCCGGAGTAGTGGCTATCCGGTTGCCGGGTGCTCTGCACGGGCAATTCGACCACTGCGTCCAGGGCGATCAAAAAGCACAAAGAAGAAGAAGACTGGTTGTTCCCACCAGCCAGGGAAAGAGCCTCTCCGGCAGGGAGATCTCTTCTGTCGTCGGGAGATTGTGAGACGGTTCCGCAGGGCTCCACCGGAGGTGTCGTCGTGCAGGTCGGCTCAGCGTTACCCTCGTCGGATTCTTTAGGTCCAGTGGCGACGTTTCTAAGATCCAGTCCCAAAAGCCCTGCTTTTATGCAGACGTCCCCCATTCATTCAGCCTAGCTTGTCAATCAATACATGCTAAGTGGTGAGCGGGAAGGCTCACCACCTGGGCCAATCACTCCAGAGTGCGACCTGAGTTGGCAAGGCAACTCGGTCCAGGGTGCCTAAACCCCCTCCCACACCCCTGAGGTAACCCAGACAGAATGGCGCCACTTTGGAGGGTGTCTGTCCAGAGGCCCACCAAAAGTGGAACAAAAGGGCTCAACCTTTGGTTTAGGAGTCACAGAGAAAAACACAGACGCCATTTTACAACCCGAGTTCTGGCAGAAAATACCACTCGATAAACCTATTTAAGATAAGTAGATCGGTGGTACGTTGGAGATTAACGAAAAACAGTATCAATCTTCAACAATGGGATGAATCCCATAGGGTTATGCTCGGGGTCGAACATAACAAGTAGTTTCCACTGCCACCAGCCAAAACTCGACGAGGAGGGACGGGACAGTGCCCCCTCGAGTAACAGATCCAGGAGTAATCGAATTACCCCTACTAGCACGTCCACAATAAGATGGTTGGTACTAGTTCTGTTAGTAAATTTAGGTCTAGTAAAGCCAATGGTGACTTTACATGCCCGGGGAGACGGTAGTCAGTCCCCGGGTATGGAGTCTATGGTGGGGGGACCAGCTAGGGTGCCCCCGTGTCACGACACGTAGGGTGCGGAGTGACACACATAGAAAAACTTATGAGACCCTATGGAGTAAAAGACCCCATAGCCCATCGAACACATTGACAACTCAAAGGAATCACACACATACATGTCCAAGAGTGAGAGGAAAAGGGTCACACTCTTGGCAGGATGAAAAAAACAAACTCCAGAAATCCATCAAAGCTGCTAGGGGACTCACTAGGTTAGGAAATTCAGCCTAAACAGAGAATTCTCCCTAACAGTCCCCTAGTTCATATTGTTTATTTTCAGGACTAAGTGTTGAGTCAGAAGCGGTTGTAGCTCTAGGCTTTCCGTGCGGCTTGACTCTTATCCTCCGCTAGTTTCTTTCCTCGAATTCCGCACGTCGGCTGTGTGCCATGATCTGCTGGCATCTGCTGCTCGTCTCTCCGTGAGGAAGCCTGGCCGCTGCGTCTGCACAGAGCGGTTCCCTCACCTCCACTCCCACCGCACTCCCCAGGCACTACAGGCTGCCTTTGTATCGGCAGTCCTGTGGCTTCTCCGGGAGGAAACGCGGAACACGTGGGGCTAGCTGGGACCACTGGGACGGTATCGCGTGGCTAGCCCCAGGATGGTAAGAAATCCGCTATTCGCATCAAACGGCTGGCAGAAGAGGGAGAGCCTCGGGTTCTGTTCTGGCTCTGCTTAATTTGTTTTCGTTAATTCCATTGGTACGATGGCTATGGTTTTAGCATAACTGGAGTAGCAGGCTACTACTTTCAGAGTTGCAGGATGGCTGCACATAAGAAGATTGGGATCAACCCTACTTCTTATTCGGCTTTGTGGGTCTTAGCAGACTCGATAGCCTCTTCTCCAGTCATTAACTGAGACTGTGTATTGGAGGTTGTAGCCCTTAGCGAGCGCAGGAGACAGAGTGTACAGCATACAGAGTAAACTCCCTGCTACAAAAATCTCCCCTTTTGAAGCTCATGTTGCCCCGCATAAAGCTTCAAACTCCTCATATGATCTAGTGAAGCCTGATCCCATAGTACAAATACCCCTGGTCAGTCTTAAAAAAATGGGCCCTATGGACCATATGATGCCACTTTCGACCATTGATGTTGCACTCCCCGTAAGGTCTGAGATATTCATAAACCCGCTTAACCCTGCCTTCCAAGGGAGGGCTGTGCCTAGCTTAGCCCAAGTCGAGCCCTTTGGTCCTCCCCAGTGGTCCGAGCTTATGGCTAATATTGCTGAAGAACTACTTGCATGCAAAGATCCATTTGACATTGGCTTGCTGGCTGAGGCTCTGAATAATTGGGCATCGAGTCTACGGCCACTTAATGTGAATACTGCTTCCCAAACACATGAGCTTATCGAATCAGTTGTCTTACCACAGGATTCCAGAGTGAATGCGGCCTGCCAAGCCCTCATACAAAGGGTAACAATAGATCAAGGGACCCAAACTGACTGTTGCAGTTAGGTTTCGCTGGTGCCCATGGTGGCAGTCCTGGACTGCAAGGAAAAGGGTTTTATTTCCAACATAGCTGGTCCACAGAAATCCTTTCCACTGGAACCGCCAAGTGCTTCGAACCTTGCACATAAAGATGCCAATCAGCCCTTAATTCTGAATACTAAATTGAAGAGAGCACTATCACGGAACTTACAAAAAAAAAGTCACAAATACCAAAAATAAAGGACATGAACACGTATGACTTTATAATGGACCAAAGAAATGTTATCATAACTAATATTCAAAAAAACAAAGGAAAAGAATCCAAAGAAGCCTTCCACAACAAGATTCTAGCCTGGCTGCGTCAGAGAACAGGTCCAGGAGTGGTCAGATGCACAGACTTAATCATCATTCGTAGGATTGATCAGAGCGATTGGTGCTTGCTACCTAACTGTGATTGTATTATAGTGGGCTGTGGGGCCAGCACCCTTCCTTCCTTTCTTAGATGTTGTACATATTTGCCCAAAGGTGCTTCAAAATGTAATCTGATTCTCTAATGCCTACAGTTCTCCCAATGGAATCCTTCCTTTTTTGCTCTCTACCATTATAGCTCACACGATGTTCACTGAGGTTTATTAGTTGCCTTGGTGGTGAGATTGTTCTCATTACTACAGCTGATTTTTTTGCTTGCCATGCTGAATTTTAATTGTTATGATATGCTCCATTTATGTATTTTTTATGTGTGTTTGTTTCCATTTCGCGCCATCACACCTATGGGTCTATTGTGCGCATTACAAATGTAATAAAGTAAACTAGGGGGAAGTTCGAGAGGTGCCTGTTGCATACAGCAGGTAAGTGCACAGGCATATACAGCCCGAGTGAAGAGGGAGTTCTAACACCCATCATGTAAGTGGGTGCCTGAGAAAATACAACAGGCAGGTATGGGCCCAGGAGCCAGTGCAGAGGGAATGCAGATGCTGGTGGCAATTGGGCAGAAGTCCAGGACCCTATCTGAACTCTTGAGGGGCCAGTGGGAATGATTAGCATGCAGCGAGAGAGGGAATGAGGAGGAGAAGAGAAAAGTCTTGAGTTTTTTGCAGCCCTTGAGATGAACCTGTTCAAGACGGGGAGAGAGAGGGAGACTGTTCCAGACGAGGGAGCCAGTGGAGGAGAGAGAGTGAGAAGATCGAAACTATTGGGAAGGAGAGTATTTAGCGAGAGAGAGCGTGTCTTGAATTTTATCTTTCAGCAACCGGCAGCCAGTGTAGAGATTTCAGAGCTGGAGAGATATAGTCCTTGGGCTGGAGGCCAAGGATAAGTCTCCCAGTCCTATTTTGAATTAGTTGAAGAGGGCGCAGAGAAGAAAGAGGCATGTTGAAGAAGAGACTTTTGCAGTAATCCAGCCTGGAGAGGACCAGAGCTCTAGAGACATTGAGTTTCTGGGGAAGGTGAGGAAAGGGAGAATGCCTCTAAGGAGGGGGAGTTGGAAGTGGGCCTTCTTGGCAAGGTCCAAGATATGAGGAATGCAGGAGAGAGAGGAATTGAAGATGGCCCCGAGATTTCAGGCTTCAGGGGAGGTGAAGGAGGAGAGTCCGTAGTGGGTGGCCAGAGATTGCAAGGTGGAAGCGGGGAACAGAGGTCCAGATAGGAAGAATCTCTGTCTTTCTGGCATTAAGACAGAGATCTTTGGTGGTGCACTAGGACTGAATAGCAGCTAGGCAGCTAGGGATGATAGAGGAGGAAGAAAAGGAGGAGGCTGTGGGTTTGAAGAAGAGTTGCGTATCATCTGCATTGCACTGGAAGTGAGGGGAGAAGGCATGGTTCAATTGTGCAAGAGGAGCAGGGTAGATGTTGAAAAGCCAAGGCGAGAGGATAGAGCCCTGGGGAACACCACAAACAGACAAAGTACTGGTGGAGGTGAAAGAACTCATAAGCATCTGGAAAGGACGGTCAGTGAAGAAGGAGGTCAGCCAATCCAGTGCACGGTCTGAGATACTCAGAGTGGTTGACCATGTCAAAGGCGGGAGAGAGGTCAAGGAGAATGAGAACAGCAGGAGAATTAGAGTCAAGATTTGTGAGCAATTCTTTACAGGTGTTCAGGAGAGCAGTTTGCGTGCCTCTGGATGCCTCTGGGTGCCTCTGGATGCTCGGAATCCAGATTGATGGTCATGTAGACAACCAGCGAGCTCAGTGTGATGGGTCAGTTGGGGGAAGACCAACGTCTCCAGGAGTTTCCCAAGGAAGGGAGTAGTAGAGGTAGGACAGTAGTTGGCAAGACATGAGGGGTCGGCAGAAGACTTTTTTTAGAAGGGGGTGCACAACAAGGGAGTGCTTGAGAGAGGATGGAATGAGCCTGATGCTAAGGAGTGGTTGAAGAAGTCGGCAAGAGCCGGACCAAGGGGCGGATGTGTGTACAACTGGAATGTGGGTTCAGTCTCTCAGAGAAAAGTCAGGTTCAAGTGAGACTCCCACTCCCCAAAAGCTGGGGGAGGCTGTTATTAAGCGTTGGCTTGAACCATAAATAGACTAGCGTAGCCTGCTCTTCATAGGGGTGACCTTGCAAAGAAAATAAATTATGTTATATTTAGGAGCTCATTTTCGAAGTTCCCAGAGAGTAAATTTGCGATGTAAATCCAAGGCATAAACAATGTATGCCCTGAATGTACGCACCACCAGTTTTTGCCCTCTGATTTTATGCCAGCAGAAAGAGGTTTAAAACAATAAGCGTGAGGCTTAAAAAGCATGCATAGTTTATGCAATTTATTTTATGCCATATCAAATAAAAAATATGCCAATGGGGAGGTAAAATCGACCATGCCCACAGCAGGTACCAATCATTCAAACAAGCCATGCAACCCTCACAACAAGCTGCACATGCAATGAGCCACTATGTCAGTGGTGGGAACTGCATAAAAAAACACAGGAAACACCAAACTCACTTTTGCAAGCACCGTGGAAGGAGAAGCAGCATTATTGCTTCAAATCAGACAGTTAAGGAGAATGATTTTGTGGGTACAGGTGGGCCAGCAGCAGACTGAACCCCACAGGCAGACCATCAGCCTGCAAACAAACCTCCACCCCATGCAGTCCATCAGCCTGCACACCAGCCCCACCCAACAGAAGTGCTGAGCCAGGAGGAGGGATAGGAGAGCCTGAAATCCCTACCCACCAAGGCTGTACCAGCCCAGAATATCTCACCATGACCTCACTGACCAGCAGGTTCTCACTGTCTAACGCCTAGATGTGCTCAACATCTACAGCCGCATGACAGAAATAAAATGCTACATAAAGCTTGACAGGAACACATTCCCCTCCATTCCAATCTGATGAAGCTCCTCACAGTGCTTCATTTCTGCGCCACAGTCCATTTTCAACACACTGTGGCCATAATGATTTGTATCATGCAGTCATGCATTCTCGCACAGCTGATATCTGCCATGATGATACAGATGCGCCAACACGTTGCCTTTCTCACAGACCCTACAATCCTCATCCACATCAAAGTCAGCTTTTCTGCCATTGTGGGCTTCCTCAACATTGTTGGGGCTCTTGCCTCTGGCCCTTGTACCACCCAGGGAACATGCACATGGCTTCATCAACAGAAACATGCAGCACACAATCATTGTGAATATGGTCTGCATTGTGGACATGCATTTCACACACATGTGTCAAATTCCCTGCCTCCACCCATGACTCCATGATCCTGGCCCAGAGCAACCTGCCACACATTATGAAGGACCTACAGCTGTTACCTAGACACAGCTGCTGTGTATGTACATGGCAACACAGTACCACACCAATGCGTGGAAATCCACTATGCATGCATTGTGATTATGCCTTCAAGACCAGAAGGGATTAGCCTGACAATCGGCAGGGGTGGGGGCTGATTGAGGACATCAAGTGGATACACAGCACTGTCAACCATGCAAGTATCAGAAAAGGACATTCTGCACCAATGGTCCTCTGACATCTGAGCCCTGGTTATGCCCATTACTATCCTTTCGATGGAATCCTACCACTAGCTGTACAATCACTGTCTTCACCTGGTGACACCTGCTGTATCCCTAAACAGGGGCTAGGCAGAAGTCCCACATCCAATATAATTACAGCCATGTCCCCCCACCACCATGCTCCCTACAGCTGATTCCATGTAAGAACACATTTCACATACACACACATATATTTCACTGACACCATGTTCGTTCACTAGGTACATGCCATATGCAACATAATTGGGGATATGGATTGGATTCCTCTAGCATCCCACTGTCTCTGACAGGTGTCTGTGGCATGGGCATCACATAGAAATCCATATCCTAGAGTGCAAGTTGAGTTTATTGGATTGGATGTGGCATGTGGCACATTTGTACACAGTGTAGTAACATACTCACATGCTCTATGTGTGGACCAGGGTTTGTTTATGCATTGTGTTTCTCGGAGGCATCCTTTTTTCTTGTAGGGTGAGACCCTGCGGGCCTGTGACAGGCCACACATTGGTTCTCCACCATCTGATGGAACATGTGCATATCTTCTAGGCACACTACAAGCATCATGTGGTATGTGAATACAAGGTCCACTATTTATGCATAATGTATCACCTAGCATGTTTGGACTGGACTATTTTACCACTGTGAGTTAACCACTGTCGAACGTGCTGTGCTTGTGTTCAGAACTGTGTTCAGGTGTTCATATATGTGGATGGGAAGTGGGGTATTTGGACACAGGCACCATTAGGGAAATGTCTTGTGGGTGCCTTTATGGTTGCTGTCAGATCTCACTATTGATGGTCACGCACGGCAGTGTCTTGGGACATGTGTGGTCATTCTGGGCCGTGGATTGGTACTGGACTCTCAAACTATTTACCCAAAAGGCATTGCATGAATATGTCCCATGCATGCCATTGACTCACCCTCAGCTCCTGTCTCTACTTCTCCAATTCCCTCAAGGACGCGGGCAGCAATGACAGCCAGCACCTGCTACTCCCAATGCCGCAGATCTAGGCACTCCCTCCAGTGTTTTGCTACCAACTTCTGGACACACCTCTTGACGTCTGGCCAGTGCTTCTGAATCTGGGCCACCTTATGAGGTGTTGTTGCTACAGCATTGACATTTTGAAAGATGGCCTTCCAGAACTAGTTGCTCTGGTGTAGTTGGATCTTGAGACGTCCAGAACCCATGAGGTGGTCAGCCTTCTTTGTGATGCCCTCCCCAAGACCTTTTGCTCCTCAATGTTCAACTTGGTGCAGAGTCTGCCTTGACATGGTCCTGGCGTGTGCCCAGAGGTGTTGGGCTGCGAATGTGGTAGACTGGTCTGGCATTAGATTGCCAAGTGGTGGTGAACCAAATTGCAGAGAATTGGTCAACGGACTGAGGTTTGGGGACAACAAAGGATGTGATGTAGCAACTCTGGGGCAAGCAAGGGAGGTTGTAAGTGACAGTGTCTGGATGGTGGTACTGGGAGCAGTGGGCGGGGTGTGTGCAGGGGTTTAAGGGCAGCTGCAGTCAGGGGGTCCTGGGCAAGGGAGTCAGTGGGTCATGTGGGCACCAGCAGTCAGAGGGTCAAGGGGCAGCAGTGATCAGGGGGTCAAGGGGCAGGTGTGACAACAGGTCCTTGGGTAACAGATTTTATGAGGCCCTGGGGACAGATGGTATCAGGGGATCATGGGGCAACAACATTTGGGGGCTCATAGGTTAGGGGGCAGAGGGTCTTGGGGGCAACAAATGTCAGCAGGGCCTGGGGAAGGGGGACCTGGTAGCAGCAGAAGTCAGGGGCCATGGGGGAAGAGGGGATAAGTGTGTTAAATGATGACAGTGGTTCCTGGAGGTAGGGAGAGGCAGAACATCCGGAGCAAACAGATGTCAGAGGGTCCCGATTGCAGGGGTGATGCTTTGTTCACAGTTCCACTGTTGTTAGCCCCTGCCTGGGCTTGATGCTGTGGTGCCAGGGGGCACGTGGTGTCCAATCGTGGGTTGGTGAAAGCAGGTACATATATGCTCAGCATACATTATTAATTATTATTTATGTATCATAAGAATTCATAATTCTTTGAGTAACTTTAACAGCCGTTTTCTTTTTCATTGTCACCAAATACCTTTTCGGGAGGTGACTGGTCAAGATCCTTCTTGCAGTTTAGGATTAATCATTAGTAATCTAATATATCATTGTTATGTATATTTACTGTTTTATGGTTTTGCATATGATGGACAAAAGAGATGGATTTCATAACCCTCCCACTTCAACAATCCCCACAACAATCTGAGAAAAGAAACAGGTTATTTAGGCTGAATATTTTCATTTTTTTCAAATAAAAGATTAAGGAATAAAGGACCATCGTTATAGAGAAACAAGGACATGAATGATTGTTCTAGATAATAGAAACAGCTCTTTTCATGCGCATTGACATTCTTTTACTTCACGTTTGTGAAACCATCAATCTACTACCCGAAAACCCTCCTACCTCTGAAAAACCTTTCTCAACATAAAGATTGAAACAAAACAATGTGCATAGTATCCATTAACACGCATTCGCTTTAGATAAATATGCATACGTTACAATCCTATTTACCAAGTCTTGGACTTATTTAAATCTAACATTTTAGACATTGGGCCTCGTTACACGGTAGGCGGTAAAAATCGCCAATTACCGGCATGGTGTAATTAGCGTGTCCGCCCTCGCAAGAGGCCGCAAATTGCATGCCATTACGAGATCGCGGGCACAAGCCTACCGCCATGCCGGTAATGAGCCTACCGCCATGCCGCAAAAGACCCCAAAAAGTCCCTTAACGGCATCGTCGAAAGCGCTGTTAGCACTTCCGACCTGCCGCCACATGCAAATAGCGGTCTCCGCAAATAGCGGTGACCGCCATTAGCGGTCACCGCTAATAGCGGTTACCGTAATTTTGCGGAACCGGAAATAGCGTCATCGCACCGGAACGGGAAAGAGCACGGCGGCCATCTTTAAAAACACAATCCAAAGCCATCCTCCTTATCCAGGACACCTTACCGGGAACCACGTCGGAAAATACACCAAGGACACCGTTAAGATGCCCAAGGCCATTAAAAAATCGTCTGAGCGGCAACGCAAGGAGAAATTTAGCAAGGAGGAGCTCCTTATGCTAACGCAGACACTAGCAGACAATGCTCATGTCGTCTTCAATAACGACATACGTCGGGAGACCATAGTGAAGAAGAAGGCCATCTGGGAAGAGGTAGCCCACAAGGTCAGTGCAGTAGGCACCACAACCCGCACAGTCAAAGACTGCCGGAAGAGGTGGGATGACCTCCGGCTCCGTGTGCGGAACATTCTATCCGTGAACCGCAACCTGGCTACGGGCACAGGAGGAGGCAGTGAATCGCCAATCAAGCTCACTGAGTGGGAGGAGACATGTGCATCAACCATCGGGGTGGAATGCATCGAGGGAGTTGGACAAATGGAGCATGGCATGGCCGTTTCGTCCGATGGAGGTGAGTGCATGCATCAAACAATGCACAGTGAAGTGTGATGTTCCCCCCCATCATGTGTCCATATGAATGCCATGGCTCCAGCCACAAACAGACATGCATGCATCACCACATACCCGTACAACACAGACCCATTCATGCATGACCCACCCAACATCCCCATTACCTGCATCCACACTAAAGAGCCCGGAATGCATAGAACGGCATGACATATTCATTTTGCTCAAGGCAGGTCGACCCATTACTGATGGTTGTCAACATTTCTCACCCTTACAGGATCACACACTGACACTGAGGAGGCACGCACTTCCACACCTGCTCCCACATCCTGCAAAAAAGCCAGGAGGGATGCCACAGGGGACACCGCCACATCCACAAGGGCAGCCAGGACGAGTGTCCATGACTACAGGGACAAAGTCAGCCGGAACACCAGTTGCACGCATCCACAGGCCATTGGTGCTCCCGTCGTGGCAACCACGGAAGTGTGTCTCCCAGCAGGTGAGGGCAGCATCGAGGGAATGCACTCTGCTGCCACCAGCTCAACGGGTGAAGCAGCAGCCACGGCCCCACCTTTAGATGAGGAGGACACACCTGCCATTGATGCTGATAGCCAGAGCCCCAGACCAACAAGCCCCTTACTGGCAAGCCCGAGGTACTCCTCAGGTCCGGGTAGTCATGGAGATTCACCCACCCCTGAAGGGATATGGAGCCCCCAGATATCCTTTCCTGATGCAAGTGCAATGGGTCCAGGTGCATCAGCCATCCCACCAGCACCCACCATGCAACATGACCTCTCGACCATCTTCCAGAGGCAGACCGAGATGAGTGGCCTAGTAGGGCAACATGTGGCAGAGACAGCCCGCCTGAGGGAGGACATTGCTACACTTGCACGGCAGACAAGGGAGGGCATGGAGGCATGCACCAGCCGAATCTGCAGTGAAATGGCCCAACTGCGGCAGGCCATGAACCGCATAGCAGATGCTATTGAGCGTCGGTGCCCACTCACGGCCCAGGAAGAACCAGGCCCCTCCTCGTCTGGGAGTTCACGCCAGACTAGTCCCCTACGCCGGTCCATGCGGAACCTGCGCCGCACGGCTTCACAACCACCAGTTGACAATGCAGGCAGTGGCAAATAGGGCCACCAGGATTCGGGTGCCACATGTGGCAATGGACACATTCACGTCATGGGACTCACATGGGTGTGTTGAGGGGGGAGGAGGGTAAGGGTGTATTTGGGTGTGTTGAGGGGGGAGGAGGGTAAGGGTGTATTTGGGTGTGTTGAGGGGGAGGGGAGTAAGGGTGTATTTTGGGAGTTTGGGTTATGCACTTTAGTATCACATTATGTTCAATATACACTGTTCTGAGTTTGAAACCCAAGCGTGGTCTCCATTATTGTGTATGTGTCATTCATTGTGGACAGGGTCCTTTGTGGGCCTTGAAAAATGCACCAGGGCAACAATTCCCATCTACGTCCATGCTATTTCACCTTGGTGCATGATGAGATTACAGAATCAGATGCTGATGCACATCGTGTGCCTCCTTGGCACTGCCTGTTTCATGTCCTACCGGGGCATTCCACCCGCACTCATCCCCAGCCACATCATACTCTTCTGGTGGTTGCATGTCAATTTCAAGTGGCATAGGCACATTCCATAATATGCACATTTTGTGATGCTCTACACATGCCATGGTTGTCTTTGCCACTTTGACACGGCCGTACAGGAGTGCCACACCCAGGCCGCTTAGGCAGCGGAGCACTGTCATTGGAAGGATGTACAATATTGTTGTCCTCTTCCTGATGGTTCTGTGGGTTCCGTACAGGGGTTAGGAGCCACCTCCTCAGTGGATGGCTGTCATCGCCTGTATGGTGTGAGGAATGGGTACCTGTTACGGCTCACCTCTGGTGCTGGCTGTTGTTGTTGGTGCTGCACTGCTATCATGTAGTCAAGGCTGTCATGTCATGCTGCTGCTATTGGGACAATCTTGGTGTGGGAAGGGGTGTGGGTAGGGGTGTGGTGTGCTCTTTTGTGCTGCCTGTCTCCATTGCATGCACCTGTGCTGATTGTGTCCACCTGTAGTTGATGGGTACACTGCTCAGGTCTCTTAACGGGTGCTTTTCGATGCCGTTATTAGCGCCATGCCGGTAAGGGGTTTTTGGGTGTTTTACATGCCGCTAATACCATGTCCGCATGGCTTGTGATGGCCTGGTATTAGCGGCATGGTGCTAATTCCGGCATGGGGGTCGCGTGCCCGCGCCCTTGCCGCTATTAGTGGCACCGTAATTAACGGGTGCGCAGATAGCAGTGGGTCCGGGTCGTGATTGGCTTAGGGATTTAACGGTACCGGTAAATCTTTACCGGTACCGGTATTCCATTACCGCACAACTTGTAATGAGGCCCATTGTCTATGACAAACCATGGATTCTTAGCTTGAACATAGAGCCTATTTTATTCAATATTTTATAATGTTGGTTTTGTTGCAAATACATTTGAAGGCCTGCATTTCTCATGAATCCTGATGCTTTTGGAATGCTGGATCAGCTGGCCTACCTCCCTTTTTATTTTCAAGGAATCAGGTACACCATCAGAACACCTCATTTCTATGTGCTTATGAAGAAATAGATTTTAATTACTTTTTTACTTTGGCAGATACCAATCAAGTGACTTATCTTTCACATTTCAATGTGCAATGTCTAAGGCTATTCTAAGGGTTTATCTTTTGTTGGAAAAGTAGGCAAAATATGACAGTTCATCAAAAAAGCCTCCCATAGCATTATCCCCACCATGCACCTCTGCATGCACACTGCTCTTCTCGACTGATCTATCTCCTTTCTCTCCCCCAAGAATTGCCTGCCTCAAATCTACCTCCTACTCTATGGTATCACCCAAGCCTCCATCATTAAACAATTGATGGGTCCGAGACACAGCGCATTCACCAGCATTATTAATGCTTCCCTCACTGAAGGGTCATTCTCGACACCCTCTAGGATGACCCCAGATCCAGATGATCTGGCCAACTACCAGCCCATTAAGAACCTCACTTTTCCGTCAGGGTTCAACCCCAGGTTTAGCATCTAGATAGACACCATCCAGGTGGTGGAGGATGCCCTCAATATCATGGAGAAGGGGGACTCATGCCTCCTCCTCCCCCTTCACCTCTTGACTGGATTGGATGCCGTTGACCGGTATCTCCTCCTCTCCCTCTTCCCTGATGAGATGGGATTCTCTGGCGCTGACAATTGTTTGACCTCCTACCTATTTGGAATAAACCAAGCAGATGAACATCTGCATTCTAACTGACTTCCAATGTCCTGAGGAGTCCCACAAGTCTCCATCCTCTAACAATCCTTTTGAACCTTTACAAGGAGCTTCTGAGCATACTCCTCAAAGATCCCAATATATCAATCTAATGCATGGACGAAACTCAGAGAACACAGGACATCAGTTGTCTCTCCAATTATCTCACAACAATAGAGTCCTGATGTGGACTGCCTACCTCAAACTTAACTCCTCAAAGAGCAATGTCTTCATCATCCCACCCCACTAAACAATACATTGTCCAGAAACATCTCAGTGTTATGCACTTAGAAGGGTTTGATCCACAACTCTCGGATTCAGCAACATTCTTAGGGTTCACCATTAACAGCAGGGTGTCCTTCATGAAACACATAGCCCAGCAGGCCCAAACGGCCCAGCTCTATAGCTCTACCCTATGCAAAATCAAACCATTCAACCTGCTGCAGGAGTTCTGGACTGTAGTGTAATTCATTGTGGTGTTGCACATCAATGGGGACATGTCCTCCTGGCAAGGCTCCCAGACACTCACACGGTTGCAATAAACACAGTTTACCATGCTGCAGCACCACTAACAATCTATGTGTGGAATTTTGCTGAATCATTCACATCCTACAAATTAAATTGCCTTCAATTCTAGTCCAGGATACTGTACAAGACTGCATGTACCATCTACACAGCAATAACAAGTAGCACACCAGTGTACCTTGCACCTAACCTCCACACATCTGCTGGCACATGCTCCTTATTTAGCAGATCAGCCAATCGCAGACAGATAACCTACAAAGAATCCTTCTCTTGTCACACACCCACCCTATGGATCTCAATCCCAGTATGAGCTGAGAATGCCCCCACAAATCTCCAATTTTACAAATTTCGCAAACATGTTGAGAAAAAAATATTTAGAATCAGATTCTTATCTTCAGGATATCGCTTAAGTTTCTGTCACTTCATACAGGAAAACATTATTAAAATGTGCAAACTCTGCATGAATCCTACATTCTAATATATCCTTTTGATATGCATCTGATTTGTGTTTTTTTTTGCTAAATCCAGTCCTAGACCTAGCTTTCCAATCAGACATGTGGTTCAGAAGTTATTACTAATAATGTATTTCAAATGTTCTGTGTTTCCTGTACTCTTCTGAATGTTGATTTCCCTCTACATCAGATCAATTGCATTTCATGTGTGTGTGCTTTCCCCTGTTTGAACTTGTCATTTAAATTAACATAAACAAAAATTGGTAGCATATTATTTATCATTCAGTCCTAATGGAACATATATAAATTCCTCGTAATGCACATTGCTTTTCAAAGTTACATGCTAAGAACATCTCTACTTCTTTCAACTTGTACTTACTGACTGACAAGACACCCATCAGTTCTATTGTCAGAGTGCTCTTATAGATTAGCCAAAAATACAAGACAAGTAAATTTGATTCTGCTAGGCAAAATACTTGCATTGAAATGTATTTCTTCTACTTTTTGAAACGAGAACTTTGACTTTGGTGGTACTCTGCTCTGATTGTATTGCTCTATTGATGTAAGTGAGATGTTAGTGGGGCCTGGCCACTGTTGGTTTCAAATAGTTGTGTTGGTTATATTGGAGTTTACTTGTATAATGACTTATCATTTCCTACACCAATGACTGGTATGGTTTCTGACCATTGTCAGGTACCGTTCTCAACTCAGAACGGAGAATGGGAGATAAGCCCACCCCCTTGTTGTGTGGAAGTTAAAGACCCAACCAGCATTGGCCCTAGAGAGGAGCGAAGCCCACGGAGCTGCACAGGGAGAAAGACCTTCTCTTGGGAGGTGTGGCAGTGAGATTTATTTATTTATTTATTTTACTTTTTGTAAAGCTCCACTCGCCCAAATGCCTCAGGGCTCACACCCAGCATGGCGGTCTGTTCTGTGCTCAATCCTGTGGAATGCTCTGCAATTCTGCCTGGGTCCAGGCCAG
Source organism: Ambystoma mexicanum (assembly GCF_040938575.1). Lineage (NCBI taxonomy): Eukaryota > Metazoa > Chordata > Amphibia > Caudata > Ambystomatidae > Ambystoma > Ambystoma mexicanum. The sequence goes on from NC_090923.1 coordinate 848,322,295, forward strand.
AGAAGCCCAGCCCATGAGAATATCGCACAGTAGAGAATGGGAGGAGCGATGCAAAAGTGGAACCTATGAAGAAGTCCCATCGGAAGACAGCAGGAAAGAAGAGCCATCAGATGTGGAACACTTGGAGGAGGTCAGGGAGAAGAAAACATATTGGCCTGCATGAACGACTACCAGGAGGAGCACCGCACAGAAACAAAAAGTACACGCTCACTCCAGGTAGCTGAGAGGAAGGTGGGAAGGCCAAACCAGTCTCCAAGGCAGGGGGAGAGCAACCAGACCTCAAGGCAGAGTTGGAGCAACCAGACCCCAAGGTGGAGTGAGAGTAACCAGACCCCAAGACACAGTGAGAGCAACCAGATACCAATGTGGAGTAGAGCAACTGGACCACAAGGCAGGCTGTGAGTAACCATACCCCAAGGCAGGTTGAGAGCCACCAGACCTCCAAGCAGGATGAGAGCACCAAACCCCAAGGCAGTGTGAAAGCAACCAGACCCCAGGGGGGCGTGAGAACAACCAGATCCCAAGGTGTGTGAGAGCAATCAGTCTCCAGGGTGAGTTGAGAGAAAGCAGAACCCACGATGGGGTGAGAGCAACCAGACCCCGAGGGAGAGAGATATTTTACCCCAATGCAGGATGAAAAAAACCACACCCCAAGGTGGGTTGAGAGAAATGAAACCCAAAGGAGTAGTGTTAGACCGAGACACCAGGAAGAGGTAAAAACTAGGAGTTAACTGTGTGTAGAAAACACCATGAGATTCCCTGTTGGTTAACCCAAGGTGAGTACCTGGTCTTGACTCACGAAACAAGGGGTGTTCCCAAGGGTGAAAGACAACCCGAGACTGAGACTGAGACAAAGTGCCTGGCAATCCAGTCAGAGAGAAAGACTGATAGGCAATCTAAAGAGGGGAAAGTGGAAGAGACATTTGGTGCCTTTAATAGTACTGTGCAACAGGACAAGAAACCCCTTTCTGATAAAGAGACATCATGCTGGGGTCACAAACCAGCCACCAAGCTATTGTTTGGGGCAAAGGCCCTTATTATACCTTTGTTAAAGTTAGGGTTGTTTAGTTTACAGTAGTAGGGACAGGAATCGGGCTAGATCAGGTTTCTGGATAGAAGACATAGATTATCTTGTATGATATCCTGATGGGGACTCTTTAAGACTCCTTTATTTTCTTATTTTCTTCATGAGTAGGGCTGAGAAACACAGTGATAGCTTAGGGTTTTTATGTTCAAATAAATAACGATTTTACTCAAAATTCTGATTTACCACAATTGCAATCCACACATTTCTTACAGACAACTTTCAATGGGTTCCTGCTAAGAGGTGTAGCCCAGTACTGCACATTCAATCTTCAATTCAACATAAACTAGGCACTTGCTATCCACCATTGAATGGTTATAAAGCATGATAAAAGGTGAGCAATATATTGTGGGCCATAGACCTTTAGGTACAATTGTATATTATCTGTGTACCAGTGTTTTTCACAATGTTGTTGTCATTCAACAGTGAGACAACTGGTTTCATTCAGAGGTTAAAGATGGCTGAGGATAGAATGGAACCCTGAGGTATTCCACAGGTGATGTGGTGGCATTCAGACATGTGGGAGCCCATTTGGACAGCCTGAAGTCTGTCAGATAGGTAGGGTGTGAACCATTTCACAACAGTGGCAGAGAAGTCCATCCTGGGTGCATCAAGGGTGAGTAGTATGTGATGGTCATTCATGTCAAATGCAAATGAGAAGTCCAGAAAGACTAGCAGGCATGAGTCCCCTTTATCAAGATTATGAAGAACGTTGTTGACCACCCAGGTGATGGCTGTTTTAGTGATGCATTTGTGGCAGAACCTGAATTGGTAATTCCATAGCAGGCAGAATTGTTTGATTTGTATACCTAGTTAGCAATCTTCTTGATGACTTTGATGATAAATAGGAGGCTCATGATCATTCTAGTTCCTTTCTTCTTGTCTTAATGTTTTCCATGCTGTCCAGTGTCACCCGCCGCAATAGTACTTTCCATACACAGGAATTCTATCATCATGCTGGAAACAATTATAGTTATTTTGCTATTAGGCAGACATAGAAAGGGTGGTGTAGTATAGGGAATGAATATAGAGGATATATTTGCTTCCTTCTCTTCATTTTCATTATTTATTTATGTTTACCAATATGATTTTATTAATAGAATCCAAGCAGTCATCCTTTCACCTTAACTTTCTTACTAACACTTCTAATGCAGATTCCAGTTCACAGTTCTTTCTGGTTACATTTACATCTTAATCATAGACCACCAAAACTGTGGGCTCAGAAGATTCCTCTATTTGTCTCAGAGTTCAACTCGGATGATAAATCTCTGTCTGATTAATATTTAATCACCATTCTTCTTTCAGTATTATTTATTGTATTGGAGATATCTTGTCTATAATTTAAAATGATAATTTCCATGAAGATAGAACAATTTGAGAAAACTGTATACTAATGTCTAGAAACTTGAACAGGGAATACAATTAGATCTCAATTGCTTTATATATCTAGGCTGCTGATTTTTTGGGGAAATTCATTTCCACTCGATCTGGATACTTTTCAATCAGGTGAAATGTACTGCTCAAAATGACATCATTAGTGCTACTTTCTAAGCTGATGAGGAGACGAGTTTGTGCACAGTGAATTTACTTCTTGCAATCTATAAAAGGTCCAAGCTTTTGAAGATAAATTTGACCCAATAAAGAATGGTGTCACAGCTATAACTGGGTGGCTGATTCAATGTTGCCCTATTTTGGCTTGCAATTCAGTGACTCCATCTTCTAGAATCTCCTTTCTATCAAAACCATGAAAGTATTGGTTTGAAAGAAATGCAATGATTCTCTACCTTTTAAAGTTTAAAGTTTTCACTACATTATCAGCGATCAAGGTCACCTAAGACCCTGTATCTGTCAGAGCTAATAAGTCCCACTGTCCCTGAACTTGGTTATGTGCAAAAATAAATCATTTTTCGCTTCCAACTGACAGAGATAGTATGAATTATTAAACAGTTCAGAATGGATCATTCTCATGCTTCAGGTCTCATGAACTATAACTAGGTGATAACATCTTTAAAACACCCAGTCCAAATTAAAGCCCTGGGGGTAACAGACATTCAGTACCCCACAGAGACGAGGAAAAGCAGTGAAGAGATAGGGCCACAGGATAGAACAAGGGCCAGGTCCCTGTTGCAGGAATATAAAAAATGAGTGATGTACGAGAACATACTATCCATGTGAAAAAGTCTTGATTGAGTAGAAACCACATTGTGAATGTGTCCTAGTGTCCGAGGTGTTCGACTCCCTCTGCTGTAAGATGTTTAGCAATTAATGTGAATTTATAGAACATTTTGTTTTTTGTAGAATCAATGATTTCATAGCGTAGGAAAGATGCCACTGTTTGTACACTAACCCATGTAGAATGAGAGCAATTGTTGTCTGTGATTATGAAAATCATGATGTGCTATATGTTAAACAATACACCCTGAACGTAGGAATCTTCTTGTAAAATAATAAATGTATAGTTTCCTTTATGAAAACATGTTTTTGAGTCTTGTCTATGCCCGTTGACAAGTATGTTAATTTTTGTGTAACTGGTTTGGGTCTAAAAACTGGTTGAAGACAGGAGAAGGAGGTTGTCTGTGATTCTCATATACATAATGTTGCACTCACCCTATTACATCACAGACCCCTCAACAACAAAACATTTCTGGGTGTGACCTGCTGGATATCTATAAACTGAGTATCCACCATGTGGGCATCTTCCTCAAGATCAAGTTCAGGTGGGTTGGTCAGGTACTCTGTAGGAATAAATATACAGTTTGAAAGCACAAATGGAACCAAGTCTTCAACCCTCTGCTCATGTTTCAGGTCACTGCGGCAGCTTGGATTGCGGCCACTAGATTAATTTGGAGATTAAGGAATATCCTTTTCTCTTGGTCTCGCAATCAGATTTATTTAATTTTCTTCTCTTTGGATCTCTTGAAAAGGGGTTTCTCAGTTACACTCGCTGTCTTCTATTATGCTATTTCTCACACTTCTTTTCAGTTTCATTTTAATTTTTGGAGGTGGCAGTCCACCTTTGAGAAGGAAGACTCTTGGTTCCTCTTTCTCAAACATGATTGCCACATTGTTATCCTCACTGAACTTCTGTTTTATTTTTTGTATTGTAGCTCAAGGAACAAAGAGGTGTTTCTATTAGTATCCACCAATTTTTCTGAAAACTCAGGGGTGTTTTCACAGTGCATAAAATAAGCTTCCTCTAAAGCTTGACATATCTACACTACTGTATCCCCCTTTCCTCAGTTCTTATGGCATATTTTTATTTTTAAGATTATCCTCCTGTCATAGTCCACTCTGGCCCATTGATTCAGCATCTGGGATAATTAGTACCAGGATTCCTCTGTTGGGATCACTGTAAATAGTTTCAGCTGTCGATCTAAGAGAATAATCTTTTGCTGCCTTCTTGACTGCAGGAGGAGTTTTTTGTGTGCTCATATCTCTGTTCCTGCATTGGGACATATTTGTCTCTTTTAACTAATTATGCTAAGTCTGATTATACTGTTATATGTATTGCTTGACCTCTGCTCAGCCTGCAAACTAAGATTGTATAATCCTGGAATCTAGTAGGAGGAGGGAGAACATTGTCTTCATAGTTGGTTTTGGGAGAAGCTTATAGGTTTCTTTCTTGAGAGAATTTGCCTAACTGTCTTGTTTTATAGTAGCTGTTGTGGTGGATAAGGGGAATGTACTGTAGAGGGATTTGCAGTAGCCACTCTGGAAAGGATTCAAGATTTGGACTACTTCAATCTTTAGAGGTATATCCAGGTCAAGGATGGTTTTACTCATCTAAAAGAGATGGGCGTGTGATTTCTGGGGCCCTGGTTCATCTGTGGAGATCAAGTGAGATAGTAACATGAAACCATAGTTCCTGGCTGAGGAGTGGGAAGTGAGGTTCCTCTCAGCCCTTTAAGATGAGATAGCAATACCCTTGAGATAGATGGGGATACAGAATTGTATTCAAACATCAATAATCGAAACAACTCAGGAAATTGGCAAAAGGAACACTGTATTGATATCAATTATCTAAAACAGGGAGTACAACGCACATCAGCAGACATCCCTTATCACGATCTCTCTTGAGACTTCTCATAGCATTTAGAAAAGACTTACATTTTTATAGTAATTATTTGTCATTGAAGACGTTAACATGCGTATCACTAACGTCATCCTATGTGGCAAAAAACGTAAAATGTATGAGTGAATGTGATAGGGTCTACATGGATCATCTAGATATATGATCCATACTCATCTAGGCAGTAAAGTAAAGTAATAGGTTTCTTAACATCAGGTGGGGCAACTGAGCCCTTCCCTAAAATATGTCACTACAAACGTCACTAAATATGCAACGTCTAATTGGTTATACAACTATAGGACCCTTGATCATGCGGTCCTCTATCACTGGTTGCTTTTCAACCTCCATCAGTACCCTCCCAGTCTATGTAAGAGGCGTGCAGGCTGAGCATCGAGGTGCAGATAAACTCGTCTTAACCATAGCTTTCCACCAATTAGCATGACCATCCATCATCACCTCAGTGGTCTGCTGTCAATTAGAGCTTTGAACTTGCCCTTGGAAATGTCTCTTGCTACTGAAGAATCCAGGGGAGTGCAGGAACACTCTGCCCTTCTGCGTAGATGTGACCATCATGCCCATCCGATTTCTTTTCGCCTGTGACCAAAGACCATGAACGAGCTTGCAGCATTATAAAACGGTATTTTCTAATAGAACTCTGACATCTTCTTGTTTTCGTCCATGCATTCTGAATTGAAGCTTTGTTCTTTCTCACGATTTGTATCCAATGTCAGCTCACCCCAGACTGATAAAGCCTTGGCTTCTTCGCTCATCCAGTTTCGCCTTTCTGAGTTTTCTCCTGTAATTCACTTGTTTTCTGACTGCAACAAATGAAAATGTGGTCTTCTTTCTTTTGCTCAGCAGTGCTATTATACGTAGAGGGAGGATCCATCCTTTACTGACTCCAATATATATATATATGTATATGTTGGTGTATGTCGCAATCTATTCACTATAAAGCTAGCCTTTTAAGAATACTTCATCTGCTTGCATTTCTTTGCATATTTACACATGTGGAATATCTTTATTTCTTCATTAATTCTTTAGCATAAGCTTCTTAATCTTGATCCCAAGATGTCCTTTGTCTCGATACTTTTTTGATGCCTTATAGACTTGCTTTCATTTTTTAGTCCCTGCATCTCTTCCTTTGTTCGTCAGCTTCATATTCATCATTTTCTCTTTGGTATTAAATTTGTCCTATTCTCTTCTGGATTATCACTCGAACAGCCATCATACTGTCTCATATGCAGATATGGTTTCTTCAATGGGAACCTTGCTTCCAGGATTCACTTTGTCCTTTGTCGCTTCAGTTGTTCCACATATGTCACATACTCTGGATTCCAACATATAGGCATTCTGGGCAAAGTCGTTGAGGTGGAGGTGCTTAGCTCCTTCTCTACAAGTGCATAAGCCCGCGCTAGTCAAGGGCGCGAGTATCCTGCTGTGACTGTTTCACTGTGGCTGCGTGTATTGTACCTGAATCCCTTTGAAGAAGGAGCCAATTCCTGAGCGAGCGTCAAAAAGACACTGTTGCCTTAAGAGACTGGAGTCTCGTAGCTCCGCCCATCCAGGAAGCGAAGCTCAAAAGGCCGTGAGGGACGCCCTTGCAGCGTTAAGCACGCGCTAGTCAAGGGCGCGAGTATCCTGCTGTGACTGTTTCACTGTTTGCTGCTTTGCTGTACGCTGGCAGCTGGCAAAACATTACTCTCTGACGCCGGCTATCAAGACTTCGTAGACAGCCGCCAAGCCACGAGTCACAAAAGCGAAACCACATGGGGCGGTAAGTGGTCTGTGCACCGTTTACACCTTAAGACTCAAAACAACAGCAAAGCAATCCATCATGTCCATGCAGACAGAGCAAACACTCCCGACCGAGGGATACAGAGACAAAAGACCAACACATACAACGCGCCCTCTGCAAAGGTTCGGAGCAGCCTCCATTGACACTTCCCTGCATAAAAAACGTGCAGACATTGACACCGGTGAAAGCATGTGTGATGTCAAATCAACATCATGCACACAACAAAACAACGCCCTTTCTAACAGGGGCAAAGACCTGACCTCGCCTGGTGCAGCGAGGCAGTATATGGGACGAAGGGAACCAACAGATATCGTTACAGGGGGAACGGTGAGCTCCCCGCCCGACTCGGAACTCGTAGGTCACCCATCGGCTGCCGGAGGGCGGATGGGGGCGGGCCTCGCCGAGAGGAAGGCGGGTGAACTCACAGGGCCTCCGAGAAAGGCACCCGAAGTATGGACAACAGAGGACTGCGCCAGAGATCCCTGGCGGTCCGGAGAGAAGGCAGCTCCGGGTCCCTCTCCCTCCGTTAGGAGCGGGAAGGGCCCCGTGACGCCGTGCGGAGCCGTAGCCGCAGTGCGGGTCCATTGGACAAATCCAGATGAAATCCTACCGGAGAACAATGAGATACAGGAACAGGCAGATACTGTGGAGGAGGATCCCCAAGCGGAACTGAGAAGTATTATAGCCCAGGTTCACCAGGCTCAACCTGAGGGGGCCATACGACCCACAAAAGACTTGGTCCTAGGGAACCCACAGTCGGTGGGTGCAGAAGCACAACATCAAAAGGACGTAGCTACGGGGATACAGTCCTTTAATAAAAAGGCAAAAGATGTGACCCAAATAATCAACATAGACGAAATTACTGTGGAAAATGAGACTATACCCGCTTCCTCTCAAGCTCAAAAGAGCCAAATTAACAAAAAAAAGAACATAACGGAAAAAACAAAAAGGAAATCCATACACTCGACTCATCTTCAAATGAGATGTGGATAGAGATCGACGACGAAACAACTAGATCTCCCTTGCATGAAGTACAAAAAACAAACGACCACCAAACGAAAGGATCCAAAGCTAATAACAAAAATAAAGGGCCTAACAAGGTCAATAAGAAAAAGACACAGCCATGCAAGACGCCCCTGAAAAAAGGACAACTAAACTCACTGTTGGATTTCTTTAAAAACCAAGGGAAAAGGAAATACGACATATTAGAACTATCGGACGCGGAAATCCTGGCAGCAATCACGGAAATCTCACCACCACCAAAAACACGCAAAATGACGCCACCTGTTGTGAGTCCAATTGAAAAACCTCAAAGTGAGACTATGTGCCTACCTCTGGAATCCGCGAGGGAAGTAGATCAAGACATCTCAAGCGATGACTACAATCCCAACCTAAAACCTACGGCGTATTCGGTGGAAGACAAAGATGAAGGCAGTATGGAAAACAGAGCAGAGAAGAAGGACAAAGAAGCCACCTCTCCGACATGCAGGGAAATTGAGGCACGAAAAAGCGCTATGCCAGTAGCTTCGCCTCAAAAAGCACTGGAAAGGACTGAAGAACAAACATGCCCAAGTACGACCAGCCCAGTAAAGACGTGCGATAAGGAACGGAAAAAAACCCTGCCAGGGCCAAAAGAGCAGATCCTCGATCTCTTCGAACTGCAGACCCCACCACGACCAAAACACAATTATAGAGAAGAAAGAACAAGTGAATGCGTGATTTCAAACCCATCCGAAGCTCCGCTCCAATACACCAGTGAGAAAAGGGGCCCGAACAGAAGCCTCGGGTTGGCGTCCCCGCCTTCGAGACGTCAGTCACCTGTCCCGGCCTACGACCAGCCTTCGGGGAGACGCCCCAAACAAGACAGTCCCAGTCCAGGTCTAAAAGAAACACCAGCAAAAAAATCGGACTTAGCAACTATCATGTCCGCCATTACAATCGCCCTGGCTCCGTTCTGCAAATTATATGAAGCACTAAATGATTCAATGAAAGATCAAACAACAGTGTCGGCCATGACCTTGACAAAATTGATATATTTGGAAGGATACGTGAAGGCCTCAGAAAAACGGATCGACGACCTCATAAATGTGAATTACAAGAAAAGTCAGGAAAACCACTTGTCTGAAGCGAAAGAACACCAGGAGAAGTCCAAGCAGGAGAAAAAAGCTCTATCTAAAAATGGGTCGACACAGACCTCAGGGACATCAAACGCCATTGATTTAACTAAGCAGATAGCAAACGCCGAAGTGCAAACGCAGGGCGCCTTCAGCATTTTTAATATGAACCAGGGAACTGGACCATCGTTCCCGTTGTTACAAAACAAGGTCTTCACCTTCAACCAAAAAATTACAGACTTGGACAGTCCATCAACCTCTGGTCTACACAAAAAAAAGAGGAGAATCCCCAGCTAATAAGAACTCAAAAAAAGAGGGGAGCATTTCCACAAGGACAATTCAGACTACCTCTATAAATTCGCTGGAAACATCAAATAAAGGACCAGTGCAACACCAGAAAAATGGGGTGGAGGTTCAAAATCAATCTCAGAGCAAGAGCCTAAACCGACCAGTTGTAAAAGAACAGGAAGTGACAAAAAAGAAAAACAACTTACCCAGGGGTTCCTCGGCTCAGAAGTCAAACAGCTCCCCAAGGACGGCGGATGATTTCCTAAGAGACAAAGAATGGATGGACCTATCCGTCTATGAAGAGCCGGAGGAGAGGTGACATCAACAATCATTGACGCGTCAATCCGCAAGCGAGGTATTTCCCCAAAAACACATCAAAGATAAGGGGCGGACAAGGAAAGACTCTATCCAAGACCCACCAGACAGTAGGGCAAGAACGGAAGGTAAAGAACAATCAGAATCAACCACTGTCAGAAATCGAGTGGAATATAAAGAGGAAAAGAAGGTAGTGAGACGGACTCAACATCCTCCTTCATACTCCACGCCTGACTATCGACGAGACTTTTGGGAATGGAAGGAAAAACACCGGTACTTCCATAACTCTGCAGAAGAGAAAAACGATTCGAGACACAAGGCAGACCGAAGCCGTCAGAAAAGAAAGCCAGAGTCCGAACCAGACCAATCGTCCATAATTTTGAAATTGGAACAAATGAGAGAAAACAAAGAGGACATAATTCTAAATAGAAGCACAATTTTGAAAATCTTCAGACATCTAAGGTGGGTACACCGCCTGTCGACCGTGGATCTAACACTAGTAGAACCGTACCACTCAGGCAGCAAAGCAAAATGCTACCTACATATAAAAGGGAAGAACTACGGAGCGCAACTGCAGGAAGCCAAAGAACTACTAGCCGAGAAAGGCCTATGGTTAAGCGAGATCACCCCAAAGACAATGGTAAACAAGCCCAAGTCTCCAAAAATAAACAAGGAAAAGAACACTCATTATATATCCAGAATGGAAAAACTGTACAGAGACAGTCGGTTGCAATATGACAAAGAAAGACCCGACCACTCAAAAGAAAAACTGAGTCAAGGACGAACCGAACCAAAAACAACCACAAACAATAAAACAGATGCTAAGAGCAAAGGTGCCACCCGATCAACGGATTCAACAAGTCGAAAAAGAGCTACCTCTGTTGAAACGGGGAAGTATGAAACGGCACCCCAAATGAAGACTCCGTCATTGAAAGAAGTCCCTCAGGCTATATATGTGCCCATATCAAAACCACTATGGACTTGGTTACCAAAATCACTTACAGCAACTTTGACCAAATAGCAACGATCCGCCCTAGGAGATGGGGCCACAGAACAAACATCTCCAACAACTCCAAGTGTGAGGGAAAAAAAGATCCAGATAGCCTCATGGAACACCTGTGGATATAAACATCTTACGATGGGGGGGGGTCCGGATCTGGGTCAATTCAAAATAATCGCACTTCAGGAACACTGGCTAACTGAGAAACCTTCACTGGAAGGTTACGAGATCGCCTTTGCCCCAGCAAACAAGAACAGACTGGGGCGCCCTTCATCCAGGCTTTTGGTGGCGATTAGAGTGGGCTGCGGGCTAAGCATTACAGAATCTATCACAGCCTCAAGCCACATGCAAGTGATCAGACTGACATGGACAATTCCAGAGAAACAGCCAGAAAAGAGAACAGTTAAAGAAATTGGAATAATCAATATCTACTGGAACCCACAAGCAATCACAGACAAAAAATTTCTAACATTATTGGAAAAAGAAATCGACAGGTTATATGCGGAAAAGAACATCGCCCATGTCCTAATATGTGGGGATCTAAATCTGAAACAAAAAAACACATCTACATCCATTACTGAACAAAAAAAATCCACCCTAGAATCTAGAGGGGAGTTGTGGCACAATCTGATGTCTTCGAGAGGGTTCCACAATCTAGATCAGACATTTCCACTCTCCAGCAGACTGCCAACCTGGGAGAGGGGCGCTCTAAACAGCACATTGGATTTCATATATGTTTCAGAGGCCATGCTGGAAGTGATCATAGAATTTGAAGTGATGCAAACGATCCCAAGTGACCACAACCTGCTAAGAGCAGCATGGATCTCAACAGAGGTTCTCCACCAAAAAATTAACTCGGAACTTGAATGTAACACAAAGGGAACCGACTTAAAGTTGACCGCCGAGAGAATAGAAGACCTGTTCAAAACATATAAAGCCTCAACGGAAATGTTGGAACTTGAGCAAAAAACCATTGATTATCGCCCTTTTCTGAGCCCGTAAAAAAGTCCCCGTTTTTCATAAAATTGGAAAGCCACCTACGGGGAACCATCTATACGATAAACAAGTCGTGGCAAAAAGGGCTAGCTTGAGACAACTAAAGCGAAAAGCCAAAAAACACAACTCACCGGATCTAGTAGCACAAGTATTTCAAGAAGAAAGAAACTATAAAGCCTGGATTAAAACTCACAGAATCAATCTATATCAGAAAGATTCAGAAGAGATCCTGAGAAAGGGAGTGGGGAAAAACTCTAGGAGCTTCTAGAACCTCTTAAAAACTGGTATAGAACAAAAAACCAATATGCCAGCAAATCACGTAAGCAAAGAAAAGTGGATATTATACTTTGAAGCGCTGTCCCGAAAACCATCGGAAAATGAGGACCAAGTTGGTATACAACAAGACAGCCCGTGGGTGGACGTTTCAAACCCAGAGGACATCAGGGAAATAATCAACAAACTAAAAAACTCTCGAGCACCGGGGCCAGATGGTGTCACAAACATCGACTTAAAATCATTTAAAAAACAATGGATTCCCTTTATCAGCCTAGTCCTCAAATACTGTGAAACATCAAGAGCCATCCCAAAATCCTGGACCTCAGCTAACGTGGTACCCATTTACAAAAGAGAAGACAAGTCTGATCTGGGCAACTATCGGCCCATAGCATTGCTCGACACGATCGGGAAAGTTTTCGGCATGCTGCCCCTAAAGAAATTCCAACTATGGGCAACGGAGGCACCATGTAACGACCCTTTTCAAGCAGGCTTTAAGAAAAACTCTTCCACGACGATAAGCATCATGCTCCTTAGCATAATCAAGAGCAAAGTCGCTGAGGAAGGGGCCTCAGTGTTCGTGGCCTTCATAGACCTGACTCAGGCCTTTGATCCGGTGGATAGAGAACTCCTATGGAAGAAATTGTACTCCTGGAACTGCCCGCAAGACATTCTGGCTCCAATCAAAGCGTTACATACGAACACCTCCATCAGAGTGAAATTAAACACACAAGGCGACCTATCGGAAGAAATACCTATACGAAGAGGGGTGAAACAAGGCTGACCTCTGGCACCGGCCCTGTTTGTCTCATTCATGGGCGATTTCAAAGATTCCTACGCCTCGGTGAGAGCTTTTCCGCCAAAAATTGGAAACACATCTATGCCACGTCTAACATACGCAGACGATATAGTACTAATGGACCTAACCCAAATAGGGCTGCAGTGTCAATTAGATAATTTGGCAAACTACACCAAGCCCTCAAACCTGGAGATAAATAAAGAAAAAACAAAAATCATAACTTTGGGGAAATCAACAAAGAAACAGAATCTTTTTAAGTGGACCATGGAAAACGTCCCGATTGAGAAAATAACAAAATTCAAGTTATTATTGACAACTCGCCTCATGAAACGAGCATGCAAGAACATCTATGGGCAAAAGTAAGATCACTGGCAACCTAAGCCAAAATACTGGAAAGGAAATATGGAAGATTCTCCCTTATACCTACCATCAAATTCTATAAGGCTAAAGCAGTTCCGGCTCTTACATACGGTTCCGAAGCCATGCCTGAGATACCGGACACCCTTTGGCTGAGGCTAGAAGGTTATTTCTGGAGGACTGTATTGAACCTTCCAAAATCAACTGCAATGGCCGGAATACGGAGAGAATTGGGACTTTCATCGTTGAAATCGTCTGTTGAAGCAAAGAATCTGGCGCTATATCAGAAAACCATCATTTCACAACGCCTCCCGCTCTACCAGTTGATAAACGAGGAAGGGTGCAGAGAAAAGTGTAAAATGCTGAAGAAATGGGCAACAAAGATAAAGCAAAATTTAGACCTTGTAGCTTGCACAGAACCTGATTTAATTGGAAATCCAGAGAAAGTCAAGAAGAAACTGGCAGACCTTGACTGGATTGCTACTGAGGAAAAAGCGTCGAACAACAAACTCTTGAAACACCTTCCACACTATGCACTAAAGAGGAACGAAACAGCTCAATATCTAAGAAGGTTCCCGAGTAGACCACTCCGCCAACTATTCCTAAGAGCACGTCTAAACTTACTTGCCACAAATGAAATACTTCAAATTAGAGGCCAGTCAGAACACAACACCTGCAGACTCTGCAAGATGCCGGACCAGATGGAAAACGTAAGACACTTACTTACTAGCTGCCAGGCTTTGTCCACTATACGCCTAGCCGACTTACGCAACACACTGAGTCCGTTCACAGAACCGGAAGAAGAACAGTGGTGGCCGCGGTTAATTGGGGGAGGAAGGACTGCTTGGACCTTAGCCACAGCTAAGATTCTGCAAATTGCCCTGTCAAAATGCAAAGAAGATAGCTGAGAGACTGGCCTCTGGAGCCCTGCTACAAAAATTTCGTTTTTAAAGAAGAAGCACATTTACACCAGATCTTGTAAAATCGAAATTTAGATAAAAAACAAGTAAAAAAAAAAACAACAAAAAAAAGAAGATATGTGCTTTTATGAGGTTCAAGCCCAAGTCATTTTATTTGTCCAGGCTTGCAGAATTTGGAGACTCCCTGTAATGATATTTTGTTTTGCATAATTAATAAAACTGTCAAGAAAGATTTATAAATCAATGGCATATAGTTGGATTGTTACATTATAGTACAGAGGCTTGACATGGACAAATAAAAAACCTTGGTAATTTGATGAGACCTTGGGGTAAACCACAAGGCAGTTGACAGAAAGGCAAGGAAAAGCTACCAATTTTCACTGGGCTTGTGTGCCTTTCTAGGTAATATAAAATCCAAGAAAGGACAATCCCATTGATGCTCCTGCTGTTGTGCACCTTTTGGGATGAGTGTTGTTGACATTTTGTATTTCTCACAAAGCAAGGAGTAAAAGTGAAGAGTGTAAGTCATTTCACTATCATTTGCTCTTCACAATTGCACTCCATTTGGGACTTGACTTGGTGGTGGGTCGTTATCGTAAGCGATAATTACCCCTACAAAGGTCCATAAGGCCTTTAGCACATAAAGATAGTAGCAATACATGCTTTGGTGCTGAAGTATAAATGCTAGTTTAGTAACAAGACAATAAATTGACAAATCGATTTAGTAAATTAAAATGTTTTATTTTGTGGTATTTAAATAGGAAACCTGTCTTCATATGCTAAGCATTTCAATTGCAAAACTGGACCAACATAAAACTGATTAAACTGGATCGGGTTTAACATGAGCATGCATTAGGTCTTGTGTAAAATGAAATTATTTCTCCATGAGAAAGTGAAGCATGTTCCCATGCTTTAGCTTTCTCGTTGGTGTGTTTATTAGTTTGTTGCATAGAAAAAAAGCTTCTCTTAAAGAGGAAGTGTCTTCTTGAAAGACATCTTGGGCCTCATTACGACCCCGGCGCTAAACCATGGTGCTATTAGCACCATGGTCCATGCCGGGGTCCGCCATGGTGAATGGCGGAATTACCGCCCCATTCCAAGGTTGGCGGGGCGGTAATTCCCCATTCACCATGGGCCCTTCCCCATTCCCATTTTTGCCCCATAGGGCTCAATGGGAATGGGGAAGGCGCTAAGTACGGTGCCACAAATTGCGGCACCGTACTTAGCACCAAGGTCCCTTTGCGGCACCCTAATTTAACGCTGGCTAAAAGCAGGCGTTAAGGTCGGGTCCCGCAAAGGGAACTCGTAATGAGGCGTTAAGAGTTTAACGGCGCCGACACCTTTTATGGCGCCGTTAAACCCTTAACGCCAGGGTCGTAATGAGGCCCCTTGTCTGGAAATTGCATTATTGTTTCCCTGTCTGCTTTTGAAGTCAGAAAGTCCAGAATGCAGTGAATACCAGTAGTTATTGACTACACTCTGAACATTCTGATTGGCTGAGAGGAGGTCAATAATGATTTCCATGTGCCAATGAGCATTCTGTTTGTCTGCACTTACAGACTGGTGAGAAGTGTAGACCATATAAGAGAAAACAAAGGATTGGATTGGGACTAGGAGTGTGGCATGTGAGAAATATTTTTTGGGGCATGTTGTTGTTAATAAGGTGTTTATCTACCAAACTTATTGAAAGAGCAAGAGGGGCTAAGTTGAAAGATAAAAATAATTCATTTCAAAAGAAACTCCAACACTTTACCTCCAAATAGTTTTCCCACAGCATTTCTTTACAGGGATCTTATGAGGGTGGTGCATGATCATAGGGATAGATATGGTGTAGTTAAAACATTGTTTGCAATGCGTTTGGTGACAGATCTCCAGTTGAGTGAACAAAAGATTAAGGTGTTGGAATCCTTGTTGACAGTTGCCAGGTCAGTGGGGAAGGAGAATTTTGAAAGGTCCACGATTAATTGGAACTAGGGACACAAGAACCCAACTGACATGGGACTAGATGATGAGGTTCTTGATTGGGTGGATAGTACTGGAAGGGAATGTAGGGGTGGGTGCTTAAGATGTTAGGCTGAATAGCCAAGATTGTTGTCTCATCGGTAAGGATGGTAGTAGAACAAGGTGGACTGGACGCATGTTATGTTGTGTTAAGATTATTTGTAGAATTCAGCGGTCGCCCAAAGGCATCATGACGCTAAGAATGGAAAGTATCACGGGAAGATGCAGGAGTAGCCAGACAAAAAGTTTAAAAAGAAAGGTTTTCAGCTGACAATGAAACAAAAGATGATGACCAATAGCATGAATAAAATACGCAGCTTATTCCAGAGAATAGCAGCCGCAACAGAAAATGCATGGCCGCCAGCCCTGGAGCGGCGAAACCAGGGAACCGTGATAGAGAGAGCATTAGCTAAGCGTAGAATTCTAGATGGAACATAGGGAAGAAATGTATCCTGTAAATATTCAACTCCACTGCCATAGAAGGCATGGTGAACAATGCGTATTGTTTTTAACTTAATTTTGCCCGTAACCGGGAGCCAATGCAATACTCGTAGAATGGGGGAAATGTGCTCATGGGAGAAAGAGCCGGATAGGCAGGTTGAGACAAATAGAGTGAATTCCAATAGTCCAAGTGTCCAAGGACAGCAGAAGCCACAACAGGTGACTGGGCCAAAAATAAAGAACTTTATGCAAAACCTTGCTGACTTGTGCATCCATCGATAGTGAGGCAGTGATATTAACAGTAAAGTCTTTAAATGTGGTCACCGGAAGGGGAAAATAACCCAGAGAAGGTGGCCAGAAAGCAGGGGTCCAAAGAGAAGAGGCCATGGACAGGCCAACCACCAAAGCCTCGGTCTTGGCACAATTAAGTTTGAGCTAGTGAAGGCACATCCAATTGGCAACTGACTCAAGACAAGAGTGAAAGCTGGTGACGGCCTCAGCTTGCCCGATATCCAGACACATCACAATTTGCATGTTATTGTCATATGTGTAACACCAAAAGCCATAAGATGAAATCCGTTTCGCCAGGGGCTCGACATAAACATTGACTAGAATAGGGCAAAGAGCCAAACCCTGTGGGACACCAGAAGTGACTGGGACAGAGACAGACCGAAAAGCAGGTAGAGAAAGAGAGACTGTGGGCAGTCCATTAGAAAATAGCAATACCAAGTCAGTACTTCCACCGGCTGGCACAACAGGATGGTGCGGTCGATGGTATCAAATGCTGTTGATATGTCTAAAAGGATCAAAGCACCAACACCATCACTGTCAGAAAGCCTGGTGAGGTTGTCCACCTCTGACACAAGTACTGACTCGGTCCCATGGTCAAGATGAAATCCAGACTGAAATGGATCAAAGAAAGGGGTTTCTTCAAGAAAAGAAGATAACAGAGAAGTGAGGAATCAAGCACATGTTTCTTTAAGAGAGGAATAACAAGAGCAGGTTTAAGATAATATGGAATAGAGCCAGAGGATAGTGAACAACTGACTGCTAATGAAAGTGGAGAAGAAATCCCAGAAGCTATAGATTTTAAGACTGAGCTAGGAATAGACTCTAAAGGGATGCACATTTGAGGTGGTTTATATCTTGAAGAATATCACTAGAGTCAAAAACTGGAAAAGCATGCCAAGCAGGAACAGACTGGGCACAGGCAACAGGTCCAGGAACCAAAACAAAGCTAGTTTGAAGAGTTGAGATATTATGATGAACAATAAAAAAATGTCAATAAATAAACATGACAAAGAATCACAGAAAGCCTGCAAAGAAGGACTAGAACTTGAGGAACGTGAAGCAGAAGTGAGTGACTGCACAGTTTTGAAGAGCTTTTTGGGCTGATTAAGCGCA
The DNA here is from genome assembly GCF_040938575.1 of Ambystoma mexicanum. Lineage (NCBI taxonomy): Eukaryota > Metazoa > Chordata > Amphibia > Caudata > Ambystomatidae > Ambystoma > Ambystoma mexicanum. The sequence continues at coordinate 848,340,154 of NC_090923.1, forward strand.
GATTTAATGCAGTTAGAAAAATAGACATCTTTAGCCTCTATGATGGCTTTATGGTAAGTGGTGAAATGCAGACTTGGCAAGTGAGCAGATGTTGGAGGCTATTTCCTTTCCACCTGTCTATGGAGAAGCCAGGGTTCAGCCAGTAAAGGTGTAAACCATGTTTGAGATGGACAGGCATTGGATTTAAGACGTTTAAGGAGGCAAAATGATCAGCTGTGCTATGAAAAATTTCAAAGAGTACATCAAAGTCCACACTTTGATTTTAAATATGAGAATGGCAGGAAGTCTCAATATAAGCTAGGACCTCCAGTGCAACAAACACACGCCACTGATGCCCAATGAACTGGGACCGGATCAGCGAGGGGCCAACTGAGGGAGCAACCCCTAAAAAAGGAATAATAAAAAGTCTGTCCACAGTATCTGAATGGGGGGTGATAGACATTAGTCAAAGTGATGGTAGCAAAGAGAAGGTCATGCATATTTCCATGAGTATGAGTGGGACTGAAAATAAGTGGACAGAGATCAAGGCCCGACATAACCGAATAAAAAGAGGTAGTTTGGGCAGCAGACATGTGAATAGAATGAAGATTAAAATCGCAAGCAATGATCAGATTGGTGAAACGAGTTTTAGGATTGGCAGATAATTCAAGAAACAAAGGAAATAAAGTAGAATCAGGCTGTAGAATCAGGCTGAGGTGGGTGGGGGTAAACAATTAGAACACACCGTGTAATAAATGCTGAAAAAGAGATCCGAACGAGCATAGCCTCCATCTGCAGGCTGTGCGGAATTGGGAGAAGAGAACAGGCATACTGAGTGCGAAATATCAGTGCAAGACGTCTGCCTGGGTGATCGTGGATTCTGTCAAGATGGATAATATTATGATATAATATGATATGAGAGTTTATTTATATAGCGCCTATACATAATGTGTTGAACGAGAGCTGTCCCAGAGGACTCTTGGAGCCAGGTCTCTGTGACACAGCAGAGTGCAGGTGCATACTCACAAAGCAGGTCATGACAGGCTAAAGAATGGGCCACAACCAGTGAACATGCAGTGAAAAGAAAACAATTGACCTGACTAGGAACGGACACATCACTAGTTGCAACATGCGCCAACATAAGCCAATTGAATCCAGTGGAAGGTTAAAGTCAGGGGGGGCATATTGCAATATCGTGTTGCGATCATATTTTTTCACAGAGGCATTAGAATTCGATGAAGTGGTCCAAGGGCCATCTGGGTCCTGCATGGGCACATCACACAGATGTAATTAGCGGCAATTACATTTTCCACAGGGGCAAATCAGGACAAGATTTGATCATTCAAACTGGTGAGTGAGGTTTGTTTAGCCTGACAGCAAATGGTGCCATTGTCAGAGATAGTGATGATATTTGTATGCACTTTAGAGCAAGGGAGTATTATGAACCAGAGTGTACCCCCATTAATGAGGGATTCTCCACAAACATTAAATTGCATTCATTTTTATTTTAATGCATATATGGTTAAAAACAAACCTTATCCAAATGTATCAATACAGCATCAAAATACGATCAAAGAATTTCTAAAACCAATGACACTATTTCACATAAACAGTAAACAGTAAGAAAACTAAAACATTCAAACCAGCACTTTTGACAAAGAATGTAAAACTGCAATACTCAGTGAAATGTCGTGAATTTAAAAATCCCGAACCAAAAGGAACAGGTAACTAAAAAATCATCAACCTTTAGACATTTCACAAACATTTCCACACTTAATGGCTTACCACTCAAAGCCATTACTGCAAAATGGACGGATCAAGCTAGTGAAGATCTATTACACTTCATCGTGTTTTGCGCTGCATATTTCCACGTTAAAAAGAGAACAATTTTGCTGATTTTAAGAGAGATGAATTTTCGCCAGTGTTGCCCACCTTAAGTTACCTCCTAATGGCTAATTCACCACGTGTAGCTTGCACTCTTGTGTCATATTTAAGACAGGATTTTACCTGAGGAAGAATCATATCGTAAAAGTGTATACTTCTTAAATTATTTTCTATAATATATTATTAGGCATGGCTTATACTGTGTATGTTTTATTGAAGTATCGAATTTCCGCAATACACATATTTGATGATGATGACTATTCCTAATCTAGGCTGTGTGTTAGTAAATGTGTTAATCTGATAGACTGTGTATCCACCTGCATGCTTTTAGTAATAGGTGCTCTACTTTATAATGCTCAGATTATTTTGCAACCTTTTGTGAAAATGACTGTGTGAACTGATATATGTAATGATTTTATATGGATTTTAAGGATTGTATGTGTACTGTGTCTTTCACTTTCATAGTTATTTACTAACCAAAATACATTTTAGGATGATGATGATATATAGTAAGAGATGTGATGGAAATAGAGCTACATGTAACACATCCTGACACGTGCAGTCATTCCAGGCAACACCAGCTTGGTATGCAGAGTATGATTACTAATGTGAGGTAATACTGCCCCACAACACACCGAGAGTAGCACACATAAGGACAATGATAGTGCAGGAATGTGTGACATCTACAACTTGAAATGAATTGTCTGACATGTAAGTAGTGAACACACGTGGCAACATGAGCACCCACAGTCACTCTCAATGATTGTGGCAGTGCAGGTCACTGCGGCGGAAGCAGCAGATGACGATACCCGCGGGGGGGGGGGGGGTGAATCGGGCTCAGATCCATCCAGGATAACACATCTACGATGGCTGCAGTCATCACTCCACCAGAACATACCAGCTCTGCCACCCCTCAGGTGCAATACCAGCACAAAGCCCACTGGTTTCATGTAGTCCAGCAATTGATAATGTGGGGCATGTTGCTGGTGGTTGTAATTCAGAATGATTTCTCCCTTCTCTCCCATTGCCTCAAACCCTCCTTTCTTCTACCTGGACCGACCCTGTTATCCATAACATGCTGGACGGTGTCCGGTCAATTGGTCGACAACAAACTGGTCGACTGCAATTTGGTCGACACCATTTGGTCGAATGCCAAATGGTCGAATTTTTTTTTTTTTATATATGTGTTTTGTGGGTTTTCGTGTGGGGAAAAAAAAAAAAAGAAAAAAACCAAAAAAGGGGTAAAAAAAAAAATCGACCATTTGGCATTCAACCAAATGGTGTCGACCAATTGTCCTGTCGACCAAATGTTTTCGACCAATTGACTGGTAACCATGCTGGACAGTCTGTCAACCATGGAGGTAGGTCAGGTTATCATTAGCAGACTGGGAGGGATGTGGAGACTACATCTCCAATGGGTGGGTGATGGTGAAAATGCATCAATCACGGAAGAATATGCAGCAGGAAGTGTGGGTTACCAACAACCTTGTGGGGTGGGGGTGTCTAAGGATGCAGATGAGGCAAGGAGCAAGTGAGGAGACTGCTGAAGCTCTGTGGTTGCTACCAAAGTATAGACGTATTAGGATCAGATACACACATAATTACTTGATCTCCTGGACCATTCCATTGTTTTATAATGTGATCGATTTTAGAAGACTTTAGGTGAATATGTTGATTTTTTTACATTCTACTCTAAAATTCACCACTGTGATAGGACCTTAAAAGGTGGCATTTTTGGATATGGTTTGGTGCAACATGTCGACACACTTTTACTTGAAATAAAAAAAGAGACTGACAAATTCACTGTTACATGCAGGGTCATGTCACCCATGATCACTTCGTAATGCTTTGTCATTCTTTTCATTGTTGGGAGTTCATAGAGTTGTTTCTAAACCTGAAGTGTTTGAAAATACAGCAAGACGTATCAGGGATAATCACAAAAAGAGGTTATTGGAAAGAGACTTCAACATTAGCTTTACAAAAATATGGCTGGTGACCCATGGGAAATCACTGTCACCAAGCACTGAAGAGGTTTCTCGAATTAAATGCATTTTCACTTGTGAATCAGTCACATCGAAAATCAGGAGCATTATGAGAAAATGGTGGCCTTGTCTTCAATCTGATTCAAAAATGCGTGCAATCCTCAGAGAAAGAAAAACTACTTTTTGTGAAACAGTGACAGTTGACCATCAAGATCACCTCATTAGAGCGAATGTTCTGAAAGTTACACAAAAACAAACATTGCTTTTATCTCCTTTCTCTTGCCTAAGTTGTACTGTTGGTAACAATGTAACTGAGTAGCCATATATTGTATCTAGTGTGTGGAGCATACAGACAGGTAAAGCATTTGTTTTATGCAGTGAAGTGCTCGTGTGGAAAGTATACATGGGACCGATAAGCAGAACATTGAAACATTGCTTAGACATTTGGAATAATAACATAACGCCGTCTGGTGCACAACATTTCATGGAACAAGTCCATACCATATGTCAACCAAAAGCGCATGTACATGACATTATATCGCCTTACCAAATATGCAGGGACAAGATCCTTTTGATTAATCTGCTGAGAAACATGTTTTGACGCATTTTCTGAAGATTTTACTTCGTCTTACGTTTATCGACTGAAATACGTATTTGGCTTAACAAATATCATCATGTATGAACATTATGGACTAAATATCATATATCCATTTTCAAACATATTCTTTAAAATGTTGATTATCTCATGACAATATTTTTGTATTGATTTCTGTTTTTCATCTCAGGATTCATGAAAAGTCCAACTGTGAAATATGTGTGCCTTTAATTGCAAGTCTATTGTTATTTCTATTAGTCTTAAGATCTTTGGTGCTGGGGTCAGTTTTATAACTTACAATGGGGAACCCATGTATGGGCCACATTGGCCGTTAGTGGTACACAGGCAGAGTTTCATTGTGAAAAGTATGCAGCAAGACCCATGTGGGACGCATTCCTTTATTTTGTTATTTAAATTGTATTTGTATTCTTTCAATTGGTACTTGTAGAGCAGTTGGATAGAGCTGAATTGTTATATATCGCTTGATGTATAGTATTGTCAGGTGATAAATACTCTTCAAATTGGCCATGGTTCAAGGGGGATGCTGTTTGCAAGTATAATGGTCGTGTTAAGCTCTATATATCACAAATTATGTGCTTTTACTTTATATTTCATACTTATTTGAGTTATACATTTCTTTTCAGCAAGTACAATTTTAGTGAGTTGCATTTAGTTTGTGTATCCCTTCCGCATCATTAAAATCCACTTCGTTAGTCCCAGTTACAGTTTGAAAGTAAAATGAAATCATGTGAGGACGTCATATATCGCGTCGATGGCGTAATTTCATCACACGTTGACGGCCCAGCTTTTGAAGCTCTATTTGTGTATTGTAGGGAAGAGAACCACTCAGGTTCGTCATATCACCTGGGGGCAATGAACACCCTTTTAAATGCTCCATTAATATCTTTTGTTATTTTTAATTATAAAATGAAACAGTTTAATGTAATTGCACGTAGTACTACTAAGAACTGCCTGCTTGTTGCTCCTCTGCATTGCATTTCTGAAAGAGGTCCAATCCTCTATACATATCATGTCAACAGTGGACCTATGAAAGTGTAACCACAGTGAATAATTACTTTTTGAAATTAAACTAAGGGATGACAACACTCATCACTTAAATAAAACCAGAGTGGTGTCAGATCAGTCATTATTGGTCATTTTCATAAATGATTTGTAGTTCCTTTCTGGAATGGACTCTCCGCTCTACATCAGCATTGCATTAGGCTCAGGGGCAATCCAAGCGAAACGTTCAAAGCAGAATTCGAGCTACTCCTATGGGTATTTAATGGTTCAATTTGGATTTTTTGGTAATGCTGAATTCAAGGACACCGGTCCACTTGCCTACAATTCAGTCCTTGTAGTGGCTAAAGAAATAATACAATAGGCACCTACAAATGAAGACAAATTAAAAATTGCCCACACAATGCATCCTTTCATTTGTGTTCATTGTGGAAATGACCAGATCGTTTTATCCACAAAGGTGACCTGAAATTTCAGGGGGTTGAGCAGCAGCAAAAATGACTATTGGGCAGCCCTCTTCCATACATTAGTGTTGAATGCGTTCTCTTGACCCTAATGTATAATAGGCTCACAGCACATATGTATGTGTTGGGACTATATTTAACAATAACATTTTTTAAGGGATAGGAATGCAAGCTGGAAGAAAATGTCAATTTCTTTGCCTCTATTTCAAATGCTAATGTGAATATTTTCTGAGCATTTCAAAAAGCATTCGGTATGTGGTTTTGGTATGTGCTTGAAATGCATGGAAAGGCCCTCTAATTTGTGCAAATGTGCAAAGGGGTGAAAAGGGCATCTAAATCTCTTTATCTGTGATGCACACATTCCCTCTGTGAATGGGGCACAAGGTTTTTAGTGCAAGTGATGAGATGGGCAAGTTCATCTCATCACTTGCGCTAGTTCATCTCATCACTTGCGCTAGTTCATCTCTTCACTTGCGCCCAAAAAGTTTTTAGAATCTTGTGGTAATGAGGAGACCTGTGCATTTCCAGGGGTTGTGGGACAGTGCAAATGATGTTCTGGTTATCCCTCTTGCATTCATAGTTTTGGTATCGTACTCCAGACACTAATGTATGACAGGTTTCAATGCCCACATTGGTGTTGAGAGTGCATTTTACGCATATTGGAGTGATAAAAAGAAGAACAATACGTTTCTATCCCTGCATGAGGGATAGACATGACATTGGAACTGCAGTTATTCATAACGCTGCTATTTCATTTATTAGAAAAGGCCTCACAGGGTCATAAATGACTATCATGCATAGTGCATCTCATTGGGCCTGTTACAAATAGGTTACTTGGGAATGTGACTATTTTAAGTACACTTCAAAGAGCATTCATTTTGTGGATTCGGGAAGCACTTTGAAATGCACTGAAAGGTTGGCTTACTTGTGCAAATGCGCAAAGGGGTGAAAAAGGGCATCCAAATGTGTGCAGCTTTGATGTACACATTCATGGGCCATTTAAGACTAGGGGCCTCATTATGAGTTCAGCGGTAATGGGTTAACGGCTCCGGTAAGGATGACGGTGCCGTTAACCTCTTACCGCCGCATTTCGAGGTCCCTTAGCGGGTCCCACTAAGGCCGGCTGGTAAAACCAGCCATCCTTAGCGGGAGCCACTAATGGACCAGGGAGCTAATAACGGGCCCGCTATCTGCGGGCCCGTTATTAGCTCCCTCCCCATTCCCATTGAGTCCTATGGGGGCTCGAATGGGAATGAGAAAGGGTATTTTGAATGGCTTACCGGGTCCTCCAAGGTTGGAATGACCCGGTAAATCCCCATTCAGAGATCCTGGACCCGGAAACGACTTATATAACACCATGGCTACCTCCAAACTCGTAATGACCCCCTAGGTCATCCATCGCAGGCATAAGTGCACCTCATCAATTGCGCAAAAGGTTTTGAGAAACCGCCCCTTCCTCTCTTAAAATCTATATGGGTGTTAAAAAATGCGTATCCCAATTCGAGCAATAGAAACCTATGGCTCGAATTGGGTCAAGCCAATTCGAGCTGAGTCGAGCATTTACTGACTCAGCTCGATTTGACTGGCAAGCCACTCTGTGGAGGCTTGAATGGCTCAAGTGGATTCAACGTTTTTCTTGAAAGGTTTCAACCGACAGTCAAGTCGAACATCTAAGGCTCACCTATCCTTCCACCAAACACAATCCTACCCTCCTCTGTGTCTCAAACAGCAGTGCAGACGCCCTAAGCCGTTTTAGCTGCTCCAAATGACCCCTTTACAACCATGCAATTGATTTAACACTCTATTATACAAAGTCACATGCCTCCTTGACTTTCTTGCTGGCATGCCTGGAATACTTCCATATGAAGGCGTTTATGAACTGTGACAGTGGAACACCAACATCATATGTCACATCCCCCTCCACCTCAAAATCACATGCAGTACAGCAGTCCTAATGCCTCAGGGGCATTTCACCACAATGGTAGTGGACAACCTACTACTCCAATCAAAGGAACACATCCAAATATAGGACCAAAATGTATAGTTTCTCATGCACAAGGAGCTATTTCCACTTCCTTATAATGTGGAAAATGTTTTTTTTGGTTAAACTACGGACTCCCCTGCACCACAGTTTTTGTTCCCTTTGATTTCGACATTGGGCACCCCACTGGATTGCATTGTCTGTTGTCTTGGGTTTGGATGTAAGATTCACTGCTGGTTTGCTTTGTGTAATTATTTGCATTTGGACATTGGACAGCACCTGGATTGACTTGTTTGTTTCCATGGATTTGGGCATTAGACAAATACCATGGATTGTGTTATGGTTTAGGTAGTAACTTGTTTTTCCTTTTAAATTACACTTTTCTCCACCCTCACCACGTTTGTTTAAAAAAAAACAATCTTTTGATACAGCATGTGTGCTCTCCTTTCCAGCATGTTTTAATTGTTCATGACCAACCCAAACCATAAAAGGTTTGGATGGTGCACCCTACATATGTGTTCAGATAAACTTACTGAGGGATCTAGTATTAATGACTGAATGGTATGTCCAGATACAAGTATGTAGTAATTAATAGATAGTATAATATATTTTCGGGGATTGCTTTTGTTGTGCCAGTCATGTCCATTCACCTCTGCTTCCCCACGCCAGTAAATGTGCAAATATATTATTTCAGATAAGAAGTTGGTTGACTATGTTGACTGTTAGGCAGAATTATATGCAGTACCCGTTGGGAACACCACACACAATTAAGACTACACGTGTTAGTACAATTTCACCTTTGATACAAGCCTGTACTACACAGTAAGTAGTGATGGCTGAGCAGCCAGATTTATCTCAAGAGTAAAGTGAAAAGTACAAGAAGTTACACAAAGGACAACAATTACTATGATTCAAATAAACACTGATTCAAGGTTTCTGTGTAAAAAAATATACATTTATTTACACCATCAGCTATAAAACAGTTCACTATTATAAAGCAGTAGAAAATCACAATCTTAATACACTACAACCATACCCAATCAATTCCGGACAAGTTAAGCTCAAAATGAAGTGTGAGCAAAATGGCACTCCAGCAATTTAACGAGGAGCAAAGGCAAGGTTATTCAAAAGCAACAACCCCAACGAGTTATAGACAGGGCAATCTAGGAAAGGCTTACTACAACTAGGATTCAAGTCAATATGCCTGGGCCAATGTTAATGGTTCAGAGTCTTTGCAGAAGATCACACAGTTCAATTTAGCTAAGAGTTAAAAATGAAGTTGGTCGGAGGAAAAGATATTCAAAGGAGAAGAGAAGGACAAGCCTTCAGCGAGGCAAAAGATTTCAAGCACTTTCACAGCAGTCGGATGGAACGAACGACCGGATTTGCACAGTACCTTAAAGACAGAAGAAGGTTGTAGCGGAGGCAGTTGATCCTGGCAGTTCCTGCAGGCTCATGGTTCCTAAAGCTTCAGTCGAGGTGACAAGAAGGAGGGCGTCTGGAGGGTCCTGCACTGCCCAGGGACGAAACCTGCAGCAGAGCAAAGCGTTGAATAAAAGGTGCACTCCTTAAAACCCAAACAGGTCCTTTTCTCCCAGGCTATCCGGTTCACTGCAGCGATGCACAGCAAATTCGACGAGGAGAGGGAGGCAGGCATTTGGTGTTTGATGAGCTGCTTGGTCCCACCAAGCTCAAAGGGAGAAGACTCTTTGCAGATCTCCTCTGTCCTCGAAGTTTTAGGCGATTCGGACCTCCAGCAGGGCTTCACTGGGATGTCCAGTAGTTGCAGCAGTCGTCTTCCTTCAACTTTTTGTTGGCTCTCTCGATCCAGTGGTGACTCTGTCTTACAGTCCCAGAGACCGGCTTTTTATGCACCAAATCCCCCATTCACACAGCCTGGCTGTCAATCACACAGCAGGGTGGCTGTCCTGGCGGGACAGTCGCCTAGCCAATCAAACTATAGTGCGACTTGGGTCTCCAAGGAGACCCTGTGCAGGGGGCCTAAAACCCCTCCCTCACATTCAGCCCACCCAGACACTCAGGCGCCTAAAGAGGGCTTCTGTATAGAAGCCAGCCAAAGGACGGCGAACAAAGGAACCAAACCTGGTTTGGCATACAGAGTAAAACATGAGAAAGACCTTCATAAAAAGAAATGGCGAATAAACCCTACTGGAACCAAATATAAATAAAGGGGGTCCAGCGGGTTTAGAGTTTGAGGCTACCACCATAGCCTCTAACTATACCGAGGCTATTTTCATAGCTTGCGGTAGAAAGAAAAGGGTAGATACCACTGCCACCGCCCAATCTTAGAGAATGGGGAACAAACTAATGTTCCATGAGAATCAGACAAAAGGGGATAACTATTAACCCCTCCAGTACTCTATTGGAAGATAGGGTGTACTGGGTCTGTAAATTTAAAAAGACTAGAATAGTCAATGGCAACTTTACATGTTCTGGGAGACAGTAATAATAATAATAATAATAATAATAATAATAATAATTATTATTAAGTAGTCAGTCCCAGAAAATTTAATTTAAAGTGGGAAGTCTGAAAAAGACAACCCTGTGTCACTGCACTAAAGGTGCTGTGTGACACACAGTAAAAAGATGATGCCTATGGAGTTGGTGAGACTCCATATCCATGAACACAAAACATTTACAACACACAGCAAAAACACATGTAAGAGTGGGAAAAAAGGCTCACACTCTTACCAAGTGAAAAAATAAATACTAGAAATCCAGCAAAGCCGCTGAGGGACTCGTCAGGTAAGGGAAATTAGCCATTCTGGAGAATTTTCCCTAACATTGACTTTCTGTTGACATGTATTTTTGTACAAGTGTATTACTGAATCTGCATCCTGCAGCAAGTCCTGCATTGCTTTTGTCCCTATATGATGTGTGGAACACAGTTGTTGCACAGCTGCATTAAGTTAGCTATTGATGCTGGAAAGCATGAGGACATGTATGTGTCGTGCAGGTCTGCATCACACACCAGCTGCACTTTGATAGGGTTACATGTGATTTTAACGAATTTAATGAATAAAATGATAACAGAAACAAAAATATCAAATGTTTTATTGTTTATTTGGGGGTTTTCCCCAAATGCCCCACTTTCTCTACATTGCTAAGCCCACCCAACCCCCACCACCCCTTGTATACCCTTACCGCCACCCCATATTTATTTATTTTTCGATATTTTGTTTGTTATCATTTCACTCGTCATTTTAAATTCATTAAAATCACTGGCTTGTGCTGTTCATGCGCAATGGGTTGTGCAAGGTGGCTTGTGTTCAGGTCAGGGCCCAACAACTTTAGAAAATGCAGACATTCCTTAGAATGTAGTTGTATAGCATCTAGGAGCAGTTTTATGATGGTTGAGAAACAGGAATGTGTACTGCTTGCACAGCACCATGGTGCCCTTTGTGTGAGCCACTTGTACGGATGTGCTACACACTAAGGGCCTGATTCACAGACACGTTTTATAATGGTGGAATCCCATAGGAAAACGCTGTGTGAATCAGGCCCTCAGCTGTTTTAACATTTGGCAATATTACCAATCTGATTTCTCTTTTGGGTTCTATGTCATCCTGAATTTCAGCTTAGCTTGCTTGTAAAATGGTCATGTCCAGCTGGTAGGTATCAAGTGCCTACTGGTCACTCAAATCTAGCGGGTGACAACCTGGGCCTATATAATGTTAGCATGTTATAGGTGACACTCTTCTCCTCCTACATCTCTAGTTTCCTCCAATTTCAGCAGTTTCCTAGCCACTAGATGTGAAATGCTTCCCATTTTCGTTTTTAATTAATTTGATGACTACATCAGGCATACTCAAACTCGCCAAAAACAAACCTGCAGGCCCCCCTTCCCTGCATTGTTGGACAATTGTGAGCAGTCTTGCAGGGCTCCTGCAGGTTTTCTGAGCCCTCAAACACGCACGCAAACCTTGATCCAGAGTTCAAACAACACTGTGATTTGAGACTCTGACCGGGATCATCGATTCACAGGAGTAGATTTCGACCAACCAATCAGAAGATTTGAATCCCAAAAAAGAGATTTAAGGTTTTAAATGTAGCCTTGCAACATTTGTTTCCTTTTGGCGATTTTAAAGGCTGTTAGAGTGTTGTTTAGGAGGGTGAGATCACAATTGAAATGAGTAAGTAGTGTTTTTCTTGCACCACTTTTTCTGTATTGTACCTCTTTGATGTATTCCTTTACTTGTTTTGTGTATTAGCAAGCATCCTTTTGCCTTTGTCCCCTTTTCAGCATTAATTTGATTCACACAAAGACGAATCAAATATATGTAGCTACCCTTTTACATGTGCCTCTCCCATTTAGTTTCTCCTTTGCTTCTCAATTTTCCAGACATTTTAAAAAGCTTTCCTTTGTTTCGTTTCGTTTGGTAATTGTGTGACCCTTTTATCTGTCCACTGTTATTGTGATCATTATTGTATGATGCTTTTATGTATATAATAATAATAATAATAATAATAATAATAATAATAATAATTATTATTATTATTATTCATTATATTATATATGTTCATTGCGCAAACGCAAACCAAGCTCGCGAGCAATAAAAAGCTGTACATTGGAAGCGAAAATGTAACAAATCATCAAGTAGTACTAATGACAACAGTACAATAGGCAGATGGGTGTGTGCACAGAATGTAAGTTACACCACAGAGTTGTTGGGTGAAACAGGTTTTCAGTTCTTTCCTAAACTGAAGGAGTCTTGGAGCAGATCAGACTGCTACCAGAATGGAGCTCCAGAGGGAAGGAGCATAGTATGAGAAGGGCTGTTTACTAGTTTTCTCTTTGCAAGCCAGTCTAGCATCGAGTCTGGTGATGGTCTTACTTGGAGATGACTGTGTGCCACCCTGATGTTTGGAGCTTGCCAGGCACATAGGTTGCCATACCAGCAGTGGTTTCCTTGTTGATGATGCAAATGGTTTAAACCAGATTGTAGTCGTAATGTGGAGCCAGAGGAATTCATGCAAAATAGAGGAGCTGTGGTCAAATGTCCTAGAGCGTATTATGAAGCAAGACATGGCAGGCTCGGTCACTTTGTGGGAGGCCAGGGGAGCAGCCAGGCTCCTTGGAACTAAGGTTAGTCGATATGGAAGATCAATATCGTCTGCACCAATGTTCCGAAGTCCAGGGGCAGGAAGAAGGTGTTGATCTTGTGGAATAGTGAGATCTGTTCAAGAGATTGAAGACTTCTTGCAATGTGGTGTTGGAAGGGTAGATTGCTATTCACAAAGAAGCCAAAAGATGTAGCTGAAAGGTGAGGGATGGGTTGAAACCATCTATGCACATTTCCTTCAACCAGCTTTCTTCCTCCTTTTAAGGGTTACCCAGGAGTTGGAATTTGGTGTTGGCAGGGCGAAGTTTTAAATAGGCCCTTGTCATCCATGTTTGCATTGTTGCAAGGCATAAGGGAAGGTGAGCAATATCTTGTGGGCCCTTGACTGTTAAATACAACTATGTATCATCTGCGTACAGGTGCATTCTGATGTTGGGCTCCCCTAGGAGTGATCACAGAGGTTCCATATAGAGGTTAAAGAGGACCATGAAGAGAATGGAACCTTAACGGACAACAGAGGTGACATGGCAATGTTCGGACCTCATGGAGCCTATCAGGATAGACAGCTGTCTATCAGATAGGTAGGATGTGAAACATTTCAGGACAGTGCCAGGAGTGTGTGCATGGAGGGTGCGTTGCATAATGGTCGACTGTATCAAATTCAGCCCAGACATTCTGTGGAATTAGCAGGCACAAGTCCTCTTTATGGATAATCTGAAGGGCGAGGTTCACTACTTGAAGTGTCGCTTTTTAAGGGCTGCAGTTGGGACAGAGCCCAGATTGGTAATCCCAGAGCACACTGCATTGCTAGATTTTTGTGAGTTGTTGGTTAACAACAAAATATATTTTAAAACAATTTAATAACACACCTTGCAGTCAAATCATGCTCACAATAAAGAGAACATTTTTTATCAGAAAAATATCCTATTTATTCTATGTATTTATTCATATGTATAGCATACAAAACCCGAAGGCATTGATGTGCTGTTACAGAGACCAGTTTCATGCAGACGATTAGCGGTTACAGTTATATGCAGATCAATTGGCAGTTGCATGCAGACAATATTGACCTGTGCAGGCTTTGAATAGGCTGCCCCATTAGGAAAACAGCCATGTTTTGAGAGCTCTTTGGAAGACCCAGTATGGATATTCGGCCCTCAATCCAGGTGGAAGGGAGTTCCATTGTTTAGCTGCTGTGGTCGGGAAACTCTAACTTCCCTCTTTTGTGTGTTTGAATTTGGGCTGGACAAGATGATGGGCATATGGTGTTCTAGTGGGCCTGGAGGAATGCACCTTGGGGATTTTCTCAGAACTCTAATATAAATCCCTTTGTAGCATGATGCCCCAGAGACCTCCTGGTGAGAGACTCCATGCCCTCAGTGGAGGTGTTAGCCTTCTACCTCAGGAATTACAGGAAAGCAGCATCCGGGTTACTGTCTCAGTTGGAGAAGTGGAGAGAGCCAGGAACACCATAAACTTACATTTGCTTGACATCCCTGACCTGGGTTCACACTTACATTATATTGAATTGGTGTGCTCATATCAGTCATTGTACCATACCAGGAATGGATTTCCATATAGAGATTCTCAAGATTACTCTGTCACCAGAATGATAAGGCAACAATTATTTAATTTCTTTTCAGAATTTCAGAAGTTAAAATGCTACCTCTGTCTGAAATGAATGTCAGCGATAAACAGGTGATCTTTGTACATGTGATATGCTACTGGGGAGCAGGGGCTGCAGATGTCAGGAGACTGATGCAGCAAAGGTGCATGGATGCACTTTCTTATGAAGTGGTATGCAATGTGAGTTCTGAAAATGACCTGCATCATTTAATTTATTAAAAACAAATTAAAAATGCCAGTGCTTTCACACCGTCACAGATTGCAATTCATCAAAGCAAGAGAGGCGTTGTATGTCTAACACATGTGCTTATTATACGGTACATAGATCATGAAGCAGACTTGGATTCCTAGCCTCTGTTTAAGGGGATTTATTATGTCATTCGTTGGTTTGGATCTGAAAAATACAACATTTTGTAAAATGCATTTCTATGTTGATTAGGGGAAATAATGTAGCGGTATATCCCATCTAACGTCCTACAAAAAACTACAGTAATGTCTATGGACCAACTTACTTGCGAAAACTGTGAGCAGGTCTCTCCTATTGTTGTTGTGAATATTAAAATAGCCTAATTCTGTGCCTGCATAAAACAATGATCGCTCAAGCGTGAAGGTTCATGTCAGCTGCATGTGCATACTGGGGGAGAACCTGTCCTTCATGCAAAAAGGCCACAGTGCAATGCTTCCTCTCCCTTACATTACAAAGAAAACAGAACAAATACTGTAAGAATAGGGAGTCAACCGATACAAATAATCCTTACTACATAGATATTAATTGCTTTAATCCCACCACTCCCTCCCAATTCACACCTTACTTTTAGCTTTGCCCACCTGTGGGTGGTAGCACAGGTAGCATACAGACAAAGGCCAGAGTGTGTTTAAAAGCCCAGGCAATATTCCAAACGATTACTGTTCTTCACAGTATATGTATACACACTGACAGCTCCCTCCCACCCCCCAGCCCCCCGACCCAGAAAGCAAAGAACCTTTACAAAGCCACCCAACCTGCCATTCAAATGTTGCTTTTATTGTCCAGAGTTTGGAAGACCACTCCTGCCAAACTCCTCTTTCCAAACCTGCTAAAGTGGCATGGAAGAACAATTTCCTTGGTATCGAACAAAGTGTGTATTTTACTGTCTCTCTCTTCTTTACCATTAATGTTCATTACATTATAGTATGTTACTGTAAGTGTAGACCGCTCACCATTACCAATGGCAGTCACTGCCAATGTCTGTCTCTCATTGCCTCTCTGCCCTCTCTCTCTCGCTTTGTATCGCTTTCTCTCATTCACTCTCTCCTCACTCTCGGTCTTTCCTCTGAAACTTGCCAGATTGTGTTCAGTATATATGTAGTAATGTGCCTAAATATTTTAATATTGTTTTCTTTCCCTTAGCAGAGTCCACCCCAGAGTTGGCCATTGCCCACCATCCTACTTGAGGCATTGTAAATGGTCCAGTAGATTATACCATTAATGTGCTCTATTACTGGAGAGTATGTTACAGCAGTGTATACAGAACATGTCTCTCTCTCTCGGACATGTCTCTCGGTCCTTCTCTATCTATGCCTCTCTCTCGCTCTCTCTTCTTTCTGTCACTTACATTAATGCAATGTTTTCCTGAGTACAACAATGGGTGCATTACAGTAAGTCTTGTCACTATATGGTAATGTACAGTTTAAATTGCACACTTCTGACAATGACATTTGCTGCCAGTGCTTGTTTCTTACCAAGCCTCTGTCATTTCTCTCTTTCTACAGTATGTCCCTCTTTCCCTCTCTCTATTACTCTGTGCCCAATTTTCGCTCTGTCTTACCTTTTATTCCGTCACTTCCCGTAATATGTGTTCTACTACACTATGTATGTTGTTTTTTTGTTCAGACATTAAAACATATTTTTAACAGAGGACCTGCAAGAGCCACCACCCTCATGGTCCCTGCCTTCCCCTCACCCAGACCCACTCATGCAGTCCCTGCCCTCCCTTCACCCAAACCCATCTTTACGATCCGTGCCTTCTCCTCAACCACACCTACCCTTGCAGTCCCTGTCTTCTGCTCACCCATAACAATGCAGGCCCCACAGGCTCCTCTGCCACCAGTAACTTCCACGCTCCCTTCTGTGTTTGATTCCCTAACAAGTCAAACACACCCACTCCCACACTACGGCTCCAAGGAAGAAGAGTGTTGGTCCGGTATTGGCCGAGTATTCACTGAAAACCATTTTGGGAGAGAACAAGCAATTGATTATTAATAAACATGGGCATTGCCTAGGCAATATTACACACATACTATTGAAACAGTTGGTTTACATTTGAGCAGTACGAGGAGAGGTGTAAAAGAGTGAACTTTGATGGATCAGGCAGCAAGGTGGGCCTTTCCTTTCTTCTCAGAACCCAAATCATTGCCTTTGTGCATGTAGGTTTCCAGGGTGACTACACCCAGTTTAAGAATAAAGCTAATGCATTTCTTTAGGATACACACACAATCCATGTCCCCATGGCGCTCTCCTTCCCCTGACTGATCACTCCATCCAGCTTCTTCCACCTGGCTCCCCACCAGCCACACTTGCCATTGTCTCCTGGGACTAGTGTTAGCATGCAACATGCCCCTTACCTCACCCACCGCTCCTGCCCTTGGCCTATGATACTGGTGGCAGCCAGTAACCTTGCTCTGTTCCACATCCACCCAATCTGGCTGTTTCTGGTGGAGGGTGTTACCTACCCTCACAAAGAAATCAAAGAATCATGGGCATTCAGGTTCCTGTCCTTCACTTGAAGGAGCAGTCTATCTGACCAGAATACATATTG
Source organism: Ambystoma mexicanum (assembly GCF_040938575.1). Classification (NCBI taxonomy): domain Eukaryota; kingdom Metazoa; phylum Chordata; class Amphibia; order Caudata; family Ambystomatidae; genus Ambystoma; species Ambystoma mexicanum. The sequence goes on from NC_090923.1 coordinate 848,357,567, forward strand.
CCTTCCACAGCTAAGCTAGCTCACAGAAGTTGACACTTGCGTGATATCAAATTGGATGAGGCTGAAATGATTATGAGCAATGCCATGCAGAGTGCCCTAAATCAGGCATGGCTTATATTTAGAGCTTACCCTGCCACCAGCAAGGGCTATCCATAATCATAATATTTTGGAATAGCGGTGCCTATCTTAAATGTTACCCCTGCACTGCAGTGACTTTGACTATCAAGATGGCACATGTGGCCTGCGCATGCTCTGTGCCACTGCAGGGCAGGCATTACAATCAGGCTACTGAGGAAGCAGTGCACAGGTGAACACTGCTTTTGGCATGCAGCTCATGAAAGGGGAATCTGATCAGCAGGTTACCCTTTCAGATCAGAGATGGAATTGCTTGCACCATTGTATTAAATTAATAAAACATAATAAATGGCAGGGGTTCTACACTTTGGCAGAAGGGAATTCCTCACAGGGGCAGCTGTGAACAACAGCCGGAATGGATCTAGCAAAGGCATGCCTGTCAAGGATACCCTCACCTACAGTGAGGCAGATAGTGGAAGACAGAGAAAGATGGACTCTGTGTGTGTGTGTGTGAGAGAGAGAGAGAGAGAGAGAGAGAGAGAGAGAGAGAGAGAGAGAGAGAGAGAGAGAGAGAGGGGGTAGCACTAGATTGGGTAAGATATGCAAAGTACAGTTAGTAACATCTGTTTCTCCAGTGTATAACTTCCTAATGGGGTTGAGTGTTGGTCGTTTTAGCTTACAGAAATATGTGATGTGTAACCCAGCCCAAAACATACGTTAGCATCTTTGACATTATTTACATTTTGAATATTTTGAACAGTGTCCTTAGATGATATATTATTTGAATCGATCAGGCTTGATAGCCATTTCAAAAACGTTTACTGTGTTGGAGGGATTACACGATGATGAGTATTTCCCATGAGCACTCTGTCCTTTCCGCTGCACGGTAACCAAACGCCACCTACCCAGGATTCCCACAGTATGATGTAATTGATGCTGTCTGTACGTAGCCACATGAGAGTTGAACCTAGTACATTTTCTCAGATAAGCCAATGAAAGCATTTAATGCTTAGAAGACGCAGCACAACGTGCTTTCTGACTCGACCTGTGCACGCGCAAACTATGTTATGCAAGCCTTCCACGCTGGCCTTTCAACCCACAAAAAGAGCAGAAGTCAGCAAGCTTTCAGAGTAGCTCCCCAGACAGCATGTAAAAGCAGGCGGCTTCTAACGTATTTTATTTTCAGAAGTGAAGGTTAAGAATTCTGACCCTGGGGTGCTATGTGCATCGATTACCGGTTATGCGTTTATCACTATGCTATTTCTTCCTTCTTCCAGAGCAGCTTCAATATCTAGATACTACACATAGACTGCATATTTACCATTTACCTTAAAGCAGACTTCTCATCTTTCGAAATATTCACATACTGTTTAGAAAATAAGTTGGATATGTTGTGTCTGAGCAAGCTATGTGCTTGGAGCATTCCTTGTTTCTGTGGGTGTTGAATGTACATGGCCAAGCCGGGTTGATGAAAACGTGTATCTCGTGAGCTTCATTGAGTTCGAACTTATCGTACTTCTCACTTTATTTGTAGTTTGGGAAGCATTTCGCCAGAGCTCAGGCAACGCTCTCAAGTGTAGGGAAGGGAATGTATTTAGATTATGTATCGACTATGCTTAGAATTAAAGCAAAATTGACATTAGAGCCAGTCAATAGATAGGAAAGTTAGGGAAATTTTGATTCAGTGGACTCTTGGCATAGGTCTCTTTGTATGAGGGATAAAATCGCTGGCGTAACAGGGCCCCACCACCACATGTCCTGGGGGGAGCCCCCCCTGGGACTATAAAAACAATGTATTTTGTTTTGGTCACTCTGCCTTCATAAAGAAATTATTTACGTTACAGAGTAACAGAAATGATTTCTTTATGAAAGCAGAGTGACTACAAAAAGAAACTTTTTCTTTTTGAAGTCCTGGGGGCTCCTCCCACCCCATAACATGGAAGCCTGTAGGCTGGAGGCCTCCATATCTTGGGGTGGGGGAGCTCTATGACTTCAAAAAGAAATAGTTTATTTTATTTTTGAAGTCACTATGCCTTCATAAAGAATTGATTTCCATTATGGTTCGGTCCTTAATGGAAATAATTTATTTATGAAGTCAGAGTGACTTCAAAACCATTTCTTTTTTAATTAATAGGGCTCCCCTCAATCCCATGACGTGTGTGTGTGTGTGTGTGAGTGTATGATGAAAGGGTGCATATTTAAATGTATAGGTGGCTGGGTTTGTGAGTGTATCGTGAAAGGGTGCACACTTAAATGTATAGGTGGCTGCCTGTGTGCCTGTGTGAGTGTGTGGTGAAAAGGTGCACATTTAAATGTATGGGTGGCTGGGTGTGAGTGTCTAGTGCATGGTCAAAGGGTGCACACTTAAATGTATGGGCTGCTGCCTTAGTGCGCCTGAATGATGAAAGGGTGCACACTTCTATGTATAGGTGGCTGCATGTGTGTCTGTATGGTGAAAGGGTGCCCACTTAAATGTATGGGTGTCTGTCTAGGTGTGGCTGTATCGTGAAAGGGTATAGGTGGCTGCCTTGGTGTACCTGTATGGTGAAAGTGCACACACTGAAATGTATGGATGACTGGGTGTGCATGTGTGTGTATTCTTGAATGGTGTGTGTGCTTGTGTTGAGCAGTGCAACAAAACCTAAATTTGGGGGGTGCTAACACTTCAAATGTTGGGAGAGGTGCTAACTTCACGGGCGGTGGGGCAGGGGCAAACTTATTTGTGTGGGGCATCTAACTTCTGTATGCATTTTAATGAGACTATTCTAGTGCAACTTCAATGTTGCAATCAGTTAACACTCTCCTTTAAATCTTAAAGCACCCGCTTATGGAATGCTGTGTGAATAATCGGTCTCCTGTCCCCTCTCTACCATTCCAATCAATTCCCTGGCATGCAAGTACTAAACCCACAGCAAGATTTCAATTGCCTAAAGAGTTATGCGTTTGAATGCAGGTAGTAACAGTGAAATGCTTACATTAGAAACTGCTGGGCCTTTGTTAACAGCGAAACCCAGGTGCCATTGAACATATGTGTCCTGTTCTGTCCAGCAGCGGCTTTGTAGGTCACCCAGGTCGAGACAACATTGCCCAAAATGTCAAGGAGTATGGGGGAGGGAGGACTGAAGCCCATCCAGCCTGTTCAATGGTGTTGCGCCACTACTTGTGTTTAATCTGGTTACTTTTTGGTAATCTTCATTACTCATAGCCCTGTTCTTCCTCGTCCCAGTAATTGTGTATTAGGCACTTTGACTCATACACAAGTACTGGGTTGATGTAGCAGGACATGGCGGTAATGCCTGGCTCAGTTACATGTAATCTTCATTACTCCTAGTCCCACTCTTCTTCATCCCAGTACTTACCTATGTGGCAAGGAGCCTCATATGTAAGCAATTGGACAAGGAAAATTGATGTGGAGGTTATTTTGGGCTGAGAAGCTGTTTTTGGAGGTTGGGCTGGGGGTCAGGAGGGAGAGGGGATGTGTGGGGGGCTGAGGGGTGGGGTGGGATGGGGATTGTGCAATAAATGGTAATGGTCATCCATGTCCAGGCTTGCTATGCAGTATTTGTGGCTACACAGACATTTTGGTGCAGCCAGTCTAGTAATTTCTTTGTTAGCTTGACTTTTTTTTTAACTGGGCATCTCTGATAAAGCAGTTCGGCTAAGTCTAATTACCTGGTGAGACTGGTATTTTCTTGCTGCCAGTTTAGCCATTTCTTACTGCAGATTGTATATTTTTCTGGTTAAGGAATAAGTGTTATTGCTTTGACTGGCACTATGGTGCAACCAGTCTAGGTATGTCTAAATGTGGTCTGCCATGCTTTACTGTACTATGGTATAACGAGTTAGTGTGCAGCCAGTTGGACATATTTTCATTGTAGCATGGCGTTTTTAATAGCAAAGCATTATGTTAATTAAAGCATTACTGTTCCTGTGCACGGTTGGTGACTTACATGTATTGGATCTTTAGATTCATGTCACCCTACAAAACAATTGCCAATGCTCTGGCCTTTTAGGTAGTGTTTCTTAGAATGTGTTCTCTATAATGCATTACAACACATATTTATGTCTTTCTCCTAGTACAGTGTGCAGTGTACCCCTGCAGCAGCACGTTTGTGCGTATTGTGCAAGTGTGGTAATCTAGGCCGGCCCAGAGTGTGGCGCGACTCTTGATTTGTTGCTGAGTTGGGGAGGCCCTCAGCATGGCTCGCAGGGGGGGCCCAAATGATGTGTTATACCACTGAATAAAACCACAGCGAGGACTGCATACAGCACAAACTGACCTTGTTTTTGGGTGCAATATAAAAACACACAGATTGAGGTCTGACTTGTGTGGTGGCAGGTGAGGAGAAATCCCACACATTGACCCATTTATTTTTTAGCACAAAATACAATCACACACACTGAGACATGCTTTTTTGGGCTGCAGAAGAGGAGAAATCATACACAATGACACATGATTCTTTTGGAGAAAGATGGGAGAAATAAATTCACGCGATTTGTCACATGTTTTTATTGTGCTTGACATAGGCGAAATCACACATATTAAAATGTGATTATATTTGGGTACAGGACAGGAACATTTTGAAAGGAAGGCCCATGTTTTAACACAACTCATCCTTAGGCATAATGTAACGGTAGGATATTTTTCCATCCAAAATGTTGACTAGCATTCAGTGTGTTTATAGCAACACGTTCAGATTTGGAAATAACAAAATGTTAGACATAATTTGCAAGTCCACAATTTTTTGCTCCGCGATGGCGTCCCATGTTGGAGCAACGTGCAATGATGCAATGCAGCATATAAATAGCCGGCACACATAAGATGCTGATCAACACATTCAGGAATGCAGCTTTGGGGTCTGATCAAATGATATACCATTTTGATTAGCATCCATTTCCATTTAGGTTTCACAATGTAATCATCAGTTATTCAACGCCCCAATATATGTCATATTTGATACTGGGTTATTGTGCAACAGACACAAAAACGGCCCTTTTTTGTCCATAAAATGGGTGATATGCAAGACTGAATTTTCAAAGTGCTTAAGAGCCTCAATAAAGGGAGACAGTCGGCTCAATATGATATGGCTACATTTATTGTCCATCTGAGAAACAGTTTCTCTTACGAAAATGGCTTCTTGTATTCTTTTCTGAATACCTGATGATATGATAAAGTGCAGTGAACATACATTTGTTCATTAAGCAGCGCATTTTCCCATTATCACTTAATGGGCAAATATACTACCCTTTAGCTAATCGTATCAATTGTTTTACTAATGGTGCCATAACTATTTGTTTATTTTTCTCTGAAAGAGTTGTATGTGTGTTTTAAATTTGAAGGATTTATAATTTGAATTTGAAGGATTTATAACGCGCACACAACAAACTTAATCGAATCCTGGCGCAGGTGGTACCGTATAATAGAAGGGAACATCAGCCTAGTAAAGACTGACACCACAGAAATTCAACAATAGCCAGAGTCGTCAGATTTACTTGAATAGGTAGGTCTTTAGACCCGCTGTAAAAATCAATAAAGAGTTTTCCTGTCTTAGACTCAGTGGAAGACTACTCCATAGTCTTGGTCTGGCAACTGAGAAACAGCGATCACCTCTCGAGATACAGTTAGTCCTAGGAATAATGAGAAGAAATTGGTCTTCAGACCTAAGGGCCTGAGTAGGTCGATAGAACTTCAGTTTGTTTATTAGATAGACTGGTGCCAGCCCAGTCAGACATTTGGTGACCAGACACCCGATTTTACATTTTATCCGGTCTTCCACCGCTAACCAGTGCAATGACCGGTGGAGACAAGAAATGGGCGTGTTCTTAGCTACATCAAAAAACAATCTTACACCCGCATTTTGCGGTTTTTGAAGGTGGTGGATCTGTTTGGCCGGCGTCCAGCCAGAAGTTCATTGTAATAGTCTAAATTGGAATTGACTAGAGCCCCATCCACCACAGCACGGTCAGTGGTGGGAACATAAGGTAATGCTTGACAAAGACGCCGAATATTATAGAAAACCAATTGCACTTTGGCTGAGATCTGGGCATTACATCCCAGATCTCTCTGCCAAATGCAGCCAAGATTCTTTACCTTAGTGGTGTACTTAAGGCTAGTTCCCAGAAATTGGGGTGTTGGAGGGCATCCATTTCCTTCAAGCAGATGCTTCGGACCAACCAGAATCACCTCAGTTTTGTTTGGGTTAAGTTGTAACCAATTATTTTCCATTAGATTCCTATTTCTTCCAAATACCTAGGCAATAGCATCCTCCACATCATCAAGCCTTATATATAGCTGAGTATCGTCAGCATACGAATGGAATCTGAGATGATATTTCTCCAAGATATTCATAAGGGTGCAAAGATCGATATTAAAGAGCAGTGGAGAAAGTGCCGACCCCTGTGGCACAACACAACACTGGAGGAGAATTTCTGAAAGAATGCCTCTGACCTGAACACGCTGTTGGCGACTGGTAAGAAATGAGGTAAGGCACCAGAGTCCACATTCACATGATTTTTCATACGGTCCAGCAAAATACCATGGTCCACTGTATCAAAAGCGCGGACAGGTCACACATCACAAGCAGGGAGAGTTTGCCTTCATCCCCAGCCTGTAACATCTAATCCCAAACCACCAAAAATGCTGTCTCTCTCCCGTGCAAGGGGCGAAAACCAGATTGCAGAGAATGGAGAAGGCAGTGGTCCTATAATTTTTTTTTTTTTTTTTTTTTTATTCCCATTGTTTATAACCTCATAGGTTTTTACAACATGTTTTAAAATTTTTCTTTCCCAGTTGCACCGTTTGTTTAGTCTCTACCTAGGGACACCACTCCTATGGATTCCTGTCTCTTATTCTGAGCTCGCGAGCCGGCCAGACGTGTGCGACTCCTCAGCGGATCCCTGTAGGCTCTTACAGGTTCAATTTGGCCCATTAGCTCTTTGCAGAGCGACAGTCAAAAACTTTGCGGCTGTCCTGGACCATTTAGCCGAGTCCCCGGCTATCAGCCGTGACCAGGAGGTTTCCTCATCCAACGTCTTGGCTTCATTGAAGAGTGGTGTAGTGGTCCTATAATTGTTTAGTGACTACCTTTCCTGGATTTTGCCCAGCCCAGGGAGACCAGCGTGTGATAATTGTTGTAATTCTCAGGGTCCAAGCAACTTCTTTGAATCATTATTTGTTTTTGTGAATGTTAGGTAACTTAGTCTATTATATTTTTTATATTAGAGATTTGCGAACTATATTAAATAAAATTGAATATTTTTGGGATAAAAATTTCTCTTTTTTTTTAGCACAATTTAACTGCAAGGTGTGCTGTTAAGTTATTATAAAATATGTTTTGTTGATAACAAACTACTTACACCAGTGTGCTGCACTATATAGGGCCTCTGAAGTCTTCAGGCATGGGAGAGAGGCAGGGTTAGAGTTGTGAGATATGGAAAGGTGGGCTTGAGAAGAAGTTCTGCCATCTTGCTTTTCTGTTAGGTCTTTTTCCCTTCCTGCCCCTCCATTTTCTGCAAGACAAAGCAGTCTGGGTATGATGTAATAAGGTATGGGTTTCTTGTTAGAGCAACAGGGATTGAACCACTCATAACAAGTTTGCATTTGTCCAATCCACAGTGGCAATTTGCCATTATAAGGCACCTTCCTTGGTTCATATTTGGACTTTAAAGAAGAAAAGACAAAATCACAGGACCTCTATTGGGATATCAGTCCATTCCAAAATCCTCCAACTGTGAGATGAAGACAAAAGGCACCTGTTAGGGAGAATTCTCACCCAAGTGCTAAATTCCCTCTACCTTAGAGCCCTCCAGTTCTTTTGCTATATTTTAGGACTTTTAACGTTTTATTTTCAATGTGTGTTTTACTTTTGTTTTCTTTGGAAATGGAGTTTTAAAACAACTCCATAAGCATCATCTTTTTCTTGTGTGTCACACAGCACCTTCAGTGCGGTGTCAGAGGGATGTCTTTCAGACTTCCCAAGGGTTAAATACCTTCTCTGGGGTTGACTACTGTCTCCTAGAGCATGTAAAGTTAAATTGACTTTACAAGTCTTTTTTAAATTTACAGGCCCAGCACACACTATCTTCTTAAGGTGTACTGGAGGGGTTGCCTAGCATCCCCTGAGTCTAAACACTCATGTAACAGTCAAATGTTACCCTTTCCCTCTTGAAATGGCTGGTGGCAGTGGTTTAGAACAAACTACCATGATTTTTCCCAACCGCAAACCCCGGTAGCTAAAAATCAGGTCAGCCATGTTTTTCAATATGGCGCCCAAGTCCTATCTGTATAAACTCTGGTCAACTTTTTTGTCCGTTTCTGCTGCAGGTCCGAATTGCCTGAAACTCCATCGACAGAGAAGCCCTTCAAGGTTAACTTCTTTCCTTGAGTTTGGTGGTAACAACCAACTCGCAAGTCACCTGGACACCGTCTCTGTTCTGGTTGAAAACCGAATAGCCAGTGAGAAGGAAACCAGTGTGTGGTCTTTAAGGCACTCACACCTTAAACCAATGTTTAGCCAAGCTTGTGGCCTCTTCCCCAGGCAGTGCAGGAACCTCCCGATGTCCTCCTTCTTGTCCCCACGACTGAAGCTCAGGAACAGCGATATCTGAAGGAACTGCCAGGAACAACTGCCTCAGCTACAGCTCTTCTTCATTTAAAAGGTACTGTGCAAACTTTCCCAACTTTGAAGGCTTGTCCTTCCCTAAACCAACATATAACTTTTCGTCTGACAAATTACTTCTAAAAACAGTGGCAAAGACTTAACCGTTTACTACCAGATCTGTGCTATCCTATCAACAACTCTGAACCATTGACTTTTGCACAGGCCTATTGAATTAAATTGCTGGTAGTAGTGAACTGAAACTATTTGCCCTACCTCTGAAAGTATTTGCGCTTTAATTATTTTGACCTTGTCTTTTTACCCCCTTTTTAAAGTAACTGAAATTCCATTTTGCTCCCACTTCAGGGGAGCTGGACTTGTTCAGAAACCTATTGGTTGTGTATTGTACTATATTAGATTGGGGTATTGAGCGTCTCTTACTAGTGGAATGTTTTCCAACTGACTGTGTAAATAAATGTATATTCTTTTACCAAGAAACCTTGAGGAAGTGTTTGTTTGAACCACTGCCATTGTTAGCCCTTTGTAGAACCTCTTGTACTGCCCACTTTACTCTTGATATACATTACTGTGTAGTACAGGCATGTTCCAAAGGTGAAATTGCACTTACACATGTAGTCTTAATTGTGTGGAGTGTTCCAAGGGGTACTGCATGTGATTATGCCTAACAGCTGCCTAGGCAGAGGAGAGCTCTGCCGCCTAGCTATCCCTGGGAATAGTGGGATGATCTACTGTGGACCAAGACCTGGCAATCTGCCAGCTGCACTTAAACCAGGCTCCTCACTGGAGGTGAAGGAACCCTTGTAGGTGCCAGCCAAACATCCTGGACTGGGAATGCAGAGTAAGAAGGACTCACCTTGTCCTACAGAGCCATGCCTTGGGACTACCAGCAACCAGAAAGCCAAGGAGCAGCTGGTAGTCTGTTTGCATAGCTTTGAACTTCACCCAAACTGCATTTGAAATGCTTCAATCTCAAACAGGACCTAGGGTGCTGCTTTTGGTAGTCCATGACTTTGGACAGCTCATCCGCATGCTTGAACCGGCTTAATGCCACTTAATACCAGTAGCGCTCATCAGTGCCTAGACTTGTGCACTGTCTCAACACTGCGGAAACCTTCGACTTGCTGAATCTTCAAGCATAGCATCTAACCAATAGGACTTCACCTCATCCTTACTCGAACACCGGTTCGAACCGCTGGAAGCCATTGTGTCATGGGCCAGCTCGACCCAGCAGTAATACCTTCTCAAAATGACTTGACAGGCAACCATAACCTGTTGATCATTAAAACCAAATCATCTTGAATGATAACTCGCACCACACAGAGCCCTGTTTCTAAACCAACTTGATGTCGACTCACCACCTGGATCAATACAACTAGCTGTTCAACTACAAAGAAAGTGCAGATAAATCCAGTTGTATGCTGTCGAACCACCTATGATCAATAATAAGCTACTATCGAGGGGCCATGTGCTCCTGGTCCATGGTTGCCATTAATCCCCTTTCCAATACTATTTTTAAACACATATTGCTTGGACAGTGACACTGCTGCCCAGCATGCTATTCCATATCCCATCTGCATTTTCTGTGTTCTCTACAGAGCAGTGGGCTTTTGCTTATGTTTTTTGTCCGCTGATTTAATTTTGGATTGTTTAATTAAAGTATACATATATACTTTTACAGGATATTTATTGGACATTCTTATATTTTGTAGTCTTTGCACTATGTTGTGGTTTCTACCCTTATCGCTTCACACACCGCTTTAGTGGATGGCTTGCCTTTGTGCCAAGTTAACTGAAAAGGTGAAGGGGGTATACCAGTTCGCTTGTGTCTGTTTTACCTTTATTGTTGGGATCACTGCTGGTTTTGTAGCAGTGTGTGTTTAGCCACCACTCACCCTTTGCTTCCACAGAGCAGTAGTCATTTCTTCTCAGCTGTCCCGATTATATATATATTACAACTCCCGTGGCCCCTCACCATTGACCATACTGGCCAGAGGTTGTTGTTCCATGGTTTCAGGACTTTGAATGTTGTCGTGGTATGTCCCTGATGAGTGGCATATTTTGTTTGCACTGACTACAAAACTGCCTTTGTGCCTGATCATTTTAATTGTATCCTTTGGTGGAATATAAGTTGTGTGTCTAAGCTTGCCATCATCACAGAATCTGTGGTTTTCAATGTTTAGTGATACATTCTTCACGGTAATAAGTATGGTAATGAAGACCTGTTCAAGAACAATGATGAGAGATATAATTGTTCAATTTTTAAATGTGCATTTAACATACATGAAAATGCCTTGCCTGAACTCTAACCCCAGAGCCACTGGGTGGGTTCCACCACCAAAAGCACACAGAAAGATAATTGTCACTTGAAACTACGTCAGTTACTTTAGGGGAAGTGGCAGGCAGACATGGAGGCACCAATGGTAGTCATGTTTAAGATACCTTTTAATGGACACCCATTAAAGGTGCCAGGGGGGATGGGCAACGTCTATGATACCTGGAACACAATCACCCAAACAATTTTGTTGGGGCCTTTGAAAGCTTCATTATCAAGTAGATGGAAGGGGAGTGACTTACAATCAGCGCGCATACGCCATTTTGCCTTAAGAGCAGCCAGAGGTGAAGAGGAGAGGGAATAGAAATGTGGGGTCAGGGAGGGGCAACGTCTTTTGTGACTGGCACACAATCACCCACTGAGTAAAGTAGAGCCCAATTAAGAGCCCATTTCCAAAGCCAATGGCATGAGAGTATCTTACATTTCCTGTATGCAAGTACCTGTTTACTGTAAGAGCAGTCAGAGTTAGAGCAGCGAGAGAATTCAAGTGTGGGTTTATAGGGTGGGAGAATAGCAAGAGGCATGGGCAGAAACGTGTGTGCTCCCTCTTCAACCATGAACAAAACATTGGGAGACCTCAGGGACAAGAGCATGGGTACTTCCGCCTCTAGGGTCCTTGGCTGCTCCTTTTCTTTGCAGAATAAACCCCTCCCCTTCTGCTCACCTGTCTTGGATTGGATTACTGTTTAAAATTATCTTGTTCCCCTGCGAGGGCGAAGCCTGCAGAAAACGAGGGCACATGATCTGTTTCACCCGTGAGGGCAGAGCCGCGGGGCACAAGGGTGTGGATTTTGGCACCTGCAGGGTCCTTGGCTGCCTCATCATTGTTGTGGAGTTAAGCCGCCCCCTTCTGCTCAGTTGTCTTTGATTGGATTGCTGTTAAAAATCAACTGTTTCCCCTGTGAGGGCAAAGCCTCCAGGGAACAAGGGCACAGGTGTTGGTGCCTGCAGGGACATTGGCTATCTCATCGTTGTGGCGAAATTAAGCCCTGCCCCTTTTGCTCACCTGTCTTGAATAGCTGTTTAAAATCATCTTGTTCCCCCCTGAGGGCGGAGCCCGTGGGGGACAAGTATGTGGGTTTTGGCACCTGCAGGCTCCGTTGCTGCCTCATTGTTGTTGCTGAATTAAGCCCTGCGCCTTCTGCTCACCTGTGTTGGATTGGGTTGCTGTTCAAAATCATCTTGTTACCCTCTTGTTCCCCTGCAAGGCAAATCAAGGTTCGGCGATCAGATTTTGATGAAATCGAGATGGGGGGCCAAACTGAACTGATTGAGAGAAAACCTAAAGATAGTATACAGCAAGATTCAAGCGAGCTGCCAATAGTTTCTAAGTCAAATTGCGTGTTTTTAGATGATGGCCTGGTGGTGATATCTTTCTGTGACACCGAATCAGTAGCAACTAAATCACGTAAAGGTACTGGAATCCATATCTTGAAGCAGGAGAAACTGGCCCTTTTTTAAATGGCCCTTAAACCTGGCCAAGAAAGAGCAAAAACAATGTGCTTCCAGTTTCCAGCAAGGGTTAGGAAAGGGGGTCTTTTGGTACTAGCCACAGAATAAGGTACAGAATCTTGTTGCTCCCTTTGTAGCCGAGGTTGTCCCTGTTGTGGCCTCTCCCCTCCCCAGCTTCTCTCCCTTAGCTACCCTTCTGATGGAGTTAGAGAGGGGATAACACAAGAAAACATTGCTATTTCCAAGTATTTCTCTCCCTTACCACTTACTAATCGTTGCAGGCCCATTTCCGTTGAGCCTCACCTGGCAGGCTGCTTGACAGAACCCTTTGCTGAGTCTTGGTGGAAAATTGTGACCCATAAAAAACTGGGTAAATTGGGTGGAGCACATATATTGGGGAGACGGAAACAGGGAAATATGGAGGTATTAAGGTGTGTCATAATATGGGTTACCAAACCTGTTTAGCGATATTGGTATAAATAATACTGAAAGTTGTAATTTGAATTCAAAAGTTGTGGAAATTCTCATTGACCTTAAAGAATCAATTGTTCATAGTATTGGTAAATGGTCGAGGGAGTTGATGGATGAAATTAAGAGGATTAAGGAAAAAGTGGATTCTCTAGGTGTCCAGTCTCCAAAGACTTGTGATCTTAGCTTAGCTGGTGTCGGAGAGTCCTGTTTGAACATTGACCCTCAAGCCCCTAAGGCAATTCTATATAGATTGTGTAAGAGATCTGTGCCAAATATAGGAGAGAGCATTACAAAGCTTAATGGGGACCGGGGCCCTCTCCCTAAGTGTTGCCCGAGGAGTTCTCTCCCTCTGAATATTATCTTCCTAGTGACCTTATTCCTCCATTGACAAGCTCTAATGCACTACCCTTGGTAAATTCCTTTTTCCCACTAGGCCTAAGACTGCCCCCTAGTCCCTCGGTAGCTATGGTAAATGTGCCTAAGCTTACCTCCCATTCTTTTGAGGACTCTGAATCACTTAAAAGCAAATGTATCCATTGGATCAGCCAATTTATGGATTTCTCTCTATTATAAAAAATTATATTTTGCATTGCACAAGGGGAACTATTTCAAATACTGATTTTTATTTTATTCAGGTTTTTTTACATCATGGTTTTTGGTTGAAGCATTTCTTAGTATTGATCGTAGGGTATATTTTCCTGGGAATGTCAGAATTATTCTAAGGTCCCTGTATACCTTCTTAAAGCTCTAAGTTCCTCATGAGCCTTTTGTTGGCTGTAAGAAGGTACTCCCTCACCTTTCAAGGCTGCAGGGTATGACTACAAACTACTATCCTGTAATATAACGGGAGTCGACGGGTTACTTGGCATTCCAGATTGTTGTGCTTATGTGCGTAATTTTGAGATCATAGCATTACAAGAGACTTGGTCAACTTATTCAATCCGGTTTCAAGGGTATCCGACTTTTTATATTCCAGTAACTAAAGGCCTTAAAGGTCCACACAGTGGTGGCCTCCTGATATGGATTCACATCACGCTTAGGTGGAGGGTAGAGACAATTTTTATAGATCATCCGGATCTTCAAGCACTAGTTATTTTGACCGGCGAAAAAGAAGTGCTGCGTTTGTTTAATATCTGCAATAGGCCATCAGCCCTGTAGGGAATAGTGTTGGGAAGGGGGTGATCTTGTCCTACACCCCTAAGCACTTTAGAGTAAGACGAGCTGCCTTCGAGTCACTATGATGGGCCAAGGGAGATGGGGACGGTTGTATGACCACACCCTGATATAATCAACCCGCATAGTGTAGTGCAGGGCACGAGCAAGACTGCCATTTTGCATAGGTGTAAGTAATCATAGTTAGAAGACAAGGCCTGCATAGAGAATGCAACATTCCATGCACTAGGCCCTAATTGAGAGACAAGGGAATCTTACAATCATATCCGAGCTCCCATGCAGACAGCACACACCTCATTCACCATAAAGCTCATTCATTGTTCTAACAGTGTTGAAAAGATGTTTTTCTAGCCTGAAGGAGTGTGCCCTACAAGGCCGCGATCATAGACCAGTGCCTGGTGTGCATGTTATCTCACACTGGCTAAAGCCTGACCCAGCCCACCCTCAGGCGACCATGAGTTATGGCCCATATAACTGACTAAGCCCCAAAATCCCTGGATTCCATGGCACCAGGTGACCTTCGAACATCAACCCTAAAAGTAACAAGTCTTGAATGTTCAAAGAGAACAGACATTGCATGTCTGTGAGCTACAATCATATGATTTGAATTGCGAGGTGCTGGGAGGTATATATTATAGTTCAAAAAGAGGGTGGAAACCTTGGAGACAGATGGCTTCTGAATGGAGTGAGTGAAAACGGTGCGTGTGTAGGTCAGAGTGCCCTCGAACCTCCTTTGTGCCAGTCTTAAAGCCTGCCAGGTGCACAGCATAATGATCAACTAGCATTGTGTTAGGAGTGTAGTTAGTTTGTTCTCTGACCTTGGTCAGTGAGGAGAAGATGATCTTCTCAGCACCATTGTGATGGAAGACACATGGACTGGGCTGGAACCAATGGCCTGGCATCCCTTATGGAGTAGGCAGATCCTGTATAGGTGTACACCAACCAGCCACATGGGTTTTTACTATATGGTGTTGCATCGCAATGACAATGTGTCTCCTCTTAAGCCCTGCTTGTACCATTTTTCGGCAGAGCGTTCTTGGCAGCAGAGTTCTTTGCTATTGCTCCCATTTTTGTGTGAGATTAAAACTTGTTATCCTTACAAGATCGACTTGGGCATTTTTCCTTACGGGTTGTATTTTCCTCTGGTGGGAGCATTTAGGGGCGTGCTTTCAATAGCAACACTCACCTCTCTTCAAATAATAATAACTGTCACTTTCCCCCCCCCAAACAATGTTATCCTTTTTGTTCGGGATTTCAATCTTGAGATTGAACCTCACAAAGAGTTGTCGGAGCTATATGACAACTAAGATCAGGCTTGGGAAATCCTGCCCCTGATGGCTGTTCCTCCCTTTAGATCATAACATTTGTCCCTAGAATCAGCTTGTATTATTTGTAACCTTAATCTGAGGGCCTGTAATGGTCCATTCGCTAAAGATCAACCAGCAAGGATGACTTTCAAGGGCCAGAACAGGAGCTCTCTTATTGATTACATTTTTATTTCGGTGCCAGACTTTGAGATTTGTGAAAGAGTGGAAAGTCACCATCTTCAGCTAACCCTTATCAAAATGCAAATGGGATGCAAAAGGGGGTTGGATAATTCCCATGTAAAACTGAGCAGTCTTTGGAGCTACATGGCCATGCTCGTAAATCAGTAAGATGGGTCAAATTAATGAAACCTGATACCAAGACTTATTGAATGATTAAAATGTTTATATCATTCTAATTCAGACACAGGCCTCAGAGCGCACAAAAAACAAGATGTTACAAACATACAGAAATCTAGTCGAGTTTACATGGGGGATGGTTACGTTTAGTCTGGGTCGAGATCTAGACTGGGTCGAGATTGAATAGGTAGGTCTTAATTCCTCTTTTAAATCAGAGATAGACTTAGCCTGCCGTAGTTGAATGGGAATTTTATTCCAAGCCAGAGGAGCTTGTACATCACATCTAGTTCCTCCAAAGCTTGATAGTTTAAATCTGAGTTTTGAGTGCTTGATGGCATCATAAGAACGCATTGAGCAACTAACATTGCGAGGGGTTAGGCAATTGGACAGATGTTGAGGTGCTTCAGAGTTACAACACTCAAAGGGAAGGGAAAGAATTGTATGCGTTATGTGTTGTTTTACTGGGAGCCAGAGGAGTTTCTGTCTAGCCGCAGAGACATGATCGCTGCGGCAGAGGGCAAAGACAGCTCTGACACTGTTGTTTTATGTGATCTGTAGAGTATGAAGATTTGCCTTTGTTTTGCCGGCCACAAAACTGTTGCCATAGCCGAGGAGTGAAATTACTAGTGTTGTAGCAAGCAGAGACCTATTTTACAGGGAAATGTATGTACAAATGTAATTAAGTAATTTTGAGACATAGCCGCATGATACTTTTACCTGCTTCTATTCTTAATAACCTCAGAACCAATTGTCATGAACATTCTAATGATTCAGAAATTTTAATGAATATGAGATTCTCATAGATAACTTAACCCCTCATATCACTGTGAGGTTGGAGGTGAAGGACTTGCTGTTTGAGCAGGTTGCCCATTTTGATTAATTGGGGGGGGGGGATTTCAGGAGTCTGGCAGCTGGGTAGCGCTGATAAAAAAAAATCTGCAATTTAGTTGTAAACATTAAGTGGTGCAGTGCTGCCTTTTTATACAAACCATGGTAGTGGTGCTGTCTGACCAGCCTTGGACTTATATCATAAGCAAGCCCTGCCTCCTGCATTGTATGGTTCGGAATTGTCAGGCTATGGCAATATTATTAAGTTGATCACTTATGAACATACATGTCTGAAGAAAATGTTCCCTCTCAGTGCTCCATCAACTCTGGTTTATCTGGAGCTTGATAGTACCTTGAATGCTTTTCAGACAATTGGTCAAACATGTTTTTTTCTGGGCCAGACTGTGAAAGCACAGTCTAGAAAAAAAACACTGGAACGCGTTGCTCCATCTTACGGCTCTGGAGGGTGGTAAGAGCTAAGAATTGTTGTCACATGTCAAGACTACACTACAAAGCTTGGGTGGGATTGATGGGTGGGAAAACCTGTGCGATTTGCCTTTAACTGTGATAAAGAAACTGATAAATGCTGTGAAGTTGAGAGCCATGGAATCCCTCATGGTTGATGCTGATAATCTGAAGTTGGGCCCAAATACCTTGAATTTAGGTTGAAACTAGGGTTCAAAACCTATCTGGACAAAATCACTCATTCATTCGAAAAGTCTTCATACCTGCGCTTTAGACTTGCCATAATTCCTGTGGCCTCTTTCGCTCAAAACTGGGGGGCTTTGAATCTAAGAATGTGCCCATTTTGTGGGAGTGGTAAAGAGAACCTTTTACACTTTTTATTAATTTGCAACAAGACTGACCGTTAGAGGAGAATGTACCACACACCTATTTTGAGGGAGTCAGAGATTCGGCATTCAGCCTCTGCTGTGAGAGTTTTGAGTCAGTGCTTAAATCCCCATGTAGTTTTCGCAACAACAGCTCATTACATTTATAGGGCCTGGTTATTAAGAGGCAAGTCCCTGAAACAGATAAGTGCTAACTTTGGAGACTGTTGATGTTTTAGGCAAGCGTGCAAGATTTTTTCTCTCATCTCCAATTTATGCACTTGCACTTTAAAATGGTGAATTTTACTCTTTTTGTAGATCAGTTATGTATGAGTTTGTGTATTCTATCTATGATGTATCTTAATTGTTCCCGCTGAATTCGCCCTTACCTTTAGGCTTTGATATATTTGTTTTAAATGTACCACATCAATAGGACGCTTTTATAGGAATGCATTAGGGAATTGTATCATGCTTGTATTTTAACGAATGTGT
Organism: Ambystoma mexicanum; assembly: GCF_040938575.1. Classification (NCBI taxonomy): domain Eukaryota; kingdom Metazoa; phylum Chordata; class Amphibia; order Caudata; family Ambystomatidae; genus Ambystoma; species Ambystoma mexicanum. The sequence goes on from NC_090923.1 coordinate 848,375,502, forward strand.
TATTCTATTTGTATTTGCTGCTATGGCTGTTTGGCTGAAATAAAGCTGAAATGATGATGAAACATAACATTCAAGAATGTCTATTAAATAACACGGGATAGTCGTGGGCATTTTACTGCTCAGTACATTTTAACATATGTGGATGGTTGAGGCAGGCTTCAACATCATAGCACTTCTGAAGTGGTTAACACATTTCCCTCCAACGGCAACAAGTGGGGTTCGATACTTACATGCTCCAGCGACTTTTAAAATGAGCATTGCAAAATAATGTAGTGCTTTGATTTTGATATGCTAATTACAATAAAACAGGCAATAAGAAAATAATACGTATAAAACACACGAAAAAGGAGCAAATCATAAGAGGAAAGCATAATAAAATACATGGTCAATAAATACAGCAGGTGAAATATGTATGAATTGATAAACACAAAAAATGTTACAGCAGTAGGCAGATTGAAAACTAGGGTACAGTTGATTGAGTGGTCCTCAATTTGATGTAGCTCACACAAGGTTGGAACTCTGGCGACTAGTATTTCACGGGTATTCAAACGCTGCTCACTGTTGGTGCTCGCCTGTAGCTAGGCCTGTAGCTAGGCCCTGCACATGTAGGAGCGGGTGCTTTAACTGTCGTCCAGTGGCAAGAACTCAACTAGAGGTGAAATGATAAATAGTGCTTCAAAAGACTCAGTGAAATCAAAATCGAAGATAGATATGAGCCAATCAAGGACTGAGATCTGTGTCTGGTGCAGCCTGTTTGGGTGATAAAAAAGGCAACACTTTCAGAAGACGCGGTTACAAGGTTAGCATTTATTGTTGGACAGTCTGGTATACCCCTTTAGTACTCTTCAAAATACCTGGCTGAGAAAAGGGAAGGGATCAAATAGCAGGTGTGAGGGTTCCAGTGTACTTTGCATAACATCAAAGAATATTTTCTAAACATAAGAATGATCACAGACCTTTATATCCACAAATATGCCTGTAATAATGAAGTTGAATACTTTTATTAGTAAGTACTTAATGCTCACTGGGCTTGGTGCAGTTTTGTTTTTTGCAACATGAAGTGTTCATAGCATTGAAGCATATATATATATATATTGATTCTGACACCTTAAGCTGCGTTCAGAGGATAAAATGGCCTTAAGTGTCATCAGTCACTACATCTGGGTTCGAAGTCTCTCTTCACTGTGCAGCATGTTAGCCGGGTAATGATGGCTGCACATCTTCTTAGTTCGCAGCCAAAGAGGTCCTATGAGAAAGCGAAACCTATGACTCATTAGAAATGTGAACATCTATGTATAGGTTTTCACACATTGGCATGAAATTGTCAACAAATATTGTTCGCCCGGGGCTCTCCAAAATGGAAAATATGGTGTAATTTTTGCTCACGCACATAGCCCAAATAGCTGGATGGATTTTTGCCAGTAATTTTTAAAGGTGGAACAAAGCATACAAAGGAAATTATGTGTACGTTTGACATAATTCAGTTCAGTAGTTTTTAAAAATGTCCTAGATATCAGGATGCCCCAGGCACCATATATATATATATTTTTTGCTAAAGGGACTTTGTGGTTAAGTTGCACTTATAAAAACCTTTGAACCCGTAAACCCCCAGAAATGTTTCAGTTATGGTAAGCTAAGCAATCATAACTCGCATCACCACTGTGCACTTATAACACCGAGGACATGAACAATGACATTGCAATTGTCATTGATGACATCGCTGGGCTACTTGTTTTTGTTTACTGACATTATTAAGCTAGCTAAGCAATAAAAATTTCCAAAATGTAAAAGGTGCTATATATCCACACATTAACCTTTTTATATGTTCTTAAAGTACTTTCCTTAGAGTTTAATCTGAGCTCATTGTGCACATACATGGAGCAATAAGCAGACCCTAAACACACAATTAATTTGTGAACATGATGATTAACTCTAATTTTATTGTCATTTGTTGGTGCTGCTGTTTCTTTCTTCCTTACTTAGTTACCATGTATGTGCCTCTAATGTGTATGCATTATGGGTGTTTATATGTATTCGTTCGACAAACACAAGTGTAAGAAGTTTTCAATTGTTACCTATTTATTCCATGTTTAACATTACTCATAACTGTCATAAAGTAGCATTTATTATTTTACTATCGGAAATTACCAGATCAAAAATATTGTATTTCTATGGTTCATGCTGCAAAAATTGCCTATATGTATGTATGATTAGGCTCCTCTATTAACAACAACACTTGAATATAATGCTTTGTTTATATGAGTACATTCTTTAATACATTAAATAGTTCATAATTTCTTTTTTGATTGTTTGTTGAATATAGCTGAAAAATCTACTTTTTCAATATTTAACAAATTCATAAACATCCTAAAAATGTACAAACATGACATATGGTGATAGATATATGGCAAAATACAGTAAAATTGATTTATCGTAAAATCTTAATGCAAATGAGAAAAAAAAAAGAAAAAATTGTGAAATTGCAGACAGGATCAAAATTGAGCAGAACTCAAGCCAGAACAAAACAATTCGAACAGTTAGAATACCACCCAATGGGTAATTGGACAAAAAGATAATTAAGTTCAAGGTTGAAATTCTTAGAGCATTATCCAGTAGCTGATAAACCCAAAATATTTTCTTAATTCTGATCCCGAGCAAGAGACAAAATTCACATTCAATTTAATCGCAACCAGAAAATTATGAATAGCAATTTGAATGCTGGTTGAGCTAGTTGAAAGCAATACTGACCATCGAGTTTCAGCAGGTATTGCACTAATATAGGACATATGTGACTCAAAATGTTTCTTTCTCAAAACCTCTACTGCCGGGCATTCAGCTATGATATGTTTGAGAGTTTCCTTAACAGCCACATTCTGACAGAAGGAGCAGTCATTTTCAGTCGAGGACAAAAGTCTTCTTCTGGCCAAAATGTCACACGTAGGGAACAGATTAAAACGAAAACGGAGAATAGTTGTTCTTACTTGAGGTGAAGGAGACTGGTTTAAGTAAGAGGCCAGAACATTGAGTTTTTATGTTCATAGACTAATGCTTGATAATCATTATAAGAAAGACACTCTTTTCTCGTATTAATCCAGTCGTATCTAAAGATTTTTTCTTTTGCTCGAGTGGGATTGGCAATGAGAACTTCCAAGGTAAAATCAGCTTTAGCCATGATGTTATAAATGTATGATACCCAGGTTTTTACAAATAAATGTCCAGAGGTCAACATGTATGATGATAGAATGGTGAGTATGTTGTCAATTCTTACACAAGTCAGACATTTGCTAAACAAGGTACATAGCCTTCAATGATATTCAGTACTCAAGGAAGTAAGGCCCAGTTTGTGTCTTAACCAAGGACCAGGTACACATTGAGGGAGATGTAAAACACCTCTCCAGTATTTGGCCTCTAATCGGTGTAGAACATTAGAGGAGATAATATTCTTAGTCTCAAGACCATACAGTAGGGTAGGCAGGATTGTGTCTCCAATAGGAGATAGCAGGTCTGATTGTAAATTTACCAAATTTATATAAAATAATTTTGGTTTGAGAAATAGCGATTTAGATCTTATGGTCTAATGACCTTGAGTGCGAATCAATGGAAGAAGAGCCATCGAATGGGATCCCTAAACAGAGATATGTCGGCACTACATCCACTATCCTGTTATCAATTTTCCAGTCAAATTGTGTTCTTCTTGATGGTCTTGGGGCATACACAACAACTTGAGTTTTGTTTAAGTTGATTACTAGCTCATTAGTATTCAAATATGCATGTAGCACAGACATTAACTTCTGAAGTCCTACTGGCGTTTTAGAGACCAGTACCAGGTCATCTGCATACCAAAGAGCTTTGATGACCATACCATTCATTTTTGGCGAATGAGACGATACCTGAGCAAATGAATCACTCGCATCATGAATAAAAAAAATAAAAATGGCTGAGGCCAGGACACAGCCCTGTTTCAGCCCTCTAAAAGTGGGTATCCCAACTGATAAAAGGACAAGCATGGATAATCTGACCACTATAGTTGTGGACGAGTGAAAATCATAGATAATGTCACACAAAGTTGGAGGACAATTAGCCAAAAGTATTTTTTCCATTAGTTTAACTCGAGAAACAGAATCAAAAGCTGTGTGTAAATCAACAAAAGCAAAATATAACAGTTGTTTTGTTGATTGTGCCTGGGCTTTTAAGGCATTGAGAGTCAGTAAATTAATGTTTGTACCTAAGCCATCAACAAAACCGGTCTGGCATGGGTCACACTGCTTGCAGTTATCAGTCCAGCAAGAAAAGTCTCTCAATACTAACCGGGCAAAAAGCTTCCCTGGAGCATCAAGCAATGCTATCGGACAATAGCTAGTGGGGGATTCCCTGTCACCCTTCTGAAAAATTGGAACGAGTAACGATGACTGCCATGAAGTGGGAATTTTCTTGGAAAGAATAATTTGCTGGAATACGTTGTTTAATATTACAGCCCATTTGGATGGATGTTGTTTAAGCATGAAGTTGTTTAGACCATCTGGCTCAGCTGCGCGTGAAGATGAGGATTTTTTTATAAGTGCTTCAATGATTAAAGGAGAGCATTCTAGGTTCCAATGTTTTAAAGACGATTGAGAGTAAGTAAAGCCAGCAAAACTGGGGTCTGCATATAATTTCAAAAAATGATTGAGCCATTGTGTTTCAGAGACAGCACACAATTGGAGATTGAGTTGGGAATGACTCGATGCGCTGTTAAGCAGCGACCAAATTTGAGCAGAGTTCTTGTTCTTAGCCGAGCATAGGAAGGCTTCACTGTCTCGTTGATAAAGCGAGGCCCTTCTAGCTCGATTCCAATTACGATAGTGGCATTTTATTCTCCTACGAATGCATTCTCGTTCTTCTAATGGGAGCTTGACAGTTTCTCTTAGTTCTTTTCGATAAGTACATCTTACTTGTTGAAGAATTTGATCATGCTGGTGTCTGTGGTTCAGTACATTAGTAGATTTCCTCAGATCCATAGAACCAAATGAAGGGAGAATATCTTTGTAAAAATCACACTTCGTTAGATGTAAACCCTGTGTGACACGGTTAAGGGCATTTAATGAGGCCTCCGACCACTTAAATCGCGCCCTAGCAGAGTTCACATTTAAAGTCTGCTTTGACCATAATAGATTTAATAAGGTAGGATCACAATTTGCTTGCCACACAAAGACCAGCATATGATGATCGCTTAATGATTGTGATAGAATTTCGAAATTGACAGCTCTCTGAAAGAGGCTATACGAAACAAAGATATAATCATTGATTGAATTAGAGCTACCTCGCTCCCACGTTACTTTAGGAGGGATGTCACCCACAATTGCTCCATTCACCATATGCAAATTTTGATCTTTCACAAAGTTGATCCATCTCGTACTCTCAAGCTTTTGACACTTTGTTTTCGGGCTAATACAATTTAAATTTAGATCTCCTACCATCATTATAGCATCAATGGATTGGTCACAAGTGATCAATTCCATAACCATCTACGAGTCTTTATACAAAATGTCATCAGTCACTCCAAGAGAGTTTTGGTACAAATTAATTAAAGCTAATGTTTGGGTATCAAAAGTGATTTTCACCAATTGAATGAAGTTATTAGGTGACGCCCACTCTGTGATGTTTAGTCCCTTGCTAGTTCTGACGGCTACCAAAAGGCCAGATGTGGGTCTCCCTCTGGCAGCCGTAAGAGCAAGCAGAAGAATAATGACATGGTCATCCCACATAGGAGTCAGTACAAGCCAAGTTTCCTGCAAGGCCACTATATCACAGTTGTCGATGTTAAGTAAAGAAGACCATTGAAGGTGGGAGTGACCTCTAGTGTTCCAGGATATTAACGATAATTTTCTTTGAGGGCACTCTTTTAATGGCTATGTCTGATGTGTGGTGGGATGTAATTGGGCAGGAATGGTCACAGGGCCGCAGTATGAACAAGTACAGACCGCTGGGTAGTTAAGTGCTGGGGTAGAGGGATCGGACTGATCACAATGTTGCGCTTCAGCTATCAAATGTTCTGGATTCTGCGCAACCAAGAAGCCCATCCTGAAAAGTTCCATTTTCTCTTTCCATATTGAGTTCAGGACAAGTCCTGATTTAATCCATAAATGTACAAATGCTAAGTTTTGATCACACACAAACTAAACTTGGTCTATGTCACCTGAAGCAATGTATTGCAAGTTGTTCACATCACCAAAGATATTTAAAATGCTAGACCTACAAAGATCGTATTTTTCATAAGGGGCATCTCTACATTTAAGAATAAGAGAATGACAATTAGAGATTGTATTCCTAAATGAGTGTTGCCCCGTTCGACCAGCATCCTTTTTGTTTGTGGGTTTTAGTGAACGTTTATCATTTTTTTAATGAAACCCCCCGTTCAGAACCAAAATGTACTTTCTTCTGTGAGTTCGGGCACTCACTTGCAGAATTGTGGTTAGACTTCGTCCCCATTGTATTCGAATTTACACTAATTACCGATTTATCGTGGGGTGGATCAGAGTCTATCCCACATGATGTAAGTGCAGAAGGAATTGAGGCTGCACGTTCGGATAAATAAGCCTCAACAGCAGCCTTTATGGATCTAACTTGATCTTCAACACCAAATGCGTTTGTGAGGGGTCCCCTATCAGAATTCACCTGGGCGATTTGACTGGGTCTGACATCACTTACTCTGATGACGGGCACCTGAACTACATGAGAGGCAGAACGGGTCTCAGGCATAGGTACATCAATCAAATCAATGATCTCAGAAAGTGGGGCATACTCAGTTGGAAAGGAAGTATAACCAGAGTTTGTGGTAGCCACCGACCTTTCAGTTTGCACATAAGGAAGATTTTGTGAAGATACCATAGGTGTTATTAGAGGTATTCTGGTAGTTTGAAACACTGGTGCCAGAGGGACTGAGGGTTGATCAAAGGCCTGTGATTGGCGGGCCCCACAACATCTTTTCCTGAGTACGGTTTTTGCCTTTGAGTTATTCAGTCTTTTGCCAAGGGGTTTGGATATTCTTTGGGAGTCGACAAAGACAGTAGTTGACAGTCTTTTAGGACGACTATCTTTGGGTCTGCTGTCTAGATTTATTCCAAGAGTCATTTGCAGTTTGCACCTCCGACGTTGGAGAGGAAACAGGATGCATGATGTTTGCAAAAGCAGGTAAGACTGGATTTAAACTACTGTTGTCCTGTATTTCAATCAAAGGTGTATCAGGGCCAACTGCAACATCTACTCTATGGGTGCAATTTGGGTGGTTTGAATTAGTGCCAGATAGAATTGCGAACCCTTCCGCAATTTGGTTTATCTGGTTAGCTTGTGATGAGAGTTTAACATCAATCGATTCAAATAGTTTGTATAAGCTGGCTATAGTGGTGTTTACAGCTGCCAGAGTTATTCATTTAAAGCCAAATTTTCAATTGGATTTGCAGAGGAATCAGTCGGTAAGCAAAGCCGAGGCGTGGGTAATAAAAAAGAGTCATGAATAGAATGAATGGTGGAGGTCATTATGCTTTGAATGGCATCTTCACGGGGGTGATCCTCATGGGATCTGCTTAAGTTATTTTCACTAGTATGGGTGGAGATATTAGAGACATCCGACAAATCAGGAACATGGGGAGATGTCTCTAATACTGTTGCTAGTGGTCGAAAGCCAAGGACACCAGGTCTGACTCTTGACAAACAGAGTCGGATTGTGCATTAGCTAAAATAGTAGCATCAGAGACAATAGGTGTGCTCAAGGGGACTGCTATGATGGAGACAGTCGAGGGGGGCACGAAGACAGTATCATCAGGCATGCATTCCTTGCGTTTCGCGCAAAAGTTACGAATGTCTTTGTTCGCCAATGGTGTTCTTAAAATGGGTGTTAAAATTATAGATTGTTTTGAAATGCAAGATGTTTTCTTTTGTTTGGGTGTAATCACAGGGGTGGTAAGCGAGGCGCTTAAAGCATCTGGCATGTTTGTTTTCAGCGTGTAGGGAATAAAAAACATAAATGACACTTTCTTTGTCGGGAAGTGGTGTAAGTTGAATTAGCGTGATGCAACTTCCATTCCTCAAGTAACAAACAAGCCACTTACAACAAATTACACATATAAAATAACTCGCCTCAGCCCGCAGAGCCTTGGTGAAGCGGCAAAGCGTGTCTTTACCGAGGCTTTCTAGCTTGCACTAATACACTCACCCTGCAAAAGGTTTCCTAAATTGCAGACAGAATAAGAATGCTGTAAAACAACTCCTTGCATGTGGCCAAGAAGCGACTGGGATCAAAGGGTCTAGCCCTGCAGTCTCCCACCGTTCGCTAGTCCTGAACACACAAATCTCCCAATAGAAATAATATAGGTTACAGAGATTATCAGTTTATGTGCAGTTTTTCATTGCCGACTGATGTGAATCAAGGCGTCATGCCAACACACAGAATGGGGGACCACAGCTATCTCTTCTTACTGTAATCACCAGAGTGCATGCGCATCCAGCACCAAACAGCCGCACAACAGCCAGCGCCCTTTACCCTGTCGGGCTTAACGCTGCAAGGGTGGATGTCTTGGGTTAAAATAGCGCAGTGAATCACATGATCTGTCATGTGTTAGTCCACCCGCCCGCCTCCTCCAGGAAGCGAGACCCAGCAAGAGCAGGAGCCCTCCTCGCTCACTCGCTCGCAGTGCTGGACAGATAAAACAAAGTTCCAGTGCATACAACACTCCTCAAGAAATGCACACAGTACCACACAGTAGTTCATGTCTCCCAATCACCCCTACATCTTGTTACTAATGTTATAATCACAACCACTTGTAGGAATATTCACTCAAATTAATTTAATATGTGATGTCATTAGTGATGTTATCAATTAGCTTTGTGATGTCATATTTCATGTCCTGGGTGTTAGTCTTAGCAATGCACGGTGGTGGTGTGTGTTATGGTTGCTTAGCTTAACATAACTGGTGAATTTCTGGGGGGGTTGGTTTTACTTGTAACCATAACATTACTTTAACAATGTTTTTTCATTGAATTTCATAGGTTTTTATTTGTGTAACTTAACAATAACATCCCGTTAACAAAGTTCTTTCACTGACTTTGATAGGTTTTATTAGTGCAACTTAACCATAAAGTCCCTTTGAAAACGATTTTTAATGCATTCCATTGGTTTACACCAGTGCACTCCAATTTCCTACAACTTTGATTATCATACTTACCCCAATATAACAACATTTTTCCCCAATTTAAAATGTTTCACCTTAAAACTCTGCCATTCCCTCCTTGTGGCATCATTTTTAACACTTCTATACACATTTTTGCATCTTTTTCCAATGTTTTTGTATTTGTTGATGTTTACACTGCCCCCTACCATAGATGTACTACATGCACAACAGCTTCCCCTGTCCACATGCCCCTCGATATTTGTGGTTGGTGCCCCTTCCCTCATTTCCCTCTCCACCCTATTTTCTGTCCTATTCTGCAAACAAACAAAGAAAAACATAAATAAAAGGTTCCTTTAGGAACAACCTTTCACAGTTAAGAAAAAGAACTAAAAAATAAGCTTATAGACTCCATCTACTTTACATTTTTCAGTGAAATATTTAGATGCAATATGATTCTCCAACATTCCCATTAGCATTTTATACTATGCTAATGGAAATAATGGACAATTGTACAGTAGAGAAAATGAAAATCCGAAATTTTTCTCTCTAGTATACAATAAACACCATAATCCATTGCCCTTTATGACTAATCACAGTCTCTGCATTCTCCTGTCTTGACCATGCCTTATTAGAAAACCCAAATTGCACATTCACACCATCACACAAGACAGACATTCTACTTTTTTATTTTTATGGTCGTTACGCTCCCTCATTGCCTGATTTAAACCATTCTTGCATAGATCCACCAATCACTTTAAAAAAAAAAACTCTGCATAGTCTATCAACATGTTGAGCTTCCACCCACCAACTCCCACTTAAAGTTCTACAAATATTTCCCTCTGCATTTCCCATACGTATACTAAAATATTATACATAGTGCTCCTAGAAATGCACATAGGCATTGTGCAGTGAGTGAACTCAACAAAAGGGGCAGTACAGATAGACAATTGCTCATGGGAGCCCAGGAGGAAAGTGCCAAGGGATGCCAAGGTGGGAGGCTTGAAACAACATTGGTTGGCTGAAAATGCTGCATGCCCCAATAAGTAAATCAGAGTAGGCATTTGTCCTTGCAGAGGGCTAGCCCCATTGTCCATGCACCAAACACATATCACTATTTTTTGTACATTGGACACTTTGGATAAATAAAATACAAAACAGATTTGCAAAAGCATGCATTCAGGTCCTTACTGACACTGTTCGCATAGGTTTGTTGTAATTCAGTACAGCACTTCAGGCTGTAGCTGCAAGCAAAATATGTTTTCCCATTCAGACCTAATGCTTGGGCCATGGTGCATGCCCCAATAATCAGTACAGCATTATCAAGTAATTGCAGAGCGGTAGAATGAGTAGATCACTGCGCTTCATCTAGTACTTTAAATTGATTACCCTTCTGCTAGTGATGGGGTTCTTTTGTGAAGCTGCCCTTCATTCTTCAAGTGTTAGGTTTTAAATATAAGAGTGAGCCCTGTTCACCTAAGTGCTGGGTTATTCAATAAGTAACTATTGTCATAATAAAGCAGTCTTAAAAAACATTGTTGGTGCTATATATATTGTTAGAAGTCGGCCGACACGTTTTTCGACTCTCTAGAGTCTTTCTCAATGCATGTGTATTGTAGGCCAGTCATTGCTGCGAGGTTGTGGAAATGAATCCGTCGTGCAATCCCAATATCTTGTCCCAGTATGGTCGCAAATAAAGGTGATTAATGGTTGAACCAGTGGCCTGGTGACCATGTCGACAACTGGTTTGGCGTCCTCTGTTAATAACTTCTGATTAGCATTGTCTCAGAGTGTATACAGCGGTGGTCATAGTGATCTGTTGATGCAATCCTGTGCAGAACTTCAAGCTGTAGCAACGGGCAGAATTTTAGCCACAGGCACAAAAACAATTTCCTATTCAAACCTATCTCGAATTTGAAAATGTTTACCACATACCCATGCTATGGTGTCCATGCCCACTTTAACCCCATTGTCAGTCCCTCATTGCCATTTACCCTTTGCACAAACATTCAAGGTTGGTGCTATAATATTTCTAAAATCTTTTGTGCATATTCTTCAAATGGCAACAAAGTTATAAGCCATCTAAACATGTTGAAACCACCCGTGTAATTTCTCTTCACTAAATCCCACCAAACTTTGCAAAAACATTAAAATCTGGGTCTTAAATCTTTTTGCAAACGTGTGTGCAGATTTGTGAAATAGCACCAAATTCATAAGCCTTTCAAATATTTTGGGACCCCCCTGTTGTTCTCTCTTGGCAGAACAACACCAAACTGTTTAATACCATTGAAGGTCAAATCGTTTCATGCAGATTCATTCAGTGACGCCAAAGTTATAAGCCATCCAAAAACTCACCAACCCTGTAATGCAAAAATATGTATGGATGCCCCGAACAGCTTAGATGTTCGCAAACATCACAGGGCTGTCCCAAATTGTTTGTGAACTTCAGAGGTGGAAAACCACCCTTTTTGGGGCTTTAATGGCCTTATCCTATCCCATCCTCATCAACGCTCAACTCCCGAGAGATTGTTTCATTAGTTAGTGCAATGTTGCATTTTTAATATGTTTTTACCGCGATGTCCAACGGCAGCTGTCCGTGAATCCAACATGGCGGCCATTTCAAATATTTCTTGCACAGCTCACGTTTTTCACCATCCAATCAGTCGGCACGTCTGATGTCCGTGGACATCATACCTGGTCCTGATTGGTCCAGAGGGGTGTCCACAGAGCAAATAAGGAAGTGAGCCCATGGACCAAACCCAGATATCACTAACTTTTCTGTACCTACTTTTTAGCGATTTAAAAAAAAACAAATGGATGGATTTATACCAAATTTACAAAAGTATACTTTTGGGACCAAGCTTCCGCTCCTGCTGCAAATTTGTTGAAAATCTGTCCCGCAGTTTGGGCTGTAGGCATAAGCATATTCTTTTTCCATTGCTTCTATGAGGAAATCCACACATTTTGGGAACCCCCATGTACTTTGCCCCCACCCCCTGACGAAACCTCACCAAACCTCGCAGAATCAATCCAATGTGGCCATACACTTTTTGGTAAGAATTCTTCCAGGGGGGGCAAAACTATAAGAGGGCCAAAAAGTGCTCTTCCTATGGGTTGAGCAAATTAACCATAACTACATGCAGGCCTTGTAATACAGCAGGGCCTGTATTATATCTATGATGGTGCATTTCTGCAGCTGAAGCCTTTAATTTCTGAAATGATGGCATACTAATAATCATGATCAGCGAAAGCAACGGACGAAGATTTTTTTAATAAAAAAAGCCTAAAATGATGTAAGGATAGGGGAGTATGTTAGGATTGATGCCCAAGAGCATGATGATGTGGTAAGTAAAGGAGGTTTGTTAAGGTTCGGGGTCTGGGGATTCAGTAGAATTATTTTTAGCATATCCCCAGGATTGAGATCCAAGATCTTGATCTTGACCGAGCAGCAAATGGAAATAGTAAATATATGGAAACATATATATTATGAGATGTCAGGCAAAGTAAATGCAAGTTGGAAGATGAGACTTTGTCTATACTTGGGGTTGTGGTTTTGAGGAGAACTTGCTAAACGTGTTGGTTGATTTTGAACAAAAAGTGCATCAAAGTGCATGAGAGGTGCTGATGCATGTTTCCTTAACTATTGTTTGGATTGGACAAGCATTTCATGTGAGTTAACTACATAAATATATATCTTAATGGCACACATGTGACATTAAGATCACAATCTTTATATTAGAGCCAATCTATTGAAGTACTTAAATAAAACAGCAATGTAAAAGGTATTGGACTAATGGAAGATATCATTTGTTATGTCATCAGTGTGCTTAGGGGCTGCTCAATGAAGGGCTCATAGTTAAGGCAGTGCAGCTCCCCACATCTAGTGAATGTAAGTTTTTTTGCATAAATCGCCACCTTCATGTTGCTTCAATTAAAACATGTTAATTGCATATCTATAGATATGTATATATTAAATTTAAGAAACCTATTGATTTTATACTCATCCCAGTCCCTCTTCCTTGTCACAGTCCTTTTTCCTCATCGCAGTCTCTCTCCATCTTCCTCATCGCAGCACCAATTCCTCTATCACCTCAAGAGATTGTTTTCTTACTCAATGCAGTCCCTCATAATTTTCCTTGACAAGTGGTAAAGTGAGACACAGTGCATATGGTCATGGCCAATTGCCCACAAACCCAAAATGGGGGAATAATATGGTATGAGGCTCAAGAACACACATTGACACAGTGCAAATAATATCAGAGGTGTGAGATCTAGTGTAAAAAAAAACTTCAAAACTCAGCAACAAAACACATGTTATGAGACAGTTAAGGTGAAAAAGTAAAGTGCAACAAAAACCTTAGAATTTGGTGAAAAATGTTTTAGTTGAAATGATATTCAGCTGCTGGGTTAGCACAGCAAAAGCCTTGCCATTCTGTAGGTGCTGGAAGGTATGACTGAGTCCCCGTTATGTAGTCCATAAGCACACTGAAGACATCACAAATGGCATCACATTTGGTGAAATTGGGGAGCTTGACATTGGTCTGTGAGAAGAAAAGGGTTGAAAAAGTGAGCATAAAAAGACATAGAAAGGGTAAGGTGCCTTGAGGGAGTGATTGGAGAAAGGATGGAAAGGCAATTAAAACACAAAGGTAAAAGGTGTGTGCTAGAGAGGGAACTGGATGAAATCATGAGTGGGACATAAAGCCGAGAAAGGGATTTAGAAGACAAATTCGATCATGCAAAATGAAAAAAGATTGTGTGCTAGAGAATGGATTGAATCTAAAGACAAATAGGGTAAAAAGGCAAAGGATGCAGTGTGGGAAAGGGTTTGAATGGATAGCTGACATTATGTCCATATAACAGTGGTTTCTGGTTCATTACTCATGTGAGGTCATGCTAAATAGATTATGAGTGACTTAAGTAAATCACTGATGCCACAGACAATTCTCAATCCCACCAATATGCTACATCTACGGCAAACAACTCTGCTGTGTGCTATTAGTAGTTTTGCAATGAGAGGTATAAGATCCAACTCGCCTTCATAGGTTTTCAAGAAAGAATCTTTAAACACCTTCATTAGCAAAGAGCATATGCTTTATCATTATCCTTGACTTGCAATGAATATCCACTCGCCAGGTGAAAGCCACAAGAGATTCCTACGGGAACTCCAATCAGGAAGTAATCTCCTAATCCCAGCATTACCAGGGACACAATTATGGAGACCCATCACTGGTGGATGAGGTGATCAGGTGATGAGAGCGTGTGTGAGCACTTATGATTTGTGCCTTCAAATTCTGTCGGTAACATCACTCCCTGCAACCATCACTTCCTGTGGCCATCTTGGATCAGTGACAGCACTTCCTGTGACTATCTTGGATCAGTGATATTGCTTTCTGAGGCCACTTTAGATTAACCCACTCTCCACTTGAAGGCCAGAAGAGACTCCTCTGGGAACTCCAATCAGGAAGTAATCTCCTAATCCCCTTAACACCGGATACAAAATCACTGATGTACTAGGCAATCATGTGATGAGAGTGTGTGTCAGCACTTCGGGTTTGTGACTTCACTTCCTGTGGGCATTTTGGATCAGTAATATCACTTCCTGTGACCATCTTGGATCATTGAGATCACTTTCGGTAGCCATCTCGGATCAGTGACATAATTTCCTGTGGCCATCTTGGAGCAGACCACTCTCCAGTGGAAGGCCGCAAGAGACTCCTCTGGGAACTCCAATCAGGAAGTAACGCCCTCATATCAGCAACACGAGGCACAAAACCAGAGACACCCAACATTGATGGACTAGGCGATCAGGTGACGAGAGTGTGCGTCAGCACTTAAGGATTGTGGCTTCACTTTCTGTGGCAATTTCAGTTAGGTGGCATCACTTCCTGCAGCCAGTTTGAATCAGTGACATCACTTCCAGTGGCCATCTTGGATCAGTGACATAATTTCCTACGGCCAGCTTGGATTGATGACATAATTTCCTACGGCCAGCTTGGATTGATGACATCACTTTGCTGCAGCCATCTTGAATCAGCCCACTCTACAGCTGAAGGCCACAAGATACTACTCTGCAAACTCCAAACAGAAAGTAATTCCCTCACCCAGCTAACACCAGGGACAAATCAGGGAGACCAACCACTGATGGACTAGGTGATCAGGTGAAAAGAGCTTGTGTTAGCACTTCTGAACTCCCAATTGGCGTCCAGCTAGAGGTGCCAGAGTTAAGGACGGTACTGTGAAGTACGAAGAACAGGCATTGACAAGCCTCTTGTCCTCTTTGCTTGTGAGGCTTTGATTTGCCTTCCTATCTTCTATAACCTAATCTGTGAGTGCAAATCGTGGTGCTGTCCCTCCACACAGTGGTACTCACCTATTATGCATTCACCCCTGCTCTTCCTGTTTCTCCTCCTACTTACCTCTCCCTGCACTTTCCCCAGTCATGCAACATCTTCCTACTTTCCTATCACTATTATAAAACCACATCTCGAAACGTCCACTACTCCACCACTCTTTCACCTACTTCTAACAAACTGTTAGGCAGAAACCTGTGCAGTTCCCTTAGGGACCACTGCAAAAAGTTTAAGACTACAGGTGTTAGCAGTAAACCCAATTGGTAGCAGTCTGCACCACCCAGATTTACCTGGTAGCTGTGGCTGAGGAGTCAGACTTCTCTCAAGAAGAGTTAGGCAGTATATAGAGTATACACAATAGGGCTAAAAATACAGTAGCACAAGCAAACACTGACCAGAGCTTTGGTTTAAAAGTATATAATTATTTATTTAAAAACACACTTGTAAAAATACACTGGCACTAATATGTCAAGCAAGTTCAAACACATTCCCTAGAAATATATACACCTCCCTAATTAATTATTTGACAAGTCTAGGTTAGCAAAACAGAGGTGAGCGCGTAACCATAGATGGCACTCAAATAATTATTTAAAAAGGGAGAGAAAAGGCAGAAATAGGAAAAAAACACACAATACCAACACTTTTAAAGAACCAAAGCAAGTCAAGAAAGTCAGGGTCTACTGTAGAGCAAAAAGTTCTTAGGCCAGGCCCACTGTTGGAGAGAGCAAGGCGGAATGTGCCCAAGATCACACAGTGGAAATGCACTAAAAGTCTTTGCAGGAAAGTCAAAAAGAGGTCGGATCAAGATAGAAAGGTAATGTTAATGGGTCCGAGGTCTCCCCAGGATAGAGAGTCAAGGATTTACGGGACACCTTGAACAGTCTGTTGCAAGGGAGACCAGGCGGGACACAGTACCAGAAATGGTGAGAAAGCTCCAGTGGGGGCAGTTGTTCCTGGCAGTGGGTGCAAGTCAGTGCTTCATCCAGGGGAAGAGAAGACCTCGACGTGGAGGAAAGCTGGAGGTCGATGCACTGCCAGGGAAGAAACCAGCCGTGGAGTTTCCCAGTTAAATGGTACTACCCTTTTATTTGCGGTAGTGGTGAAGCCTGGCTATCCGGCCGCCAGGGTGCTTGGCACGGGTGATTCGACCACGAGACGATCCAGGAAGGCGCAAAAGGTGAACTGGTTGGTCCCACCAGCTCAAAGGGAAGAAGACTCTCCCGGAAGAAGATCTCCTCTTTCGTCGGGAA
Source organism: Ambystoma mexicanum (assembly GCF_040938575.1). Lineage (NCBI taxonomy): Eukaryota > Metazoa > Chordata > Amphibia > Caudata > Ambystomatidae > Ambystoma > Ambystoma mexicanum. The sequence continues at coordinate 848,392,248 of NC_090923.1, forward strand.
AGTGGTGAGTTTCGTACAGCAGGGCTCCACCGGTGGTGTTGTCGTTGTAGATGGCTCAGCTCCTCCCCTCTTCAGATTCTTTAGGTCCTGTGGCGACTTCTGAAGTTCCAGTCCCAAAAGCCCTGCTTTTATGCAGCAAAAGCCCCATTCTCCAGCCGAGCTGTCAATCAAACATGCTAAGTGGCGAGCCGGGTGGCTCACCACTGGGCCAATCATACAAGAGTGTGACTTGAGTTGCCAAGGCAACTCAGTCCAGGGTGCCTATTCCCCCCTCCCACACATCCTGTAGACCCAGACAGAGTGGCACCACTTTTGGAGGCTTCTGTGCAGAAGCCCGCCAAAAGTGGAACAAAGGGCTCGACTTGGGTTGGAGTTACAGAGGCGAACACAAACGCCATTTTAAAACTGAGTCCTGGCAAAAAGACCCAAACGGGGAATAAATATTAAATAAATAACCCAGCAGTATCTTTAACATTGCACCAAAAAAGTGGTGCATTTAAAATGAATGGGAAAATCCCATAGGAAATATTCTGGTGGAATATTTTGCGTGGTAACCACTGCCACCAGCCAGAAACTCGACAAGGGGGGACTGGACAGTGCCCCCTTCAAAAACAGACCCAGGGGCAATCGAATTACCCTAACCAGTACTTCCACAATATGATGGTTTGTACTGGTTCTGTTCACAATTTAAGACTAGTAAAGTCAATGGTGACTTTACATGCCCTGGGAGACAGTAGTCAGTCCCAGGGTATGGAGTCTATGTTTGGGGGTCACTATGACACCCCTGTGTTACTGCACTGAGGGTGCTGTGTAACACACTTCCCAAAAACACATGAAGCCCTATGGAGTAAAAGATCCCATTGCCCTTAAAACACATTACAAAGTCAAAGGATATTCTCAAATCATGCCTAAGAGTGGGAGAAAACGAGTCTCACTCTTAGCAGGAGAAAAAATTAAACTCCAAAAATCCAGCAAAGCTGCTGGGGGACTCAGTAGGTTTGGGAAATTAGCCTCATCAGAGAATTCTCCCTAACATAAACAAAGCCAACCAGCTAACCATACTCCCCTAAAACCTACCACCTTGCCTCTCTTCCTCTGAGACTCAACTGTTCTACTCTTCCTTACCACATTAACTGAACATTGCACTTTGACGCGCAGTCTGTATGCAACAATACTTCCTTCATCACAGACTATTTTCACTCGAGCTCCGCTCCCTAAGACCTTAATGCTATCACTGAAACCTGGATTTCTCCATCTGGCACGGCTACCCTGGTGGCCCTATATAACTCCAAACTGTCATTCATTCACTCTCCTAATCTGGCTGCAGAGATGGAGGCATGAAACACCTACTCTCTTTCCACCTCAACGCCTCACAAATCTCCAATGCCATGCCCTCTCCTACCTCTCTTAAATTCAGCATATCTACTATTGCTCTGCCTCACTCGGTTCACATACTATCCATCTATCACTCTCCTGGTCCCACTGGACCATTCCTTGATGAACTCAGGCAACTGATTGACCATTCTCTTAGGTGACATTAATCTTCCATCTCCAACCACTTCTCAGCAATCTAAACTTCAGTATTTTCTTAGTGACCACTTTCTCCACTCTATCCATAACCTATCTATCCACACTGGGGCTAACTCCTTGGATCTCTTATTCATTTCCACCTCTCCCTCAGCCACTAATGCTACTATTGCATGATCCCTATCTGATCACTCTATTATTTCCACCACAATCTTCATTCCACCCTCTGACCTCTCCTCACCACTTGCCTCACCTATTACTAAAAGGAAATCGTAACCTTCTGCCATTTCTTCCTTTCTATCAGACCTACAGTTCTCACTCTCTTGCTTCACACCTTGATTTTGATTTTTGATTTTGATTTTGAAAATTTATAATGTGCGCCAAGCAGAATGAACTCCATTCAGGCTCAAATGTTTACTAAGATTTGTATCGATCGGGGTGAACAAAGTATTCACGATGTAGCAGCTGGCATATAGATTTCTTAGGTTTACTTAAAGAGAAAGGTTTTTAATGCCTTTCTGAAGCTTTCCAGGGATGAGCATGAGCGGATGGTAAGTGGTAGGTGGTTCCATACCTTTGGGCCAAAGACCAAGAACCTCCTATCCCCCTTTGAGACCGGCTTAGTCCGGGGTATGGACATTAGCATTTTATCTCCCGATCTGAGATCTCTGGATGCCTCAAGATGGTGGATCTTAGCACTCAGATATTTTGGTGCATGATCGTAATGGCACTTGTGCATAAGACAGGCCATTTTACCCGATCTTCCACCATCAGCCAGTGGAGAGATCTGCGTGAGGCCGACACATGATCTCTTTTTCCCAGATGGGCTATCAGCCTAACTTCTGCATTCTGTGTCGTTTGGAGTCTCATCATCTGTTTGGTGGGGATCCGTCAATAAACTATTACAGTAGTCGAGATGGGAGTTAGTCAACGCCCCTATGACCACTGCCCGGTCTTCTGCTGCCACATACGGAAGCACTTGCCTGAGCATGCATAGCTAATAATATACGGCCTTCATCTTGGCGCCTTCCAGGGCTATGCTCCCTAGGTTTTCCTGCCATGTACATCCCAGATTCTTTACTTTCTTTGAGAATTGGATATTTTCTCCTAAGATCCGTGGGGTTATCTCTTGTTTTTCGGCCCCCAGCTTACTTCCTGCACTAAATAGAATGACCTCTGTTTTGGCCGCATTAAGCTGCAGCTGATTGCATGCCATCCATTTTTTGATTTCATGCATGCATTGATCAATTTTTCCAAAGGCCTCCCTTAAATTCTCTGTTTCCACATAAATCTGGGTGTCATCAGCGTAAGAATGGAATCTCAATCCATACCGCCGTAAGATATCAAATAGTGGCCGGATGTATAGATTGAAAATCAATGGTGACAATGTTGATCCCTGTGAGACTCCACATTTTAGCCATAATAGTTCTGATAAAAACCCTCCCAGTGTTACCCGCTGGGTCCTATCCTTCAGAAAGGAGCTGAACCATTTTACCACTACTTCTGAGGCTCTTCCCACTATCCCAATACATTGGAGATTGATTTTATGGTTGATCGTATCGTTAGTATGCCTCTTCGACTAACACTGCCTTTTCCAGCTTCCAATCCCTTCTATATGACTCATTCTCATCTCACTTCCCACTGCTAACTTGCTTCCCTAAGTCTCAGCATCCTCAACCATGGGTCATCCCATTCATATGCTATTTCCATACAGACATGCATCAGCTGCTGCGCAAATGGAGGGACCTGTAAATCTCCCCCTCTCACCTGAACTCTCTCAAGTCCTCTCTTGATAGAGTGAAAAGGGAATTACCTCACCATTATTGACTCTCAAGCTAAACATCCTCGCAGGCTACAGGACACCCTAAACTCCCCTCCCACTCCTGTCCGAAACTTTTGATTGTCAACTCCACTCTCACTGCTAATGACCTAGATGAATAATCTCTGCAAAGATGTCCATATGAGAGATCCTTGCCTAACCTTCCTCACACTCCCCCCTACATTTTACTCTCTGCCTACTCTACCAACATCCACTGCCTCTATCCCCCACTTTAGTCACACTAATACACAAGAAGCTGTATCTCTACTGATGGAAGGCTAAACCATTGTGTGCCCCATCAGACCATCTTACTCCTCATTCAGTAAAGCCAATTGACCCCTTTGTTGCCTCTCACCTGGTTGAACTCTGTCCATTGACTCTGCTTGCTTTTCCTCTTTTTTCCAAACGGCTGTGGTCATCCATCTCTTCAAAAAGCAACGAGCTGACCCATACCTACCAGCTAACATTTGCTCTCTGTCTCTCCTTCTGCACTGCTCTAAAGTGCTCAAAAGGTTGTGTTTGCCCACCTTACCAATTTCCTAGACATCCACAACCTTGAAGACCCTCTACAAGCAGGTTTCTGCTCCAGCCACTCATGCAAACTGCTCTAATAAATGTCTTCAATGTCATCGCCTCTGCTAAGCACTCAAACCTATCCTCTATCTTAATTGTCCTTGACCTGTCCACTGCCTTTGATACTGTTGATCACTCTGATTTCCTTAATACTCTCTTTCTTCTTGAGATTTGCAATAGAGCACTAGCCTGCATTGAATGCTTCCTTGCACCTCCCTAATTATCTATCTCCTGGAGCAACAACACCTCTCAAGTCTTTACACTCTATGCCTCTACTCTAGGGGCGCTAGTTTCCTCCTTTGGGTTCACGTCCCATCTCTTCGTGGGCGACACCCACATCATCTATTATCCAGAACTCACTGGATGGATTTTCACTCGGTAATGTTAAACTCTATCAAATAACTGCCACGTTTAACATACTAGCAAGATTCTAGAGGTAAATCCTCCACTTAAAGGCCGAAAACTGCCGGATTTACCACAGCAGAGTTATTGCTCATGGTAAATCTGAGAATTTACCAATGGAGTCCAATACACTGCAATATTGGGGAATTAAACTACAGTTACCCCACTTGGATTCCTAAAGTAAAAGTACCGGACTGAGTAGCAGTAACAGTAAATGAGTTTGATGGAAATTCCATTAGAAATACCACCAACCTCGTAATGAGAGAGAATATTATTAAGACTATGCTTAGTGCATGGTCTGTGTTAGGGAGAATTTTCATTTCAGTGTTAAATTCCTCCCACCTTAGAGTCCCCTAGCCCTTTTGCTGGCTTAGGACTTTTTAATTTTAACTTCAGTGAGTGAGACTTTTTTCTTACTCTCTCATGTGTTTTTACCTGATTTGGATTTTGTGTTTTCACTGTGTTTTCACTATTTTTGGAGTCTGACAAACTCCATAGGCATCTGCTTTTTGTATGGTGACACACAGCACCTTCAGTGCAGTGTCACAGAGAAATACTTTTAGATTTCTCATAAGGTTTAACTACCTTTTCTTGTGTGAACTACAGTTCCCAAGAATAATAAAATGATTACTTTACTTAACCTTTTCTCTTTGTCGGTCCAGCACACACCATCTTATGTGGAGTACTGGGGGGTTACCTAGTAGCCCCTTATCCTACTCGCTTATGTAACATTTTTATGTTGCCCTCACTACTTTAAATGGCTGGTGGCAGTGGTTTACCTTTTCCTACCATTGTGCTTTTCTTCCGCAGGCTGAATCCTCAGCTGCAGTACAGCACCCATGGGTGACCAGTTTTGTCAAAATGGCAGCTCTCTTCTTTTTTGGCATTTTCTGTTTGTGAGGTCCTTTTTGGATTTTACTTTGTGTATTGAGATAGAATTGAGTCCTTTGTTTGTCTTGCATTTGGTGGGCTTCAGCCCTGAAGCCCACCCCTGGCTCCAGTGTGTCTGGAAGGACAAGATGTGAGGGGAGTCCTAAAACTGCCTTGTCCTTTGTCTCTAGGAATGCCTGAATGCAACTGTACTGATTTGCTGGCCTGCTGTCCTTTCTGGACAGCCACCCTACTATATGATTGGCAGCCTAGGCTGAGCATGAATGGAAGAAACCTGCTTAAAAGGTGAGGGTTTTGGGACTACAAGCAGAGTTGACCACTGGGAGAAACACCCGACGAACAAACCGTGAATGTAGCTTGCTGCAATCTCCTGGACCTTTGATTGCCCGGTGATGCCCTGCTGCTGTGCTGTACTCCTTTCTCATCTCGACAGAGAAGCTGTGGACGGAACAATCTCTCCCCTTGGGTTAGTGGGACCAATTAACCCAGAGATGAATTCCACTGCAGCGCCATCCCTGACTTGCTGTGTCTCTCCGTTGCTTTTGAAGCCCAATGTCATGGGTCGAGTGTCCGTAGTCAAATGCAACGTATGCCGCAGAATGAATCCAGCTACAGCTCCAGGAGACTCCTAAGGACCATCCAGAGGCAGGACATCCAGATCCAGAGTCCCCTCACCAGAGTGCAGGAGCGAGGGAGCAGAGTGTCCAACCAGGGTCCGAGATCCGCAACAGTGCTATTTGCTAAGCACTGAAACTGCAAAGTGCAGCTGAACCGAAAAGAGCCAGTAGCTGCTGGTGACCTGCCAAGTACCTCTGCAGGAGCCCTCCAGATGTCCTCCCCCATGTCCCCATGACTGAGGCTCAGGAACAAGGGTCTGCACCACTGTAGCAAGACAGAATCCAGCTGGAACACTCTTCTTCAAACCAGAGGTACTGTTTAGGTTTAGGGTACTTGCCATATTGCCTTTTAGCCATGCTCTTCTCAGTTGAGAATTGCATTGGCTTAACTTTTAGAGTTGATTTCAACTCCCTTCTCACATGTTTAACAGCTTGTGACCCTACAAGTGATTTTTCTAAAAACTCTAACTGTGTGCAAGACCTTGATCTGAGAAGTACATCCGATCCAGAGACTGTGTCTCAAATGACTTTGGCTGTCCTGGCTCCTGAAGACTCTTCTAGTCCATTGAATGCGATACTGTTTGTCCCTCATAGGTGGTAGCTTGTTGTATACTGTTACTCCTGAGAAACTGTCTAACCTTTTTCCTTCCTTAACCTTTCCTTTCTGCAACTTCAGAATCTGCAATGTTTACTAGTGAGATATATAAATGCCATTACTGTCCTTGTGATTGAAGTCACCTCAGCGTGTAGGAATTGAGTATGAAGCATAGTCCAAAGATTATCCACTAATTTGTTTTGATTGTGGAAAGTCATTTTAAAGTATATTTACATTGTTACAATGAATTGCCTTTTTTAAAGAATACTTATTTAAACAGTGGTGTTAATTAAATAAATAACTATTTATAACATAAACCTTGAGTATAAGTGTTACTTGGCTACTTGTACTTACGGATTTAATTTGCACAGCTCTACAGCTCACATTTACCCCTCTTGAGGCCTGGCTGCTCAGTCACACTACCAACTTGAGTAGTACAGACCTGTACCAAAAGGTGAGTTACCTAATACCAAGCAGATAAGTGTTGTGTAGTCTCACACAGTGTTGTGCAGTAGGGACCCCAGCCTGCCCATAGGACTGGCGGTTTCCCAAACAGCACTTTAAGATGAGTAGCAGCACCCTCGAGATGGATGGGGATGCAGATTAATACTGTTGCATCAAATCAATAATGACAACTTGATAGTTCGGCAAAGGGATTCCATTTGATGACAAGTACAAAAAACAGGGAGTTTATGAATATCAGCAATCGCTCGATCGTCCGTTTCGCTTCAACTTCACTTAATTTCATAAAAAATACGTAATTTATACTAAAAACACATCATCACTGACGTGCAATATCTCAAAACCTAGCATGCAACTTGATTGGTTCTAGGAAGGTAAATTTATATAGGTACTACATCTGTATATGGTAACGAAGTGAGGGATTGGATAAACAATGTCAGGTGGGGCATCTAAGCCTTTCCTTCAAAATGGCTATTGTAGATGTCACTAAAAGTATGACGTATTATTGGTTCTACTAACTATAGGACGCTAGATTACTTGGTCCACTATGATTGGGTTGGCATCAACCCCACTCATACTTTTCCATTTGCTTACCAGCATGCAGAATAGCCGACCAGGTGCAGGGAGTTTGTTTGCACCCCCAGCCTCCCTCCAATTATTGCAAAAATCAATCATCACTTCAGTGGTCATGTGTCAATTATTCCTTTGTATTTTGGCCTCGAGTCTGCTTCTTGGTCTGGGAGAGTTAAGATGTCTGAGCATGGCATGAGTCCATGCGTATGTGTGAAAGTTTCATCCCTTCTGCTCGCTTGGTCACGTGATTTTGACACCGTGAAATCGTCTTATTCTCCATGCAATTTCATACATTTGATTTAATTCTGCCAGCCATATGCCAACTGTGCCTTATCTTGACCTTTCAGAATAGGATACTCTGTTCTTCTCCTCATTAATTGTATCCACTGTGAGTCTATTCCAGCCGATGCGACCTTGGCTTCTTGGCATGACTTGTCTTCGTCTGAGTTTCTCTCTATCTTTAATTCTTGATTTGCGTGCTGCAAAGCTCTCCTCCTGAGACCTTTAATAACATTTAGTTGATTCTGCTCTTGTGCATAGTGGAAGTATACTTGTATAAAGTGCTCCTTTTGAGGTAGATATGTATAGGTGGTGCTTGCCGCAATCTATCTTACTACTAAGCATAAGCAAGCCTCACAATTTTCTGTGCTTCTTGCGGTTACTGTGCATATGTACCCGTGTAAACTGGCTGACTATCTTCATCACGCTCATGGCATAAGTTTCTGACATTTGACATCAATTATTTCCCTTTAGAATCAGGATGTCACTTATCCATGGTGTTTCGTCTCTTTTCATCATTCACAGGTCGTCATATCTTCTATATGTGATTTAGTTCAGGTTCTTGTGATGTCATCATTCGTCTTCTTTTAGTATCTTCTTGGCTTCTTCAGGTGTTGCATTTTGACAATCGTTATTCCTTCTCATTTGTCAGTATGGTTTTCACTTACCTCACTGTCCAGGTTTTCTTAGGTGTCAGAACTTCAACAGGTGCTGTCAGTCTGATAGTCTGATAGGTACTGGACAGAGCCCCACTGCGGCTCTCTGCTGGTTTATTTGCTCATCATACATTACATATTTCGGCGTGAACGTTCCTGGTACTTCAACATGGGCGGTTGGAGTGCGAATCATGCTTGGTACCTCCTCTACACTCCCCCCTCTGGGTGATTCATCAACCACTTTCACTTTTTCTTTTGTATTCACCTTTTCTGCATCCTCTGGATCCACTTTTACTTCGTCCTCTGGATCCGTGCATAGAGGTTTGAAGAAATACTCATTTGTGGTCCATATCTTTATGACTCCCTTCAAGCTTCCTGCGGTTCTTACATGCTCATCTTTGTTCCATGTCATAAGTTGACACTGTCCACTTGGACTACAATAGATCCATTTCCTCATGCACTTTCTGTGTTTCCTTGGATATTTAAACTTTGTTCCTTCTGGTGCATAAATGCTAGCTTTCACAAAGTATCTTATTTCTTCATCAGTCAGGTCCTTGGGCTTCCATCCTGGTTCGACATCAATCATGATCTTGATCCCTATAGCTTTTTTCCGCAGTTTTCTGGCACTGAGAATCCAAGCAATATAATCACTAGCAGGGCTCCTATGAATTTGAATGTGTCTGCCATCCATTGTGGAACCCATGAAAATAGTGATCCAAACCAGCTGTCATCATCAACTTCGTCAGCTTCCTCAGTCATTTTCGTCAGCATACCTATGACCTCTATTAAGGTTACATTTTCATCGTCGTAAAATGGTATAAATGTGCAAAATGATTCTCTGATTTTTGCACAAACACCTCTATCCATAGCTGTGATCATGTGAAGGACATATCTGTTCTGTACAGTCATTAGTCAAATTGCCCTCAGTTCTTCCCTGATTGCATTGAATCCTTTTATGGCTGTGTTGATGGTCTGCAGTAACTCCCATCTTGTTATCTGCAACCATTTAGTTTTTGCTCTAACCACACTTGATATAAAAATTGTTGTGAACACTGATCAGGTTAGGCTGAAAAGCTTCTTCTGATTTGGCACAAGAGTCATTGGGCCTCATTACGACCCTGGCGGTAAGGGGTTAGCGCCATCGTTAGCTGCGCCGACCCCTTACCGCCAATCACGAGTTCCCTTTCCGCCATGGCGGATTTTACACCTGCTTCTAGCGGGTGTAAAAATCCATGGCGGTAAGGGAACTTGGTGTTAATTACGCCACCGTAATTTACGGTGGCGTAATTAACGCCTTCCCCACTCCCATTATGCCCTATGGGGCAAAAATGGGAATGGGGAAGGGTAAATGGGGATTGGGGATTTACCGCCCCGCCAAGGTCGGAATGGGGCGGTAAATCCCCTTACCGCCATGGTGTTAACGTAGTTAGCACCATGGCGGTAAAGTCACGGCCCTGGCGGTAACTTTCCGCCAGGGTCGTAATGAGGCCCAGTCTCTCTCTTAATTTGGCTCATCAGTTCCACAGATCTCTTCTTCCTCAGGTGAGCATATGCTTTCAGGAAACTGTCAAGATTCAGTTCAATTTTTGGAATTACCAACATCATTACCAGCTGGAGAAGGGCACTCAACCAATCAGGTGGCTGTAAATACTGGCGAGAACCCACTGTGTACCTCCCGTACTTTTGAGCCATCACAGGTACTTTCCCAGTAGCGCCATCTTGATTGTGGGGAGGCAACAAGGAACCTGTCCATGCCTGCACCCTCCCTCCACCCCACCACAGACATCCTGCTCTCTTCCCCCACACCCTTCCCTCCCTCAATTCTTATCTAAAGGACCAGTTTTCTTTTTTTGCTTAGCTTTAAATTCACTCTTCCCCCAGCTTAGTTATTTTTTTTAACCTCTTGTGTGGTTCTGAAAAAAGCTAATGGCGGTAAAGGAATGGGATGGGAGTTGGGATGATGTTGTTAGGACAGTTTTTCTGAAGTGCAACAAACTTCTTCAAAACCATTCAACTGAAGCAGTACAAGACTCCACTCTTAGTATAAGACTGTACCACCTGAGTACATGGAAGCATAGGCAGAGCTGCCAGGCTTATCTTAGGAGGGAGAGAGGGCAGTAGATACAGTACAAGTGAAAATTGTAATACAAATGATCCAAAGAAACACTGAAACACTATGTTTTGTAAAAATAAAGGATTTATTTAAATACAGGTAGGTCCAGATAAATCTAGGGGTTACGTAAGTACTAACACATTATATGAAATCACAATATAAAACACAACACTATACTTGAAAGCACATAGGCCCAAGTATAAACCTTATTTGGAACACCTAACAGTAGTTCTAGGGAAGTCAAAGCCTTGTTATACACATTTAGTATAGGTCAGGCCTATTCTTTGGGAGTAAAAGACCAATGGTTACTTTCAGAATACTTTTGGTAATACACGGGCAGTAGGCCCTTTCAGTTGTACAGTGACTCTCGGAACAAATCACATAAACAGTCAACTGGGAAATATACTTTTTGGTGAATAGTGAAACACTTATTCTAGGTGCAGTAGAAACCTATAACTACATTTGTCATAACACACAGTTATACCAGGTGAGTAAAACCTAAGGATGTAATATACAATTACAGATGCTTTGGAAATCAGGAAAACCCAGATTGAGGTAAGCAATAACTCTGGTAACTTGTTTTGGAAGGCACAAAGCTAACACAAGGTAAGTAAAACCCACATACTTTAACTTCACGATGAAGGGTAAAGTAAAACCCAATGGGCCTCATTACGAGTCAGGCGTTAAGGGGTTAACAGCGCCGTAAACGGCGCCGACCCTTAACGCCTGATTAGAATGTCGGGGGCAAAATTCTGCCGGGGTCGGCCGGGCCGTCCGCAGACCTCCAGGCAGGGAGGCCCCAACTCCTCCCGTGTATCCCAGATGAGATAGAGTATGAGACACACACAAGGAGCAAGGTGACTCTGCTGTTTATTAGACAAAACGGCAGGGATGGGTCAAGGAGCGTACGCGTCCGTCCTGACACACACACAATCGTGGGGCTCGCAGGCCCTTTTTACTGTATTATGACGCGCTACTTGCGTCACTTCAGAAAGTTAACAAAAACCTATCGCCACTCTCAATTGGTTGCTCGAGTGGTAGGGTTAGTATAGCATACATATAGAGAACAATGTTAGTGGACAAAGGGTAGTCAGGTGATATATCTGGGTCGTCCCTACAATTAGATACATGAGAATTGTTACACGAAGACTCCTGAGGATTGGTTAATATTACTGTCGTCAGTGATAAGAGCCCCATGTTCTGATTGGTGCGCCCGTGAGCCTCCCAGCCTGGGACCACCGCCGTTCCCAGCTCTCGGTGTACCTGCAATTTGCAACAATGTTTCATTATGGGTATGTGCAGACAATGTGAGGATTTATTCATAGCTGGAAGGCTGACCGCTCCCACTGTCGCAGATGTCCATTGCCTTTCAAGTGTATCTGCCTGTGTCTCGTTAGCGAGGGATCCAGACGCCTCTTTTCTCCTGGGTTTGGCACCTCGTCAGGTTCGGCTTGGTCACGTGGGGAGGGACCGTGTTTGAGGCAGAATTCTGCACAATTAATATTGCTTTTCCACTGTGTGTCTGGTTTAAGTTGCAGGTGTGACCTTAACGTTGGTGCGCGGAGTGCGAGGTTGCAACATCGTGCCTTTGATGCTTTGTTCTTAGAATGTGGGTTTGCAACATTGCGACCTTGGCTGGTTGTTTCACCGGGCCCATTCTGCAAGATCAGCAACTAGACTCTTGCTTTGTTAATGTCCACGGGAGCTCTTGTTTGAGGCCTACTTGGGCCTGGTGCATAAGTGGTCCGTTTGGTGCATAGGTGCTTTAGGTTATAATAGCATATAGTTCCATGACCAGTATCGTGTCTTCATTATACTTCTTATGGTGGTAACTGGTTTCAAGAGAAGCGTGAGCAAGCTTTGTAGATGAGTTCATGACGCGTCTTGCGTTTCTGCATTCTGAAAGCCTATGTAAAAATAATAAAGATGCACGTCCGTGAATATGCCTGTCGCCTACGTCATAGCACTGAGTATATTCTTCGTGTAGATCGGTGTGGGAATGTCCAGTGTGTATATTTGTGCAGATGTGCTATCCGTTGGCTATGTCGTCATGGCATCTCTAACGACGTATAGTTTTAGTCCAGTTGATCCATGCCACAGGCATCGGCATGGGCGGGGCGGGCTGCTGTGCAGGCAGATGGACACATCCGTATGTTCCTGTACCAGGGTATCTGGTCGTCTGGTAGATGGGCAAACTCTTCTCGTGGCGGGTGCTTGGGCCGTGAACCTTTAGGCCAAGCTCGAGAGGTGAAGGACGGGAGCCTGGTCTTCCATTCTCCCACTTCAGTCCCCCCTCTGGTCGACTTGTCGACCAAAAACATATCCTTCTCGTTATCTCCTCTTACTCGCCATATCTTAGTTATTCCTCCTAGATGTCCATAATGGTCCACATGATCTTCGAATGACCAATACATATATTCACAGGTTCCTCCAGGAGTACAGTATACCCATTTCCCTATGTAGCTCCTGGGGTTTCTTGGGTTCTCGATCTTCACTGATGGTGGGTCTAGATGGTTGGTGATGATTTGGGTGCGCAGCTTCTCCCTCTCCTGTATTATCACACCTGTATGTTGGCCGTCATCTGCTGGCATCAAGGGGTGCATTCCCACCATTTCGAGCAACTCGTCAGTGGTACGTGCCTTCCGGGCCTTCCAAAATCTAATTATGATCAGCGTAGCTCCAGCCAAAATAGTACACCCCACTATTATTTTTAGTCCATCTGACAGCCAGGATGGCATCCATGACCATAATAGTGAGAACCAGCTCTTATCCTTGTTTACACCGTTACTTTCATCCATCATTTTGGAGTGCATCTGGGCCAATTGTGAAACTGCTTCAGTCAGTGTACCATTGTCAGCATCGTTGGCAGGTATGAATGTGCAGCATGATTGTCCTATCTTTGCACAAACTCCTCCTTCCATTGCCGTGAGAAGGTCCAATACATATCTGTTCTGTAGTGCTACCATCCTTATAGCTCGCAGCTCCTCTTTTATTGCGTTGAACCCATTTACTGTAGAATTGATGGTCATCATTAGTTCCCATCTAGTTATTTGGAGCCATTTTGCGTTTGCGTAAGCCTGCAGTCCCGGATGTATTATTGAGGAGAAGAACATTGCTGCTCTGCTGAATAGTCTGTGTTCTGGCGGTATTGAGGTTAGTGCCGTTTCCGACCTTCCCCACAGGTAATTTCCTGTCAGTGGCTCTCCTTGTCTTTTTCTTCTATTTAGGACAGTATCATTGCTGTTGGTCCTGTTCCCTTGCTCCTCCTGAAGTGGTGCAGACCTCTTTTTTCTTTTGTCCCCTTCATCCATTTTGGGAAGGTTCGCCACATTGACATGCTTCTTAGGTACCACTAGTGATGGTACATTGACGTGCACCATTGTGCACACACCATTCCACAGGGGGGGCAGTGTATGGTATGCCTTTTCTCCACAGGCCCAATAATGGTCCATTATTACTGCTGTTCCTGCTCCCCCCTCAGGTAACTCCGTCACACTTGCACAATTGGTGTTATATCCTACGTCCACCTCTCCTTTATGCTGATAGCATACCTTGGGCGCAGTCAGCGGTAGTATTGTTATTGGGTCTTCATCTGTTTCTACCCATGTGAGCATTGGTACATACTTGATCCACGTCGTCCAACATCGGTGATTGTGTGTCTCGATAGTTGAGATAGTTTCTTTTGTTACCATGTTGCTGCCAATCACTCCTATCTCCCAGCTGTTGTCCAGATACACCTTTCCTGTTATCGTCACCAGCGGCCTTTCCCAACATCCTTGTTTACCCGGAACTTCAGTGGCGTACCAATCACATGGTAGATACTGCAGTGTTACCTTCTTTGTTTCTCCTTTTGCAGGGCCACTTGTTATGTATCTGAATGCTTCAGCATGTAAACTGCTCTTGTGGTAACTCAGATAGGTCTTGAGGAAGTTGTTTTCATATGGGTATGAGTCTCGTGTTTTCCATGTCATGTGTACTACTGTCCCTTGAAATCTTCCTTTCGTTTGGAACAGTGCCAAGTATATTATGCACTGTGCTATCTTTTCATCTATTTCTGTGGCAACAAATGTTCGTGAAGCACTCATGGCGTATGGTATTAATGAGCAAACGTAGCAACTGTCCTCAGTTGTCTGCTTACCAATGCGGGTCATGTGTTGGTACCATATGTTGTTTGTGACGTGTGCTGAATCTTGTATATAATTATCAATACCTTTATTGTCTGAGTATGTGCTGCGTTTAACTCTGTTTTGCTTGGGTGCAATGTTACTACTATCACTTGACGTAACACCTGTTGCAGCAGGGGACGGGGGTATATTAGGTTTGGGTGCAGCAATAAAATTAATAGCATAGCTGTATTGCCATACAGAGGCAGCCAAGAACCCGGTGATCATAAAAATCCCTATTACTTTTATTACATATGCTAATCTCACCGGCATTTTGCTCTTACCTTGCTGCAGTCCTGGCAGCGTATTCTTGCGACGTTAAAGTTGCCCGCCTAAAAATTCTCAAAGTGCTTGTTATTAAATGTTAGTTGTTTGTTTTCTTTAAGCTCTCCCTATCAAATAGTCATTCAGTGCCCAGGCGAAGAGCTGTTCCCACGCTACTCTAAGTGGTCTGTCTCTTAGGACCGGCAAGTATTGGCGGAGGTGGGGCATGGAATATTCTATGGCCAAGAGGAATGCTGTGTAGTAGACACGTACCCTTCTCTTTTTTAGGTATGTTGGCCTTTTTATTTCGTATACAAATTGGTGTGACAATTCTTCTGGGTAGTTATCGTCTGGGAGCACGATCTACACCTGGGCAGTGAACTTGTTAGTAAGCTATTTTCTTAACAATGCAATAATACGCAGTTCCTGTATGTGCGAGAGAAAAAGAGAACATTCACGTGTTTACATGTGTGTTTGTGAGGCAATGTCTTTCAGTTCAGTTATAACTATACTTGAGGGTCAATGGGCGGGGGTTTGGGCTCAGATGGCGGAAGTATTTTTACTCTTTGAGCGCGTGACCATGGGGTGGGCAGTATGGGGATCACCCCTTTCTTCGTCAGTTATTGTCCCCGGGGAAGCTGGGTAGTGACACGGTAAGGGAACAATTGGGTCGTTGTCTGTGGTAGAACTTCCTTCTTCTGTCGGGGATGTTGTTGCCGTTCTTCCAATGGACCTGTCGTTGGCGCTGGGGCGGGTCTGCAGTTTGTAGATCTTTACATCATGTAGGTGGTTCCAGGCACGCTTATCCTTTAGTTTTACTGCTCTTGTTGATACGTCCTCTACTAGATGGGGGCCAGTGAACCTCTTATCGTTCCACTTCCTGTTGAAATTGCGAAGTAGCACGTGGTCACCTTTGGCAAGTTTGCACAAGTTCTCCTTTTCCACTTCTGTACCGGCGCCTTCTTCTTGATTGCTGGTAGACCCGCCCCGTGTGCGCTCGAGCTGTTGAGACACAAACACAACACTAGTAATCAAAGAAGACACATATTGATACATTTCATCACCTAACACACTCGCTGAACTTTCGTGGTCAGTGAATGCCCTTGACGTTGGTGTTAGGGGAAGGCGCATTTGACGTCCAGTAACCACCTCGTGAGGGGTGAGGTGGTGGTCGGACCCTGGCCTATTCCTCAATTCAAATAGGGCTAATGGAAGGCAATACAACCAGCTTTTCTTTGTTGTTTGTTGTATTTTTGCAATTGCCTCCTTCAATAGGCCATTCAGGCGTTCACATATACCGTTGGCCTGTGGATGGTATGCACATGCAAATTTGTGTTTTATGCTCAGCAAGGATGTGATATGCTGGAACATTTCGTTTGCGAAATGTGGGCCATTGTCTGACCTTAACACCTCGCACACTCCCCATCTGGGGAAGACCTCCCTTACTAGGAATTTGGCTGCTCTAAATGCATCTGGGTGTGAACAGGGCCCTGCTTCAATCCACCTAGAGAATGGACATACTACTACAATCATATACCTATTACCTTGACATATGTTGATCATATCAACATAGTCAATGTGAAGGTGCCGGAAAGGTCCCTCTGGCCGGGGTATGGTACCCCTTATCACTTTTAGGGTATGACCGGCCGTAAACTGCTGACATGTGAGACAATTGCTGATAAAATTCGACACATGAGAATTTAACTCGGGACAGAACCAATCTTCTCTAATTCGTGCTGCAATTATTTCCTTGCCTGTATGGGCTGGGTGATGTAATTGGCTCAAGGCGGTGTTTAAAAGTGCCAACGGTATTACAATTTTCCCAGTGCCACCCTGGCGCCATAGTGCGTCGGTTGGTGACATTGTACATCCTCTTTTTACCCATATTTCTTTTTCGGCCATTGGTGCAGCCGCTTGTAGTTCCATAATCTGCGTGGCTGGGAGATGGGTGTACCCTTCTCTTATCAACATCTCCCTAGCCATTCCCCTCCCTCTCCCTCTCTGTGAGTCTGTGGGGTTCCATATCTCACCAAAATATGCAGCATATTTCGCATGTGCGTCTGCTGCTGCATTCCCTTTTGAGACGTGATCTTCACCATTGGTGTGTGCGGTGCATTTTACTAGGGCTAGTTCTTGGGGGTCGTTTATTACTTCAATTAGTTCAGCCAATAAGAGGGCATGTTGCACTGGAGTGCTATCAGCTCTCCTAAACCCTCTTCTTCTCCATTTTGATAGCCCTGAATGGACAGTGGATGTAACATATGCACTGTCGGAATATATGGTTACTCGTTTGTCAAAACTTTCCTTCAATGCCAATATTA
Organism: Ambystoma mexicanum; assembly: GCF_040938575.1. Classification (NCBI taxonomy): domain Eukaryota; kingdom Metazoa; phylum Chordata; class Amphibia; order Caudata; family Ambystomatidae; genus Ambystoma; species Ambystoma mexicanum. Next base: position 848,409,503 of record NC_090923.1, read on the forward strand.
GTGCAACCAGTTCCGCCGCTTGAGCAGAGTAATGCTGTGGTAATTGAACACATTTCATAGCCACACACACCGGTGCCTCCATCATTTTTACCACTGCTGCCCCAGTCCTCCGTATCCCATCTCCTTGATCAATAGTTGATGACCCATCAATAAACAAAAGCTCACCTCCCTCCAGTGCGTTTTCTTCAACTTTTCTAGTACACGAGTACATTTCAGTTATTTGGGTGCAGTCATGGGCGTAATCTCCCTCCTCAATTACTTCTGCTAGGAACCTTGCAGGGTTAACCGTGCTACATCTAACAATTGCTAGTTCAGCTCTAGACAAAATGATTTCATAACCTGATGCCCTCTGCGTTGTTAGTGTGGACTTAGGTTTATTCAATATTGCAAATAGTGCATGTTCCACAAACAGTGTAGTTGGACATCCCATGGTTATTGCTGATGCTTTTCCCACTGCAAAAGCAGCTGCAGCGAGACCTTGTTCGCACGGGAAGTGACCTAACATCACAGGGTCTAAGTGACCGCTGTAACATGCTACTGGTTTATAGCCCATGCTCGTTTTTTGGGCCAATACTGCTTTCATCACTGCTGAGTCGCAATGTGAAAATATAAAAAATCGTCGCTCATAGTCTGGGGATGCCAGTACTGGAGCGGTTGATATCGCGTCTTTCAATTCATCAAAGGCCTGCCTCATTTCCATAGTCCACCTCAACTTTTTCTCCCCTTTATTGGCTTCCCTCAAACCCTCAAGCAGGGGTCCTATGTATGAACTGTAATCAAATACCCATGCTCTACAGTAGTTGCACAGCCCCAGAAATTGCTGCAGTTCTCTCACAGTCTGTGGCATTGGAGTGCTTGAAATGGCCTGTGCTCTTTGTGGTGCAATCTTTCTTCCATGTTGGGATATCAGTTGGCCAATGTAAAGTACCTGTTCCTGACAGTATTGTATCTTATCCATGTCTACCTTGTACCCTTTTTCAGCCAATATCGTCAACATTTTTAAGGAGTCCTCTCTGCATTTACTTTCGTTTGTACTGCAAATTATTATGTCATCCACATATTGTAACACTGTGCTTTCCACTTCAACGTTACCCAAATCCATCTGTATTACCCTATTGAAAATTGAGGGTGATTCACAATACCCCTGTGGTAATCTGGTATGTTTCCACTTTGTATTTCGGTAAGTGAAGCTTGTCAAATCTTGTGAGTCTGGGTGTAATGGTATTGAGAAAAAAGCATTTTTAAGGTCAATCACTGTAAATCGTGATGCTTCTGCTGGAATGCCACACAATATTGTGGCCGGGTTTGCTGTTACTGGATACTCTGCTTCTACTATGTTGTTTAAGGGCCTGAGGTCCTGTATGAAGCGCCAAGACCCCCCTTTAGCCTTGCGCACTGGGTACACAGCCGTGTTACATGGTGACTCTGAGGGAACCAATATGCCATTGTTTATAAGGGCCGTTATGGTTTCATATATGCCCTCATCCGCCTCTTTTGACAGTGGGTACTGTTTCACTCTTGGTAGTATGGCACCTTTTTTCAATTTTATCCTTACACCCCCTATGCTTTTTATGCATCCCACGTCATAAGGGCTAATAGTCCATAATGATTTGGGCATCTTTGACATATCTTCCTTAAAGAAGGGGACCGGGGTGTATGCGGGTGCCTCAAGTGCCATTGCAATTTTCTGTGCTACTTGTTTGTGAGCCACTCTTAGCCATATTTCTACACTCATCATGAACACCATTTCACCTTCCTCCTTTTCTTCTGAGAACAGCTCTTCATCTGACACCTGGGTCAGCCTACATCCTTCTGCTAGGGCTATCACTGCCCTCCATGCTCTCCCTTCTTTATCTTGGGCATGCACAGCAATATAATCAGTTGTTGCAATAATGCTCTCAATGTCCATTACAAACACCTTTCCTTCTGGTTCATTAATAGGTGCCTCTGGTCGGAACAGATAGGCTGCTGGCCTCCTCCATATTTTCCCTTCTATCCCTGGCATCCATGCAAATGCCATGTCTGTTCCATACTGGAATAGCTCGCCATCTACTGGCTCCGCCCTAATCGCTGTCTGTCCACAGTATGCTTGCATAATCTGTCGTGCTGCGAGCATGTTAATACCTGGAGTAGAGCAAATTATGCCATCCTCTGTAAAGGAGATCGTCATATTCAACCTGTTCATTATGTCCCTCCCCAGTATATTCACTGGTGAGGCACTATAATATAAAAGTGGAACTGACAGATCATAATCTCCAATAGATAAGGGAACGTTATCAGTAAAGGGAACCAACCCTTTAGCCCCAGAAAATCCTTGGGTGTTCATGGCTTCGCCTGACATCTTAAATTTACCTTCCCTTATGCAAGACCGTGTTGCCCCGGTGTCAACAAGGAATGATCATTTTTTGTCACCTATCGTTACCTCTATGCGTGGCTCCTCCGCACTATTAGGTGTTACTGACAGGATGGGACACACCAAGGCCGTCTGTGGGCTGTCCTATTGTGGGTACAATGATTGGCCATTCCCTGTATAAGGGTTGTGTCCCAAGACCGTCACCCTACCCAATTGTGTTTGTTGAGTTTGGGGTTGCTGTGTTAGCGCTACTTGTTGTTGTGGCAGTGGCTGTTGTTGTGTTATTTGTTGTTGTGGGTCACTTCCTTGTTGTAACGTCTGCTGTTGTTCTATGCCCTGCTGTTCTTGTGAGGTCCTAAGTTGTGCCTGTTCATTCCATGCTGGTGTTCCTGGCCTGACCCTACACGTACGTGACATGTGTCCTAATAATCCACAACTCCAACACACGGGTGGTTCCCTGCTTTGCCATGGGAAGCCCCCTGTGTTGTCCTGGTATGCTGGTTGCCCTGTGGGGTAGGAATTTCTAAGTCCTCCCACCTGTTGTTGGGCATTATATCTGTATCCTCTCCCTCTCATAAATCCTCCTCTCCCCCTATTATAACTATAATACCCAGCTCCTTGCATTGGGTACCCTCCTCCCATGTTTGGTGCGTGTAATTGAAGTGGCGGGGCTTGTTGTGTTATAGTCTGTGGAGGTGCTATTTGAGCAGGATCTTGTGCAGCCACTACTTGTGTGGGGCTTTGGGCCATTGGTGTGGGCGTGGTTATTAGTGCCCCTTCCATTGTGTATTTAGTAAGTTTTTTCTGTACTAGTTTAGCCTCTTCTGTTTTCCTGTCCTCTTCCTTTTGTTTCATTTTTCCTTGCCATGTCCTGCAGTGATGTACTATAGTCAGTTGTATTTCTGGCCATGGTTTTGCTTCCATTCCCACTACTTTCTTTAGTTGTTTCTGAACTCCTTCTGGGAGCCCTTGTACTAGTATATGATAAAATATGGCTGGTGTTTTGTCCCATTGTTCTCTAGTTTCCATGCGCCACTTCTCTTGTATATCCTGGATATAATCAACAGGATCCTCATTTTCACGCATCTTACGGGAAGTAATTGCTCCTATGTCTGATGTGTCTGGGTACTGTACTCTCAATGCCTGCCATAGCGCATGTCTGCAGTTTGCAAATGGTGCCCCATCATGCGATGTGTTTGTTATTGTTACCCCATGGAATCCCGCTCTCTTCCAAATGTCATCCGCTCTATCCCCTAATATTGATATTAACAGACCCTTTACATCTCCTACTGCTAGTTTCTGTCCTGCGGTGTGTTTTTCCATTTCATATATCCACTTACCCGCACCTCCACTTAGTGATGGGAGCCTACATTTTATATTTTCTTTATCCGTGTGCTTCCAAGGGACGTACTGTGGTCTAACCCCTCCTCTCTCCAACAGTGGCATTAAGTTGTGTCTTGTGTCACCCTTTACGTTCCATAATATCGAGTCCTCACACCCCTCCTCTTCTTCCGGTTCCTTTACCTCTTCAATTCCGTCCTTATTACCCCTGCTCCTAACTCCTTCTCCATCCTTTCCCCTTTCGTCATTTCCTGTATTTAATGTGGGCGTGTTTATTTGTCTGTCTTGCCTGCGACTAGGGAGGTCTCTAAGCCGACATGTATAGGGTGTCAGTTCGTCCATGAAGGGCGCAAGCTTTATTCTGCGCAGCGAGCGGGTGGTGGTTGAGCATGTAGGGTGTGATGGGGGAGGGCGTGATGGAGATGGGGATAGTGTGGTTTCATGGGTTTGTCTTTCCACTAGTCCTTCCACTCCCTCCTCACTTCTCTCCAGGTCTTCCCTTCTCCTACTGATCCATGGCGAGTCTATGTTTGTTCGAGTGAGGTATAGCTTATCTAAGCTTTCCCTTTCACTCTTTCTTCCTTCTCTCTCCACTCCTTCTTCCTCCTCACTGCAAAAATCATTCATAAATGGCACCCCCCATCTGCTTTTTTCCCTTTTATTGTTACTATTTCTAAGTCTATTAGGTGTATTTCTCCTTTTCCTTTGTTAGCAACTGTTCCTCCTAGTGCTGATGTTGTTGCTACTTCTCTACTTCTATATACATCCCCCCATCTTTCACTCTCCCTACTCCTCCCTTCTCTTTCCCCTTCACTTCTCTCCTCCATCTCCCTACTATTTTCCTCCCTTTTCCTTTTCAATTCTTCCATCATTTCGTTGCTCATCTGTTCCAATATTCTTTCATCCTCTTTCTTCCTTTCCCATTTCACTCTTTCTCTCTCTACTATACTTTCTATTACTTTCCCCTCTTCGTATTTCTTAGCTGTCTCTGAGAGTACCCTCCTCTTCCATATTGCCATTTCCTTTTCCTTTTCTTCTTCCTCCTTCTTCTTCTCTCTCAGCACTACTCTTGATACCCTGTCTGCTGCTGCTTTTACCCTTTCAGCTTCTCTCCTTTGCTCCTCATTTCGTTCCCTTAATTTTTCCAATTCGTTCTTACCTTCTTTCCTTTTCCTCACTCTCTCTCTTTCCTCCCTCTCAAGCTGTTTCATCAATTCATTCTGCTCATCCCTTAGCTTTGCTAATCTTTCCTCCAAAATCTCTTCCTTTTGCCGTAATAGCTCCTCCCCCCTTATTTCACTCTCTCTTGCACTATCCTCGTCTGTTCTCTTTACTACCTCCCTTTCTTCTCCAGTTAGTGAACCTCGTAATTTTAATAATATCTGTGCAGCTACCCACTCATCATTTCCAATCTCTACAGTCTGCTCTTCTCCAATCCTCCCCTCCCCCATTGGCATCTTCCTATGAGCCACATATGGTGGAGGGCTGTATGCCGGGTTCGAGTATCCTTCAGCCGCCCTTAATTGTCCTTCTATTTCTCCTAATTCTCTTAACGGGTACAACCCTCCTCCCTCTGTTTTCACTCCCGGTGTTATGGGTATTTCGTTGGTCGGTTCCTTTTTTATGTCGTCTGATTTATCAATTTTTTCTCCTCCCTCTCCTCCGTTCCCCGTGTTTTTTGTGCTTTCACGCCCCTTTTTTCCATCCTCTCCTTCTTTCTTAATCTCCTTTTCTTCCGGTGGTTTCCCCATAGTGAACATTCCATTTGGTCCTGGTCTGGACCCCTGGAACATCCTCCATAAGTTAAACACCTCCACATGGTTTGCCAACTTCTTCCCCTTGTATGTATTGTGCAGATGGTTTAGCAGTGAATGTTGGGCATATGGATCGAAACTACCATTAGGCGGCCATGGTGTTAACATTTTGTTATCCGTCCCCTGGGTCCACTCTATGCTGTACTTAATTAATTTCTCCCTATGGGGTGGCAGTGTGGTGCATATGTGTTGTAGTGGTGTAGTGAGGGTGTTCCCCCACCCTCCCGACCCTGTCCCGTATGACATAGTGACGTTCCAGTTGTTACCCTTCCCTTCACTAGTAGTTTACAATATACAACCTTATATTGTTTACCTGGCCCCGCAAGTATGGGGACTTACGACAATCCTTTATGTATGGTTTTACATTTGTCCATTTCCTTCTATTATTACACCCTTACGGCCCCCTGCGGCCGAAGCGCACGCAGCCCCCTGCGGCTGCGTACCCTTTGCGACGCTCTTATACAGTCGTCCTGTTTCCCCGTTCTCCTCCCCCTTTTACACTTGCCGTGGCCGGCGTTCTCCGTGCGCAGCCACGCCCCTCTCCCCTTCACCTTTTCCCGATCCACTCATTTATCGTTTATCTCCGTGTCCGCTCCCTTATCATATTTCTCTTCCCCACCACTCCCAAAACCAAAGTTCCTTGTGTTCGCGATATCCTATTAAATCCCTACTGGTGACGTCACCGATCTCTTCGAGCTACTGGTACATTTTATTATGTTCTTTAAGTTCAAAATACACTTGCAATCTACCCCCGCTAACCCTACATCAACCCTACAGCTGTCTTCCTGTCACTCCTGGAACAAGGTAACCAAATCAATAATATAATCGGACTGCGCACGCTGCGTCGCCTCGCGTGTGATACGCCCCTCAACAGGAGGGCTTAACCAGCCAATTATCTTCCGTATTGGGCAACTAGGCAACTAGCCACCGCCTACAGGGAATCGTCATCTACCTATCGAGTTTCTTGCTCGAATAATAGGGATCCTCGTCTACTCATTGATCAATAAATGCCAAATCGTAGGAAACCACACACCCCCACCCTTACACGTAGTCGCGACTTAGGCCAATCAGTGCCTTACGAGCGGCCGCACGTGATGTTTTCGTGCTCCGCCCCCCTCTTTCGCGTGACGTAGCCGACTGCTCTCGCAGTCGTTTCGCTACCATTCATTCTGTTGGCAACACTAAGTTGTTAGACCTTCGCCGTGCATCTGTACAACACCTCCCTCCTCCCTTATTTACTTCCTCCCTCCTCCCTCACAATTTCGCATTGCTTGTTGTGCGTGTCATGCTCACCAAGTTCTCTCGATGCAGGGCCGCTCGACTGCGTGCACCCCTCCAAGCGGCTCGCCACCTCCCCTCGTCTGGACCACGTCTGGACACTCGCCAACCGCGGGCGGGATACTTCTCAACCGGCTCCCGAGGGCCAATACCCGGATTGCGCTGTCCGGTCTTCTCGCAGCTCCGCAATGGTCCTGTAGTCCTCAGAAGGGGGCAACGGCAGAGGGGGCCGCGCCGCCGGGCCTCCTCGCAACGGAAGTGCCTGGAAAAAGTGAAAAATAAAAGTCGATCTTAAACAGATCTCAGCAGTGCCTCCAACTTGTCGGGGGGAAAATTCTGCCGGGGTCGGCCGGGCCGTCCGCAGACCTCCAGGCAGGGAGGCCCCAACTCCTCCCGTGTATCCCAGATGAGATAAAGTATGAGACACACACAAGGAGCAGGGTGACTCTGCTGTTTATTAGACAAAACGGCACGGATGGGTCACGGAGCGTACGCGTCTGTCCTGACACACACACAATCGTGGGGCTCGCAGGCCCTTTTTACTGTATTATGACGATGACGCGCTACTTGCGTCACTTCAGAAAGTTAACAAAAACCTATCGCCACTCTCAATTGGTTGCTCGAGTGGTAGGGTTAGTATAGCACACATATAGAGAACAATGTTAGTGGACAAAGGGTAGTCAGGTGATATATCTGGGTCGTCCCTACAATTAGATACATGAGAATTGTTACACGAAGACTCCTGAGGATTGGTTAATATTACTGTCGTCAGTGATAAGAGCCCCATGTCCTGATTGGTGCGCCCGTGAGCCTCCCAGCCTGGGACCACCGCCGTTCCCAGCTCTCGGTGTACCTGCAATTTGCAACAATGTTTCATTATGGGTATGTGCAGACAATGTGAGGATTTATTCATAGCTGGAAGGCTGACCGCTCCCACTGTCGCAGATGTCCATTGCCTTTCAAGTGTATCTGCCTGTGTCTCGTTAGCGAGGGATCCAGACGCCTCTTTTCTCCTGGGTTTGGCACCTCGTCAGGTTCGGCTTGGTCACGTGGGGAGGGACCGTGTTTGAGGCAGAATTCTGCACAATTAATATTGCTTTTCCACTGTGTGTCTGGTTTAAGTTGCAGGTGTGACCTTAACGTTGGTGCGCGGAGTGCGAGGTTGCAACATCGTGCCTTTGATGCTTTGTTCTTAGAATGTGGGTTTGCAACATTGCGACCTTGGCTGGTTGTTTCACCGGGCCCATTCTGCAAGATCAGCAACTAGACTCTTGCTTTGTTAATGTCCACGGGAGCTCTTGTTTGAGGCCTACTTGGGCCTGGTGCATAAGTGGTCCGTTTGGTGCATAGGTGCTTTATGTTATAATAGCATATAGTTCCATGACCAGTATCGTGTCTTCATTATACTTCTTATGGTGGTAACTGGTTTCAAGAGAAGCGTGAGCAAGCTTTGTAGATGAGTTCATGACGCGTCTTGCGTTTCTGCATTCTGAAAGCCTATGAAAAAATAATAAAGATGCACGTCCGTGAATATGCCTGTCGCCTACGTCATAGCACTGAGTATATTCTTCGTGTAGATCGGTGTGGGAATGTCCAGTGTGTATATTTGTGCAGATGTGCTATCCGTTGGCTATGTCGTCATGGCATCTCTAACGACGTATAGTTTTAGTCCAGTTGATCCATGCCGCAGGCATCGGCATGGGCGGGGCGGGCTGCTGTGCAGGCAGATGGACACATCCGTATGTTCCTGTACCAGGGTATCTGGTCGTCTGGTAGATGGGCAAACTCTTCTCGTGGCGGGTGCTTGGGCCGTGAACCTTTAGGCCAAGCTCGAGAGGTGAAGGACGGGAGCCTGGTCTTCCATTCTCCCACTTCAAGAAGGTCACTTAGCGCCATGCTGATTTTAACGCCTGCTTTTTGCAGGCGTTAAAATCCATGGCGCTAAGGGACCATGGTGCTAATTACGCCACCGTAATTTACGGTGGCGTAATTAGCGCCTTCCCCACTCCCATTATGCCCTATGGGGCAAAAATGGGAATGGGGAAGGGTAAAATGGGAAATGGGGATTTACCGCCCCACTCACCTTGGAATGGGGTGGTAAATCCGCCATCCACCATGGTGTAAACATAGTTTACACCATGGTGGTAAGGGTACGACCCAGGCGGTAACTTACCGCCTGGGTCGTAATGAGGCCCAATGTCACACTTTACTGAATAGTTATTCTAGGTTGGCAACAACCTAATGTAGACTTATTAAGGACAGGCTAGAAGCAAGTCAGGGAAAGCAAGACCCAGTTGGGGGACACTCCTACAGTTATCCTAACAGGACTAACCTGGTGATACCAACAGTTGGAGGACACTCATACAATTACCCTACAGGAATAATCTGGTGAAACCAACACATTACTTTTGTAAAGAGGCACAACCTAATCACGCGAGAATAAAACACCTTTACATCTACTTTCTTTTAGCAAAAACAGTGGCTAAGGAAGAAAAATGTTAGCCATACTTTTAAGAATAGTGCATCACACATTCAAGATCAGTAAGAACTTTTGTAATGGTTCACTCTTAGAATTACAGTTACCCACCAACTCTTTACAAGTAAGTAAAACACTTGCAGGCCGATTCATGGAATAATTAGCGCGGCGCAAGTGGGCAAAAACGTGCGAATCGCAGTGGAATAGCGAAAATCGCAGTGCAAGTGCGAAAATCGCAGTGCAAGTGCGAAAATCGCACGAAAAGCAGCGCACATCGATTCATGGACGGCCGTGTGCGAGAAAACCAGCGGATGTGCGATAAAAAAGTGCGCGGTGCACGTTGGCGCACAGGCCTTCTAACTACGTGCGCCAGGTCACAGAGAAAATCGCACAGGCCACAGCGAAAATCGCACATAGCGCGGGGCACGCAACAAAAGTAGGCGTAACACGGGCGTAACACTCGGAATGGGGAACAACTTGCCAAAACGTGGGCGTCACGGGGGAAGTACAGGGCACAAGTGCGCGGAACGCCCACACGCTCGCCTACAACACGTATTCATGGAATAGAATAGGGCAAAAAAGCGCACGCTCAAACCAGCGCACAGGCACAAACACGACCGCCACAAGAAAGCAGGCGGTAGCGTCTCTGCGGCTGTAAGAAATGTGCGCCAAAAGGTGCGCCAACAAATAGCACCTATATACTGCCATGATGAATGTCCTATACTGTGGCCCTCCAGGACAAATGACGTGCAAAGGGGTACCCACAAACACGGACACCCGCTGACAAAAAATACGTGTGCGTGTATACCGGAGTGCGCGGGAAGTCTCACACGCGATTTGGCCGGGTACGTGGATTTCAGGGGTGCGCGGGAAGTTCCACACGCGATTTGGCCATGTACGTGGATTTCAGGTGTGCGCGGGAAGTTCCACACGCAATTTCAGCAGGGTATGTGTATTTCATGGGTGCGCGGGAAGTTCCACACGCGATTTCATCAGGGTACGTGTATTTCAGGGGTGCACGGGAAGTTCCACACACGATTGGCCCAGTGCGAGCAGGGTACGTGTATTTCAGGGGTGCGCGGGAAGTTCCACACGCGATTTCAGCAGGGTATGTGTATTTCAGGGGTGCGCGGGAAGTTCCACATGCGATTTCATCAGGGTACGTGTATTTCAGGGGTGCGCGGGAAGTTCCACACGCGATTGGCCCAGTGCGAGCAGGGTACGTGTATTTCAGGGGTGCGCGGGAATTTCCACACGCGATTTCAGCAGGGTATGTGTATTTCAGGGGTGCGCGGGAAGTTCCACACGCGATTTCATCAGGGTACGTGTATTTCAGGGGTGCGCGGGAAGTTCCACACGCGATTGGCCCAGTGCGAGCAGGGTACGTGTATTTCAGGGGTGCGCGGGAATTTCCACACGCGATTTCAGCAGGGTATGTGGATTTCAGGGGTGCGCGGGAAGTTTCACACGCGATTTCATCAGGGTACGTGTATTGTAGGGGTGCGCGGGAAGTTCCGCACGCGATTGGCCCAGTGCGAGCAGGGTATTTGTATTTCAGGGGTGCGCGGGAAGTTCCACACGCGATTTCAGCAGGGTATGTGTATTTCAGGGGTTCTGGGGAGTACCACACGTGAATTGGCCGTGTGGGTCCTCCCAGGTGTACGCTCCACAACCTCCACGGCCCCTGCAGGCAGCCCAGACCACGGGGGACTACCCTGCACCCCTGCTCATGTCCCACAGGCAGCCCATCCACCATGGGCATGCCCCCCAGCCAACCCACATGTCACCTTGCACTACTGATCAACAATGCATGTCTCCCACCACCCCCACCCCCCAGCACTGTGGGGCACCTGCCAGCAGGCCCCCACTAATGTCCAACTCATGTTTCCCACCACCCCCACCCCCCTGCCACCATGGGCAGCCCCCACCAGGCCCCCACCCATGTCTCCCACCACCCCCACCTCCCAGCAGTGCAGGGGCACCCTCCACCAGGCCCCCACTCATGTCTCCCACCACCCCCACCCCCCAGCAGTGCAGGGGCACCCTCCACCAGGCCCCCACTCATGTCTCCCACCGCCCCAACCCCCTGCCACCATGGGCAGCCCCCACCAGGCCCCCACTCATGTCTCCCACTACCCCCACCCCCCAGCAGTGCAGGGGCACCCTCCACCAGGCCCCCACTCATGTCTCCCACCACCCCCACCCCCCAGCAGTGCAGGGGCAGCCTCCACCAGGCCCCCACTCATGTCTCCCACCACCCCCACCCCCCTGCCACCATGGGCAGCCCCCACCAGGCCCCCACCCATGTCTCCCACCACCCCCACCCCCCAGCCACCAGGGGCAGCCTCCACCAGGCCCCCACCCATGTCTCCCACCACCCCCACCCCCCAGCCACCATGGGCAGCCCCCACCAGGCCCCCACCCATGTCTCCCACCACCCCCACCCCCCAGACACCATGGGCAGCCCCAACCAGGCCCCCACTCATGTCTCCCACCACCCCCACCCCCAGCAGTGCAGGGGCAGCCTCCACCAGGCCCCCACCCATGTCTCCCACCACCCCCACCCCCCAGCAGTGCAGGGGCACCCTCCACCAGGCCCCCACTGATGTCTCCCACCACCCCCACCACCCTGCCACCATGGGCAGCCTCGACCAGGCCCCCACCCATGTCTCCCACCACCCCCACCCCCCAGCAGTGCAGGGGCACCCTCCACCAGGCCCCCACTCATGTCTCCCACCACCCCCACCCCCCAGCAGTGCAGGGGCACCCCCCACCAGGCCCCCACTCATGTCTACCACCACCCCCACCCCCCAGCAGTGCAGGGGCAGCCTACACCAGGCCCCCACTCATGTCTCCAACCACCCCCACCCCCCAGCAGTGCAGGGGCACCCTCCACCAGGCCCCCTCTCATGTCTCCCACCACCCCCACCCCCCTGCCACCATGGGCACCCTCCACCAGGCCCCCACCCATGTCTCCCACCACCCCCACCCCCCAGCAGTGCAGGGGCACCCTCCACCAGGCCCCCACTCATGTCTCCCACCACCCCCACCCCCCAGCAGTGCAGGGGCACCCTCCACCAGGCCCCCACTCATGTCTCCCACCACCCCCACCCCCCTGCCACCATGGGCAGCCCCCACCAGGCCCCCACTCATGTCTCCCACCACCCCCACCCCCCTGCCACCATGGGCAGCCCCCACCAGGCCCCCACTCATGTCTCCCACCACCCCCACCCCCCTGCCACCATGGGCAGCCCCCACCAGGCCCCCACTCATGTCTCCCACCACCCCCACCCCCAGCAGTGCAGGGGCACCCTCCACCAGGCCCCCACTCATGTCTCCCACCACCCCCACCCCCCTGCCACCATGGGCAGCCCCCACCAGGCCCCCACTCATGTCTCCCACCACCCCCACCCCCCTGCCACCATGGGCAGCCCCCACCAGGCCCCCACTCATGTCTCCCACCACCCCCACCCCCCTGCCACCATGGGCAGCCCCCACCAGGCCCCCACTCATGTCTCCCACCACCCCCACCCCCCAGCAGTGCAGGGGCAGCCTCCACCAGGCCCCCACTCATGTCTCCCACCACCCCCACCCCCCAGCCACCAGGGGCACCCTCCACCAGGCCCTCACTCATGTCTCCCACCACCCCCACCCCCCAGCAGTGCAGGGGCAGCCTCCACCAGGCCCCCACCCATGTCTCCCACCACCCCCACCCCCCAGCCACCAGGGGCACCCTCAACCAGGCCCCCACTCATGTCTCCCACCACCCCAACCCCCCTGCCACAATGGGCAGCCCCCACCAGGCCCCCACTCATGTCTCCCACCACCCCCACCCCCCAGCAGTGCAGGGGCAGCCTCCACCAGGCCCCCACCCATGTCTCCCGCCACCCCCCAGCAGTGCAGGGGCACCCTCCACCAGGCCCCCACTCATGTCTCCCACCACCCCCACCCCCCAGCAGTGCAGGGGCAGCCTCCACCAGGCCCCCACCCATGTCTCCCACCACCCCCACCCCCCAGCAGTGCAGGGGCACCCTCCAGCAGGCCCCCACTCATGTCTCCCACCACCCCCACCCCCCTGCCACCATGGGCAGCCTCCACCAGGCCCCCACCCATGTCTCCCACCACCCCCACCCCCCAGCAGTGCAGGGGCACCCTCCACCAGGCCCCCACTCATGTCTCCCACCACCCCCACCCCCCAGCAGTGCAGGGGCACCCTCCACCAGGCCCCCACTCATGTCTCCCACCACCCCCACCCCCCAGCAGTGCAGGGGCATCCTCCACCAGGCCCCCACTCATGTCTCCCACCACCCCCACCCCCCAGCAGTGCAGGGGCACCCTCCACCAGGCCCCCACCCATGTCTCCCACCACCACCACCCCCACCCCCCAGCAGTGCAGGGGCACCCTCCACCAGGCCCCCACTCATGTCTCCCACCACCCCCACCCCCCTGCCACCATGGGCAGCCTCCACCAGGCCCCAACCCATGTCTCCCACCACCCCCACCCCCCCAGCAGTGCAGGGGCACCCTCCACCAGGCCCCCACTCATGTCTCCCACCACCCCCACCCCCCAGCAGTGCAGGGGCAGCCTCCACCAGGCCCCCACTCATGTCTACCACCACCCCCACCCCCCAGCAGTGCAGGGGCACCCTCCACCAGGCCCCCACTCATGTCTACCACCACCCCCACCCCCCAGCAGTGCAGGGGCACCCTCCACCAGGCCCCCACTCATGTCTCCCACCACCCCCACCCCCCAGCAGTGCAGGGGCAGCCTCCACCAGGCCCCCACTCATGTCTCCCACCACCCCCACCCCCCAGAAGTGCAGGGGCACCCTCCACCAGGCCCCCACTCATGTCTCCCACCACCCCCACCCCCCTGCCACCATGGGCAGCCCCCACCAGGCCCCCACTCATGTCTCCCACCACCCCCACCCCCCTGCCACCATGGGCAGCCCCCACCAGGCCCCCACTCATGTCTCCCACCACCACCACCCCCCTGCCACCATGGGCAGCCCCCACCAGGCCCCCACTCATGTCTCCCACCACCCCCACCCCCCAGCCACCAGGGGCACCCTCCACCAGGCCCCCACTCATGTCTCCCACCACCCCCACCCCCCAGCCACCAGGGGCACCCTCCACCAGGCCCCCACTCATGTCTCCCACCACCCCCACCCCCCAGCCACCAGGGGCACCCTCCACCAGGCCCCCACCCATGTCTCCAACCACCCCCACCCCCCAGCAGTGCAGGGGCACCCTCCACCAGGCCCCCACTCATGTTTTCCACCACCCCCACCCCCTGCCACCATGGGCAGCCTCCACCAGGCCCCCACCCATGTCTCCCACCACCCCCACCCCCCAGCAGTGCAGGGGCACCCTCCACCAGGCCCCCACTCATGTCTCCCACCACCCCCACCCCCCAGCAGTGCAGGGGAACCCTCCACCAGGCCCCCACTCATGTCTCCCAACACCCCCACCCCCCAGCAGTGCAGGGGCATCCTCCACCAGGCCCCAACCCATGTCTCCCACCAGCCCCACCCCCCAGCAGTGCAGGGGCAACCTCCACCAGGCCCCCACTCATGTCTCCCACCACCCCCACCCCCCTGCCACCATGGGCAGCCTCCACCAGGCCCCCACCCATGTCTCCCACCACCCCCACCCCCCAGCAGTGCAGGGGCACCCTCCACCAGGCCCCCACTCATGTCTCCCACCACCCCCACCCCCCAGCAGTGCAGGGGCAGCCTCCACCAGGCCCCCACTCATGTCAACCACCACCCCCACCCCCCAGCAGTGCAGGGGCACCCTCCACCAGGCCCCCACTCATGTCTACCACCACCCCCACCCCCCAGCAGTGCAGGGGCAGCCTCCACCAGGCCCCCACTCATGTCTCCCACCACCCCCACCCCCTGCCAGCATGGGCAGCCCCCACCAGGCCCCCACCCATGTCTCCCACCACCCCCACCCCCCAGCCACCAGGGGCACCCTCCACCAGGTCCTCACAATCCCCAATCATGTGCGTAATGGTCAGCCTCCACAGCCAAAAAGCCCAACCAAGTAACCCATTCACCCACATAGAAATGGAAATCACATGTTACACCCTCAATGTTCATGAAGCTAATGAACCCATGTCCGTCACACACAATGGTTGCAATTGAATGGGAAAACACCCAACATGACATGCATGAAACCAATGAGATGATACCACACAGTGAAGTATGAAAACAAAATTGTATTGAAAAAAATAAAGAATGCTAAAGAAAGGAAACAAACTACAATGGGAATGAGAAAAAATAAGCTGCATGTCCGTATTAAAAAAAAAAAACTGCAAATCAGAATCCCAAAAAATGTCGTCCAAAGTCAAATGTAAAAAAATCTCTATGCAATAAAGAACTATGTAAAAAACTACCAAGGGTCCATGAGCCCAACTGAACAAAGGAAACCTACTAAAAAACCTAACTAAAAATCAACTATATACAAAAAGTAGAGCAGTGTCCGTCGACTCCAAATCATAATAAGAAACAAAGGAAACCTAAAAAAAAAGTACTATATACAAAGGCGGCGGGCAAGTCCAGCGGCTCACTCCGTGGTGTCCCGGGCCAGGGCATCATCGAACTCCTGTTCGATGTCCCGGAGGCGGTCCATTTCCATGGCCCTGAGGGTCCGCAGGGACGACGCCGTGTCCTCCTCCAACCCCCTGCGGATTGCCTCGAGGCACTCGGCCCGCCTCAGTGCCCTCCGCATGGAGTTCTCCGCCCTGACCATTGTGAGCCGCGCCTCTTCCGCCCGCCGCCGCTCCGCACCTATGGCGTGGCCCAACCGCTGCCACACGGAAGACACTCTCTGTCCTGGGTCCCCCTGCCCTCCGGCCGATGCCTGCCCCTCCGATGTCGAAAGCCCCGAGCCTTCATGTCTCCCACCATGTTGCTGCTGCTGCTCTGCCTCTGCCCGTGCACTGCCTCCTGCTGCCTGCACATCCTCTGCCGGCTGGGGTGCAGTTGTTGATGTGCCCACCCCTGCTGGACCTCCGCCTCCCGACTGTGGCAGGGATGCCTCCTCCACCAGCCTGGCCGCACCGTCAGAGGCAGCTCCACAGGGCACCCAGGTGACTGATGGGTGGGAAGATGGCACAGAGGACGACTGGCGCGTAGGGGGTCCAGTTGAGGAGGGGGTCGGAGCAAGCCCCATCAGACGGAGGAATCCGGCCTGGGTGACCTGTCCCAGCAGGCTGACGTGGTCAACGAGCCATTCGAGATGACGTGCAGTCTCTCCATGAAAAGACTGCAGGTCACCTCGCATGGCCCGTTGACGCAACGCCACACCAGCCAGGACAGGCTCAACCCGGACCTGGATGGCCACGTCCGCAGGCAGAGGAAGGCCAGTTGACGTCAGCTCATCCCCTGCCTGAAAACGGGTCTGGACGTAGGCATCCCTGCTGGTGCAAGATGATGCAGGGACAGGATCGGGGACAGGATTGCACACAGGCACCTCCGCGGCGGCCTCTGCTGCCTCCTGTCCCTGGTCCTGCACTGCACCACTAGCACCAGTGGGATCCCCACCTCCAGACCCCGTCTCTGGTGCTTGCACGGCCTCCTCCTCCACCAAACCCCCCACCAACCTGGATGACTCCGTGCCATCTTCCCCTGTTGGACCCTGTGGGGTCCCAGCTGCCCCTTCTGCTGCCGAGGAGTCCAACTCCAACCTCCGCCTCTTGGACCTCCCCCCGGCAGCTGCGGCCTGGGACGCGGCACCGGACTCCTCACTCCCCGACGAGATGACAACACGGGAGGGGAGCCGGGCCTTGCGTCTCCGGCTGGCGGTCGGATCCCCGCCGCTGTGCTCCACAGCACCTTCTCCGCCCTCTTCATCAGTTGACGCTGCAGACAGGGAGAAACAAAACACAGGCATCAGGGCACTGTACAATGGACACATACACACATGACAGTTGCACATGAGTGGCATTGGCAAACCTCAGACATGTCATCACAATCCCCAACACACATGTCATTGCAACTCGCACACATGAGCCATACCACAGCCATATCGCAACTGCCAGCACCATCCCTACACATACAACAGCATCAGCAGCCAAAGGGGAGCCAGACATCACATGCAACACGGGAAGTGCACCACACATGTACACACACCACCACACTTGCATGCATGTGTACACCTCTGCCAAGTGTCGCACTGTTCAGACGGGCATTCATGTCACATCTACCAATCAGGCTTCCACATACCGCTGTCACATGCATCCATGTTGCATCACTGTTGCACCCTTGTCAAATACACACACATGCACATGTACACAGTGCTCATACATGCAGCCGAAAACAACATACATGCGTGACATCACAGACATGTCTACTTACATACACATTCATCGATACATGTGTGCACGCACAACTGCATTTGCCATGCAAGCCTACACACACAAGCACCATCCATGTCTCACACATTACAGCCCTCGCATGTGTCAGCCCCACGGCCCTGTGCACCCCCACCCAAACTCGACCCCATACAAACAGATGTGCAACCTGCACAATACCGAATAATCACCACACGCACTGCTCACAATCAGGATGCATGTACACTCACCGCTCGAATCCAGACGGGTCTGCTTCTCTAGGACCTGGACGTGGAGCGCTGGGGATGTGCATTCCAGGACCCCCATCTGTTCTTACGACAAGTGGCCCCGGCGCCCCTTGGCATCCGCTGCCTTCAAGAGGTGCCGGGCCTTGTTCAGGGTCCTGGACCTGAAGTCCTCCCAGCGCTTCCTTACATGTTGTACGTCCCGGACTGCCACCCCCTCCGCGTTGATGGCAGTCACGATGTCAGTCCAGATCCGAGTCCGTCCTTCCTTGTCGGCATGGGAACTTCCGAAGAGGGCATCATACTGCCCCAGGACTTGCTCCACCAGGACACCAACTTCGGTGGCACTGAAGCTGGTGCCCCTCTCCCTCTCTGGCCGGGGGTTGTCAGTGGTCACAGATGGTGTTTGCCCCGACATGACAACCCCAGAGGCAGGAGTGGGTGGGCAACTGGGTCCTGGGGCTGGGCTGTGGAGCGATGGAATTCCATTTGGGAGTCTTCGGTTCCAGCAGGGGTGGTCACAGCAACAGCACCCCTGGCTGATGTGCAGGCAGCAAATGGCAGTGCATGTGGGCAGCAGGCAGTCAGGCAGCAGCAGATGGCAGGTGGGAGCGTGCTCGGGGCTCTGGGGGGCAGTATTTCGGCCTTCTGGGCAGGAGCGTGGTCTTCCGTGTGCTTACGCGTGGCCAGCTTGGTACGGAGTGATTTGGCACGAGAAAATCCTGCACGTCAGCGTGAAAATCGAGGAAAGGCCCTTAGCGCGTAAGCTCGTCAGCACGCATACGCGATTCTATTGGACCAAAGGCCCTCAGCGCGTAAATGCGTCAGCACGCATACGCGATTCTATTGGACCAAAGGCCCTCAGCGCGTAAACGCGTCTGTGACGTGACCCGCACGGGTGTTTCCCACACAGCACGTGATGACAGAGCACACGTGGAAAGACTGCACGTCAGAGTGTCATCGCGTATAATTGGACAGCACGTCAGAGTGTCATCGCGTGTAATGGGACAAAAGTGCGCGTACACGCGATTGGCCTATGTACGTGCATATCAGGGGTGCGCGGACACTTACACACGCAAGTACGCCAGCGCACCTGTATCCCGGGGTGAGCGGGAATTTCCACACGCTATTGGACTGGGTACTGGATTTCAGGGGTGCGTGGGTCACACGCTCGCCTACAACACGCGCAACGCATTAATTTGCGCGTTAACAAAATAACAAGCTCAGACCCAGGATGAACATACCGTTCCTAGCAGCAGTGGGCGTGGCCTACCAAAGGAGGAGGAGGAGGATAGTCAGGGCCAGAATATTCACACCCAGAACCAGCCTTTTCGGGATGCCTGATGACCAGGTGCATGGGAGGTACAGGTTTCCACCACACATTATACTGGACCTGGTGAGTGAGTGGGAGGATGACCTCACATCACCCACCCTGTGCTCCCAAGGACTCAGCCCCCTGGAGAAGGTCCTCAATGTACTGCACTTCTTAGCCACTGGATCATTTCAGCGGACAAGTGCCATTGTGGGTGGTGTATCACAGGCCACCCAGTCACGCTGCCTACACCAGGTCTTGAACATCATCACTGCACGCCCATCAGTCCGCAGGCACATATACCTGCCCAGAACACCTGCAGAAAGGCATGCTGCCGCCCTGGATTTTTACGCTGTGGCACGATTCCCCAAAGTGCTAGGTGCCATCGACTGCACCCATGTGGCTCTACGTCCCCCCAGGGCATCTGAGCACATCTATAGGAACCGCAAGCACTGGCATTCCATCAACGTGCAGGTAGTATGTAATGCCAAGGGAATCATCACCTCAGTATATGCCAACTATCCCGGGTCAACCCACGACAGCTTCATTTACCGAATGTCCACCCTAAGCGGGGACCTAGAAGCTGGGCGGCATGGCGATACATGGCTGCTTGGTGAGTATGAATGCCACTGCACATGCATGCATGTCAGATACTGAGCAAGGTCACAACCCCACCAATGATACCAATCACCACCTCCACAGGGGACAGTGCCTACCCTCTCAGCCCCCACATGATGACGCCAATTCGGAACCCCACCACGCCACCCCAGGTAAGATATAACACAGCCCACATTACAACCCGGGGCATAGTGGAGCGCACATTCGGAGTGCTAAAGTCACGCTTTCGCTCCCTTGACCGTTCTGGCGGGCAGCTGTTGTACGCTCCCCCAGTAGTGTGCAGGATCATAGTGGCAGCATGTGTCCTGCACAACGTTGCAACACGCCGGGGCCTGGCCGTGGACATGGTGGTGGCCCCACATCCCCAACCACATGCACAGCCGCTGCGCATGGGAGGGGAAAGGGCACGGGGGGAGGCAGCCCGTACACAGCTAGTGGCTAATTACTTCACATAGAAATCACACCCCTGTGGAGTGCACACTGCCCTGGCACATTCCATCTGACAATCAATGATGACTCAACCTGACACTGATCCTGAATGTCTGGAGAATGAACCGTGAAAACCATATCAGCCTGAGATTGTTCACCTGGAAGTGTCACAATGTGTGCATCCCTACCCACACAGACACCACCAATGCAGTTTTGTGAAGTAACACATTCAAGCAGCTAAAATGAATACCCACTTGCAAAATGCAACAAGAGGACAGTGCCATGTCAGCCAACCCATCCCCAGCACTGCCACACGACACACCGTGCCATGTCATGCTATTTGCAGGTAAACAAAGTAATCCCCACAACATGACACTAGTGTCACAATGTAGAGTGTCCCTAATTGAAACTTGCAACACCTGAAATGCTCACAGTAATGCAGGACCAACAACAAACTTGAGCAGGTACTACCATTAACATGACATCACAAATGTTATATATTAGTAGTCTCACCACCTGGAAATGCCTGCACTCCCACCACTACCAACTGTGCAGTGTTGGCGCCATGTAGAGTTGTAGGTGCACTGCTGCCAACATGGACCCCATCTCCAGACTAGAGGGCCTTGTGTAGACATGAGGAAGGGACCTGCAAATTGGGAGGTAGACACAGATGATGAGTTACACATCAATGCAACATGCAGTGTACAACACAACAGCAATATGCACTAGGAATGTATACACGGTATTGACTAGACTACCCACACATGTAGTGGGAGTCCAATGTCACCATGTACGTCAATGTCACTTGGGCACACCCTTTGCAAGCCCATGGAAACGGGAAGCAGGAGGGGTGTGTGTGACTCAAACCCAAGCATCTGAACCAAATACATGACAAGCCTGCATGTGCCCAGCCACAATGCTGCGTATGCCCACAGGAACCACGGAAGCCAACAAATTGTCCCAAAAAAATTGGGAAAAATTATTTAGAAATTAAAAATAAAAATAAAAATAAAAATAAAACATTTAAAAAAAAATAAAAATCAAAAATAAAAAAAAAAAATTAAAAATAAAAATCAAAAATGGCCATTGATGGGCCCGGGGGGGGTTTGGGAGGCCACCCAGGAGGTCCGAGGACAGGGTGCACACCAAAACCCACCTGTGTGGGTCCTGGGAAAAAAAACACCTCCAAGGGCTGATGGCCCACACGGCTACCCTATTGTGGGAGTATCACTGCTGTCGCTATTATCACCCTGTGCAGCTGCATCCAGAGGTGGTTGCACTATGGGAGGCAGCCCACGCAAGGCCCTAGTCTGCTCCTCCATGGCTGCAAGCATGCGGGTGTGGTAGGTCTGGTTCTGGAGGATGAGTGTGCGGAGGTCCCCATGCAACAACTCACGGGATGCCCGGACCTCCGCCCTCGTTGCCTGCATCTCAGCTGAGAGCGTACGGGTGAGACGCTCCAGCTGCTGTTCTGTCCTTTGGTGTGTTGAACCCTCAAGCTCAACAAGAGTCGTCGTGAGGTGAAGGAGCTCCTGCCTCAGGGCTTCCCTGTGGGCCTGGGACTCAATGGAGATGGCCTCCTGCAGAGTCGCCAGTGCCGCCCGCCTGTCCCTGTTGGACCCCAACATGTCCTCCCTGTGTGACTGGCAGATGGAGTCGGTTGCCTGCTCTAGTCGCTCCATCAGCCTTTCAGGGGGGACAATGGAAGTGGCCACCCTATCCATGGCCTGAGCCATCATCTCGGATGATGCTGCCTGTTGTGTTGCCATACCGTAAATGGATTGCTCCCATGCGGTATTGCCAGGTGGCGTACGGCCACCACGTCGGCGGGCACCACACCTGTCTGGGGCAAGGCGAACTGCGCCTTGCTGTGCCGGCACTGCCTGAGGCTGCAGGACTGCATTGCCCCTCTGATCTGCTGGCCCAGGAACAGGATCAGATGTCGCGGAGTGTGACCCTGCATCCGTAACCACCAAAGGCGTAGCTGCCAACACTGGCATCCCCATTGAGGGTTCTGACCCTGGTGCAGGTGGGTGGGACAGAACAGAATCCCTCCCTGGTATGCTCACCTGCGAAGGCACGTAGGTCTCATCCGAATCAACACCTGAGTACAGCTCGGGGGAGGTGCAGCCAGAGACACCCCTTGAGAGCAGGACCTGCAGCACTTGTGGGTTCTCACCCACCACCACACCACGTCCCTCACTGGTGGTTGGTCGGCCCTCGGACCCCTCCTGGGTCTGCACCATCTCCACAACCCCAGCAGTATCAGGTGCGTCTTCCCCTGCAAAGACATAAAAACAAAGAAATGGAAACAGGCATTAGCACCATGGCACACAATGAGGGCTGAGAAGCAAGAGAATCAGTACTTGATTGACACATGTCCCACACGACTAAAACCCTCCCATGCATGCACCCTCACTGCATATGAAGGGCAGGCAAATGGCACACACTGATGACACCAAGATGGAAGATGAACACATTTTCTCCATGCTGCCTGGCAGTGGCATCACACATTGGCCTGTGATTGCCAGGTGAAACACACATGCCATCACACAGATGGCATGTACCATTGCTATTGAGTGAAGATGGAGAGGAGGGCAGCACCTATTCATTCAGTCCAGTTCCCGCATGTAATAGCTTTTCTAATTCTAACAGGTCATATTTTTCACCTGGAGCTGCCAGTCTGAAATGGTCCAATTGCACAGGGACATGTGTGAACAAATGATATCCAGGTAACAAAGTCACTCCACTTTACCATAGCCATGTCAGACATGTGACTAGTGGACTGCGACATGCCTAGTAAAGGTGGTGGAATGCAAAGAATCTGACTGAATGAACAGTGAAAAATAAGCAACAATGTTGTGGCAAGGTGACACTTCAAGGGCAACTGACGTGCAGTTGGGCTAGATGTCTACTGTTGGCAGAAGGGATACTGCTTTGGCCAAATGCAGCTGCGCAGGATGTATTGCATGAAGCACATGGCTGACCCATACGACTCAGGCGCACATCCTCTCACCTGGCACACAAACAGAAGCCCTCACACACACACCATGCACATGGATGACACACACATGCATGTGCACTCACCGGACAATGCCTCGTAATCAGCCAGATCTCCCACGCCTTGGATCTGTTCCTCCGTGACGTAGGTCCCAGCGACTGACTCATGTGGAGTGAGTTCCATGTCTACTACTGGAGACCCACCTCCAGTCACTAGAGTTGCGGCATGACTTGAGGCCAGCTTACTCTTTGCCCTGCGCTTTAGGTCATTCCAGCGCTTATAGCAATCATTGGCTGTGCGCCTCACGATTCCAAGGGCACTTACGATGTCCGCAACGGTCTGCCAGTGTGCCTGGCGTTGTGCAGGTGTGGTCTTGGATCCTGCAACAATGAGCATCTCGTTGTCATGTGCGGACACATACTCGACAAGTGCATTCAGTTCGTCATCCGTGAAGCTGGGCTTCCTGGACTGGCCTGACTGTGTAGCCGTGTCTGGGGCATCAGCCTGTGCCGGACGAGCACTCTTCCTCTTCCGCTTGGAAGGTGGTGGTGATCCTGAGTGTCCTGCACCGCTCTGGACACTAGGGGCAGGAGCCCTGGTGGACTCTCTATGAGGAGTGTGGGATTGCACACTCAGCATGGGAGTTGGTGCAGGCATTGGCTCTAGTGTGATGGTGTCAGGGGGAATGTCAGCAGCATGGACTAGGACCGACACTGTCCTGGCTGGGTGTGTGAGGGCTGGGGTGGATGGAGCCGCAGCTGCCCCTGCAGCCTCTCCGCCCTGCCTACTTGGTGCAGCATATGACCTTGCTGCCCCAGATGCACGTAGCATGGTGACATCAACGTGCACCAGCGCACGTGTCATAGACCTGCTGACCTGGAAGTCAGCCATGGAGTCAGCCAGGTCTGGTGCCACAATGGGCTGGTCCAACAAGGGCTGAGCATGGATGGTGTCAGCCACATCAGCCTCAACGGGGGGGGGGATTATGGGTGCCCTTGACTGGTCCTCCACACGTGGGGGGACAGGCTCACCCTGCAAGTAACGACCACGTCCCCTACCGGATCCACCACGGCCACCACTTGTGGCTCTTCCACCTTTGCCACCCTTACGGAATCCTCGCCTCCCAGCCATGGCACTGATGTAAATGTGCGTATGGGAGTGGCTGTAAACTATTGTCCTGGGCAATTGGGGGTCAAAGGGGTTGGGTACCAGATGGTAATTGTACCCTAGTGCTCTTGCAAGGCTGATTGTAACCCCTGGGGAAAGATGACGGGTCACGCTACGCACAGGAGCCCCAAAAAAGGGAGATGACGTGCATGCAACCCCTCCTAGACCACGTGTGCAGAAAGAAAAACCTGCACTATGCTGTGGCACCCAGTAACACAAGAATGAACGTATGCGTGTCACACGCAGCCTAGAATGACTTCTGAAGGGGTAGGCTACACACGGGGCAAGCACAGATGTTAGATAGGTGTGTGACTCACCGTCGGCCAGGTAAAAGAGCGTGAAAAAGGAGCGCGTTTGGTTGGCAACACCCCCGCCAAAAGAAGATTTGTACGCTGTCTGAGGAGACAGGACAACGGTAGAAGGGAACACTGTTTGAGGGAACAGGCCCAGGTAAACCAGTAAAAGAGTAAAAAGAGAAAAAGCTGTCAGAGGTAACAGGGAATACGAACTTGAAACGCCATGAAGTAAATCGCGTGTGAAACGACAAGAAGTACAGAATTCACCCACTCGCTCTCCACGAAAAGCACGTACAAGGAAATGGTGTTCTACACGTACCTTTTATACAGGCCCACACGTCCAGCGTCACTTACGCGGCGTGTACGCGCTAGGGCCATTTCCACCAATTACACGCTTTGTCACTTCTGCGTGTAGGGCCATTTCCACCAATCACACGCGATGAGACTCTGACGTGCTGTCCAATTACACGCGATGACACTCTGACGTGCAGTCTTTCCACGTGTGCTCTGTCATCACGTGCTGTGTGGGAAACACCCGTGCGGGTCACGTCACAGACACGCTTACGCGCTGAGGGCCTTTGGTCCAATAGAATCGCGTATGCGTGCTGACGCGCTTACGCGCTAAGGGCCTTTCCTCGATTTTCACACTGACGTGCAGGATTTTCACGTGCCAAATCACTCCGTACCAAGCTGGCCACGCGTAAGCACACGGAAAACCACGCTCCTGCCCAGAAGGCCGAACTACTGCCCCCCAGATCCCCGAGCACGCTCCCACCTGCCATCTGCTGCTGCCTGACTGCCTGCTGCCCACGTGCACTGCCATTTGCTGCCTGCACATCAGCCAGGGGTGCTGTTGCTGTGACCACCCCTGCTGGAACCAAGACTCCCGACTGGAATTCCATCGCTCCACAGCCCAGCCCCAGGACCCAGTTGCCCACCCACTCCTGCCTCTGGGGTTGTCATGTCGGGGCAAACAACATCTGTGACCACTGACAACCCCCGGCCAGAGAGGCAGAGGGGCACCAGCTTCAGTGCCACCGAAGTTGGTGTCCTGGTGGAGCAAGTCCTGGGGCAGTATGATGCCCTCTTCGGAAGTTCCCACGCCGACAAGGAAGGACGGACTCGGATCTGGACTGACATCGTGACTGCCATCAACGCGGAGGGGGTGGCAGTCCGGGACGTACAACATGTCAGGAAGCGCTGGGAGGACTTCAGGTCCAGGACCCTGAACAAGGCCCGGCGCCTCTTGAAGGCAGCGGATGCCAAGGGGCGCCGGGGCCACTTGTCGGAAGAACAGATGGGGGTCCTGGAACGCATATCCCCAGCGCTCCACGTCCAGGTCCTAGAGAAGCAGACCCGTCTGGAGTCGAGCGGTGAGTGTACATGCATCCTGATTGTGAGCAGTGCGTGTGGTGATTATTCGGTATTGTGCAGGTTGCACATCTGTTTGTATGGGGTCGAGTATGGGTGGGGGTGTACAGGGCCGTGGGGCTGACACATGCGAGGGCTGTAATGTGTGAGACATGGATGGTGCTTGTGTGTGTAGGCTTGCATGGCAAATGCAGTTGTGCGTGCACACATGTATGGATGAATGTGTATGTAAGTAGACATGTCCGTGATGTCACGCATGTATGTTGTTTTCGGCTGCATGTATGAGCACTGTGTACATGTGCATGTGTGTGTATTTGACAAGGGTGCAACAGTGATGCAACATGGATGCATGTGACAGCGGTATGTGGAAGCCTGATTGGTAGATGTGACATGAATGCCCGTCTGAACAGTGCGACACTTGGCAGAGGTGTACACATGCATGCAAGTGTGGTGGTGTGTGTACATGTGTGGTGCACTTCCCGTGTTGCATGTGATGTCTGGCTCCCCTTTGGCTGCTGATGCTGTTGTATGTGTAGGGATGGTGCTGGCAGTTGCGATATGGCTGTGGTATGGCTCATGTGTGCGAGTTGCAATGACATGTGTGTTGGGGATTGTGATGACATGTCTGAGGTTTGCCAATGCCACTCATGTGCAACTGTCATGTGTGTATGTGTCCATTGTACAGTGCCCTGATGCCTGTGTTTTGTTTCTCCCTGTCTGCAGCGTCAACTGATGAAGAGGGCGGAGAAGGTGCTGTGGAGCACAGCGGCGGGGATCCGACCGCCAGCCGGAGACGCAAGGCCCGGCTCCCCTCCCGTGTTGTCATCTCGTCGGGGAGTGAGGAGTCCGGTGCCGCGTCCCAGGCCGCAGCTGCCGGGGGGAGGTCCAAGAGGCGGAGGTTGGAGTTGGACTCCTCGGCAGCAGAAGGCGCAGCTGGGACCCCACAGGGCCCAACAGGGGAAGATGGCACGGAGTCATCCAGGTTGGTGGGGGGTTTGGTGGAGGAGGAGGCCGTGCAAGCACCAGAGACGGGGTCTGGAGGTGGGGATCCCACTGGTGCTAGTGGTGCAGTGCAGGACCAGGGACAGGAGGCAGCACAGGCCGCCGTGGAGGTGCCTGTGTGCAATCCTGTCCCCGATCCTGTCCCTGCATCATCTTGCACCAGCAGGGATGCCTACGTCCAGACCCGTTTTCAGGCAGGGGATGAGCTGACGTCAACTGGCCTTCCTCTGTCTGCGGACGTGGCCATCCAGGTCCGGGTTGAGCCTGTCCTGGCTGGTGTGGCGTTGCATCAACGGGCCATGCGAGGTGACCTGCAGTCTTTTCATGGAGAGACTGCACGTCATCTCGAATGGCTCGTTGACCACGTCAGCCTGCTGGGACAGGTCACCCAGGCCGGATTCCTCCGTCTGATGGGGCTTGCTCCGACTCCCTCCTCAACTGGACCCCCTACGCGCCAGTCGTCCTCTGTGCCATCTTCCCACCCATCAGTCACCTGGGTGCCCTGTGGAGCTGCCTCTGACGGTGCGGCCAGGCTGGTGGAGGAGGCATCCCTGCCACAGTCGGGAGTCAGAGGTCCTGCAGGGGTGGCCACATCAACAACTGCACCCCAGCCGGCGGAGGATGTGCAGGCAGCAGGAGGCAGTGCACGGGCAGAGGCAGAGCAGCAGCAGCAACATGGTGGGAGACATGAATGCTCGGGGCTTTCGACATTGGAGGGGCAGTCATCGGCCGGAGGGCAGGGGGACCCAGGACAGAGAGTGTCTTCCGTGTGGCAGTGGTTGGGCCACGCCATAGGTGCGGAGCGGCGGCGGGCGGAAGAGGCGCGGCTCACAATGGTCAGGGCGGAGAACTCCATGCGGAGGGCCCTGAGGCGGGCTGAGTGCCTCGAGGCAATCCGCAGGGGGTTGGAGGAGGACACGGCGTCGTCCCTGCGGACCCTCGGGGCCATGGAACTGGACCGCCTCCGGGACATCGAACAGGAGTTCGATGATGCCCTGGCCCGGGACACCACGGAGTGAGCCACTGGACTTGCCCGCCGCCTTTGTATATAGTTCTTTAGTTTTAGGTTTCCTTTGTTTCTTATTATGATTTGGAGTCGACGGACACTGCTCCACTTTTTGTATATAGTTGATTTTTAGTTAGGTTTTTTAGTAGGTTTCCTTTGTTCAGTTGGGCTCATGGACCCTTGGTAGTTTTTTACATAGTTCTTTATTGCATAGAGATTTTTTTACATTTGACTTTGGACAACATTTTTTGGGATTCTGATTTGCAGTTTTTTTTTTAATACGGACATGCAGCTTATTTTTTCTCATTCCCATTGTAGTTTGTTTCCTTTCTTTAGCATTCTTTATTTTTTTCAATACAATTTTGTTTTCATACTTCACTGTGTGGTATCATCTCATTGGTTTCATGCATGTCATGTTGGGTGTTTTCCCATTCAATTGCAACCATTGTGTGTGACGGACATGGGTTCATTAGCTTCATGAACATTGGGGGTGTAACATGTGATTTCCATTTCCATGTGGGTGAATGGGTTACTTGGTAGGGCTTTTTGGCTGTGGAGGCTGACCATTACGCACATGATTGGGGATTGTGAGGACCTGGTGGAGGGTGCCCCTGGTGGCTGGGGGGTGGGGGTGGTGGGAGACATGGGTGGGGGCCTGGTGGGGGCTGCCCATGGTGGCAGGGGGGTGGGGGTGGTGGGAGACATGAGTGGGGGCCTGGTGGAGGCTTGCCCTGCACTGCTGGGGGGTGGGGGTGGTGGGAGACATGAGTGGGGGCCTGGTGGAGGCTGCCCCTGCACTGCTGGAGGGTGGGGTGGTGGTAGACATGAGTGGGGGCCTGGTGGAGGGTGCCCCTGCACTGCTGGGGGGTGGGGGTGGTGGTAGACATGAGTGGGGGCCTGGTGGAGGCTGCCCCTGCACTGCTGGGGGGTGGGGGTGGTGGGAGACATGGGGTTTGGCCTGGTGGAGGGTGCCCCTGCACTGCTGGGGGGTGGGGGTGGTGGGAGACATGGGTGGGGGCCTGGTGGAGGCTGCCCATGGTGGCAGGGGGTGGGGGTGGTGGGAGACATGAGTGGGGGCCTGGTGGAGGGTGCCCCTGCACTGCTGGGGGGTGGGGGTGGTGGGAGACATGGGTGGGGGCCTGGTGGAGGCTGCCCCTGCACTGCTGGGGGGTGTGGGTGGTGGGAGACATGAGTGGGGGCCTGGTGGAGGGTGCCCCTGCACTGCTGGGGGGTGGGGGTGGTGGTAGACATGAGTGGGGGCCTGGTGGAGGCTGCCCCTGCACTGCTGGGGGGTGGGGGTGGTGGGAGACATGAGTGGGGGCCTGGTGGAGGGTGCCCCTACACTGCTGGGGGGTGGGGGTGGTGGGAGACATGGGTGGGGGCCTGGTGGAGGCTGCCCATGGTGGCAGGGGGGTGGGGGTGGTGGGAGACATGAGTGGGGGCCTGGTGGAGGTTTCCCCTGCACTGCTGGGGGGTGGGGGTGGTGGGAGACATGAGTGGGGGCCTGGTGGAGGGTGCCCCTGCACTGCTGGGGGGTGGGGGTGGTGGGAGACATGGGTGGGGGCCTGGTGGAGGCTGCCCATGGTGGCAGGGGGGTGGGGGTGGTGGGAGACATGAGTGGGGGCCTGGTGGAGGGTGCCCCTGCACTGCTGGGGGGTGGAGGGAGACATGGGTGGGGGCCTGGTGGAGGCTGCCCCTGCACTGCTGGGGGGTGGGGGTGGTGGGAGACATGAGTGGGGGCCTGGTGGGGGCTGCCCATGGTGGCTGGGGGGTGGGGGTGGTGGGAGACATGGGTGGGGGCCTGGTGGAGGCTGCCCCTGGTGGCTGGGGGGTGGGGGTGGTGGGAGACATGAGTGGGAGCCTGCTGGCAGGTGCCCCACAGTGCTGGGGGGTGGGGGTGCAGGGGTACATGAGTTGGACATGGGTGGGGGCCTGCTGGCAGGTGCCCCACAGTCCAGGGGGGTGGGGGTGGTGGGAAACATGAGTTGGACATGAGTGGGGGCCTGCTGGCAGGTGCCCCACAGTGCTGGGGGGTGGGGGTGGTGGGAGACATGCATTGTTGATCAGTAGTGCAAGGTGACATGTGGGTTGGCTGGGGGGGATGCCCATGGTGGATGGGCTGCCTGCGGGACATGAGCAGGGGTGCAGGGTAGTCCCCCGCGGTGTGGGCTGCCTGCAGGGGCCGTCGAGGTTGTGGAGCGTACACCTGGGAGGACCCACACGGTCAATTCACGTGTAGTACTCCCCAGAACCCCTGAAATACACATTCCCTGCTGAAATCGCGTGTGCAACTTCCCCCGCACCCCTGAAATACACGTACCCTGCTTGCACTGGGACAATCGCGTGTGGAACTTCCCGCGCACACCTGAAATACACGTACCCTGCTCGCACTGGGACAATCGTGTGTGGAACTTCCCGCGCACCCCTGAAATACACGTACCCTGCTCGCACTCGGACAATCGCGTGTGGAACTTCGAACTTCCCGCGCACCCCTGAAATACACGTACCCTGATGAAATTGCGTGTGGAACTTCCCGCGCACCCATGGAATACACGTACCCTGCTCGCACTAGCCCATTCGCGTGTGGAACTTCCCGCGCACCCCTGAAATACACGTACCCTGATGGAATCGCGTGTGGAACTTCCCGCGCACCCATTGAATACACGTACCCTGCTCGCACTCGCCCATTCGCGTGTGGAACTTCCCGCGCACCCCTGAAATGCACGTACCCTGCTGAAATCGCGTGTGGAACTTCCCGCGCACCCCTGAAATACACGTACCCTTCTGAAATCGCGTGTGGAACTTCCCGCGCACCCCTGAAATACACGTACCCTGCTGAAATTGCGTGTGGAACTTCCCGCGCACCCCTGAAATACACGTACCCTGCTTGCACGGGGCCAGTCGTGTGTGGAACTTCCTGAGCACCCCTGCAATACACGTTCCCTGCTTGGCGTTTGCTGTTTGCCAGCCCGGTGAACTGGTCCAGGGTTAGCGCAGCCCTTTGCGATGATTTAGCGATTTTGATGGCTTTTCCTTGCGCGAGGGCGTTCTTGGGGGCGTTACTGGCGCTGCTGCAGGGTCGCTGCGATTCTCTGCGCCACGGCTGGTTTGGAAGCCTAAAATCCATGAATACGCTGTGCGCGGAAATCGGTTTTAGCGCACGTGCCTGGCGCAGTCAATCGCACGCGGACACTCTGCGGCAGCCGCTTGCGACACTTTTCTGCAAAATTCTATGAATTACCCTCTTGATTTCTTTTCTAGGCAGAAGACTCTCCATAGTGTCTTTTTAAAGTTATCATGTCTAACAACTTATTGGCAATAAGTGCCTGTTGTTGCTGAGTTGCCCTAGGGGCTCCCCAATTAAATTTATTATGCTAACCTTGAGTGAACTACAGTTCCCAAGGGTAGAAAGGATCTTTGGATCCCTTTTACATTTTATTCTGTGAAACCAGCACACCCCACCTTATGTGTAGTGCTGGGGAGATACAATGTATCCCCTTTCACATTAAAACTGTAAGAATTCTGTTACAGTGACAAGCTTACCTTTAATGGCTGGTGGCAGTGATACATTTTACTAATTTGGTGCACCTTTACCGTGGGCTGTAATCACAGCTGTAGTAAAGGCACCTAAGGGTGCTTATTTTACCAAAATGGCCGCTGTCTTCTTTTTCAGCCATTTTAGTGTTTCTTGTTGTTTCTTGTTCCTTCCCCTGACATCCAGGGCAGGAAATTTGTTTCAGTTTTGTCTTTGGCGGGAGTCCCCTGGACACCCCACCCAGGCTCCAGTTAGTCCAGAAGTCCCAATCCCTTCAAAGTCTTTCCCTTATTCTTGGAGCATGAGTGTTCTCAGTGGCAGAAAGGGGGGGGTCGCTAGGACTATTGACCAACAGTCAGTGTTAGAATAAGTTCTTTAGTAGCAAAAGTCAGAGTTGCTTAGGAAAACTGGGCAAACAGGTGAGTACTTTACTTTTAGAGTTAGAAGAGGGTCCAGGGGCTTCACAGAAGACACCCCAGCAGGATTCTAGCAGTGTGACTGGGTGCACTGGATGAGGGTCCGCCCAATCACAGAAAACACCCCAGGACTACACAGAAATCCCAACAGGCTTAAGGTAAGTATATACCCAAGCCAACACAGCATCTCAGCAAAGAAGAGGTTGCAGCAGGAGAACTGCAGCAAATACCCAGTCAGTGGATTTCTTGTCCTGAAGACTCAACACAAGATCTCAAAAGGGTCTTTGCAGCAGGGATGATGAAGAAGGCTCTAGGCAGGATTTTTCTCATGGCTGAATGTGGTTCTGCGGGTTTTGCGCCTTTTCAAGGAGCACAGAAGAAGACAGAAAATCGCGGTTGAATTTTCGTCATTTAAAATGTCCAGCACTCTTGTGAGGGGAATTCTTGGACTGAATTCATGTCTGTGTAGATACACCAGGAGGTCCACAAAGTTTCAGCGAGATTCGGAATTCAGAAGACCATGCACTGCACAGTGGCTGGAGGTCCCAGGGTATTGGAGTATTGCAATAACGCAAGGTCGCAGCAACCCGTGGGATGGCTCAAAATGAAGGTCTTCTTGAGGCTAGTGGGTCTCACCAGGTTCTGGGTTCCCGTCATCGTTTCCGGAGACCCCAGGTTGATTGGAAGGAAGGGCTGCAGCAGGCTCCGGATACACAGCAAGCTCTCCAGGTGCTGGAAATCATTCCTGCCGCTTTTCCTTTGTCATCCTCTTCGGTTATCTGTTCCAGTGGTCGACATGACTTCAGCTTCCAGGTTTCCAGTATTTATCAGGAACTACAGCACAACCTCTGCTTTGTCTCCCTGCATTTTACAAGAAAGGGGCGTCTGGTTGTCCAATCAGGGCAGCCAGCCCCCCACTGGGATTTTTCCCAGTTGAAGGAAGGCGTAAGACAGAGGATAAGGGAGTTTTGGACTCCTCCCCCACTTCCTGTGCTTATAGACTGACTGGAGCCTGGGCGGGGTGTCCAGGGAACTCCTGCCAAAGACAAAACTCAAACAAAGGAATTTCATGCCCTGGATGTCAGGGGAAGGAACAGGAAACAAAAAGAAACACTAAAATGGCAGAAAAAGAAGACAGCGGCCATTCTGGTAAAATGAGCACTCTTAGGTGCCTTTACTGCAGCTGTGATTACAGCCTGCGGTAAAGGTGCACCAAATTAGTAAAAGGTACTGCCATCAGCCATTAAAGGTAAGCTTGTCACTGTAACAGAATTGTTACAGTTTCAACGTGAAAGGGATACATTGTATCTCCCCAGCACTCCACATAAGGTGTGCTGGTTTTGCAGAATAAAATGTAAAAGGGATCCAAAGATATGTTCTACCCTTGGGAACTGTAGTTCACTCAAGGTTAGCACAAGAAAGTTAAATGGGGAGCCCCTATGGTAACTCAGCAACAACAGGCACTTATTGCCAATAAGTTGTTAGACATGATAACTTTAAAAAGACACTATGGAGAGTCTTAAAAATGACATCCATAAAAAGAGTTAAAGATTAGGTGAGTGTGGAAAAGGTTCCCACTCACTGAGGTATTCATGAAAAATATCCCACTAAAAAAGCAAAAAGTTCTGGAGTTGAACCAGGAAAGGAAGATTTACCATCTCTGTGGAAATCTTACCTAACAGATGTCTGTAAAATGGTTGGAAAGTATACTTTTTTATTTTTGAACAAGTGCTATATTTAGAAAATAAGAACAGGTAATAACAGTCCTAAAAAGAGAGTAAACACACTCTTAATTTGTTTTTTAAACTACTGGTAATTTGTACTGTGGTTCACCAAGGTGTCCTCAATTGCCTCAACTCTAGTGTTAGAATAAGTTCTTTAGTAGCAAAAGTCAGAGTTCCTTAGGAAAACTGGGCAAACAGGTGAGTACTTTACTTTTAGAGTTAGAAGAGGGTCCAGGGGCTTCACAGAAGACACCCCAGCAGGATTCTAGCAGTGTGACTGGGTGCACTGGATGAGGGTCTGCCCAATCACAGAAAACACCCCAGGACTACACAGAAATCCCAACAGGCTTAAGGTAAGTATATACCCAAGCCAACACAGTACCTCAGCAAAGAAGAGGTTGCAGCAGGAGAACTGCAGCAAATACCCAGTCAGTGGATTTCTTGTCCTGAAGACTGAACACAAGATCTCAAAAGGGTCTTTGCAGCAGGGATCGATGAAGAAGGCTCTAGGCAGGATTTTTCTCATGGCTGAATGTGGTTCTGCGGGTTTTGCGCCTTTTCAAGGAGCACAGAAGAAGACAGAAAATCGCGGTTGAATTTTTGTCATTTAAAATGTCCAGCACTCTTGTGAGGGGAATTCTTGGACTCAATTCATGTCTGTGTAGATCCACCAGGATGCCCAAGAAGTTTCAGCGAGATTCGGAATTCAGAAGACTGTGCACCGCACAGTGGCTGGAGGTCCCAGGGTATTGGAGTATGGCAAGAACGCAAGGTCGCAGCAACCCGTGGGATGGCTCAAAATGAAGGTCTTCTTGAGCCTAGTGGGTCTCACCAGGTTCTGGGTTCAGGTCATCGTTTCCGGAGACCCCAGGTTGATTGGAAGGATGGGCTGCAGCAGGCTCCGGATACACAGCAGGCTCTCCAGGTGCTGGAAATCATTCCTGCCGCTTTTCCTTTGTCATCCTCTTCAGTTATCTGTTCAAGTGGTCGACATGACTTCAGGTTCCAGGTTTCCAGTATTTATCAGGAACTACAGCACAACCTCTGCATTGTCTCCCTGCATTTTACAAGAAAGGGGCGTCTGGTTGTCCAATCAGGGCAGCCAGCCCCACACTGGGATTTTTCCCAGTTGAAGGAAGGCGTAAGACAGAGGATAAGGGAGTTTTGGACTCCTCCCCCACTTCCTGTGCTTACAGACTGACTGGAGCCTGGGCGGGGTGTCCAGGGAACTCCTGCCAAAGACAAAACTCAAACAAAGGAATTTCATGCCCTGGATGTCAGGGGAAGGAACAAGAAACGAAAAGAAACACTAAAATGGCAGAAAAAGAAGACAGCGGCCATTTTGGTAAAATGAGCACTCTTAGGTGCCTTTACTGCAGCTGTGATTACAGCCTGCGGTAAAGGTGCACCAAATTAGTAAAAGGTACTGCCATCAGCCATTAAAGGTAAGCTTGTCACTGTAACAGAATTGTTACAGTTTCAATGTGAAAGGGATACATTGTATCTCCCCATCACTCCACATAAGGTGTGCTAGTTTCGCAGAATAAAATGTAAAAGGGATCCAAAGATATTTTCTACCCTTGGGAACTGTAGTTCACTCAAGGTTAGCACAAGAAAGTTAAATGGGGAGCCCCTATGGCAACTCAGCAACAACAGGCACTTATTGCCAATAAGTTGTTAGACATGATAACTTTAAAAAGACACTATGGAGAGTCTTAAAAATGACATCCATAAAAAGAGTTAAAGATTAGGTGAGTGTGGAAAAGGTTCCCACTCACTGAGGTATTCATGAAAAATATCCCACTAAAAAAGCAAAAAGTTCTGGAGTTGAACCAGGAAAGGAAGATTTACCATCTCTGTGGAAACCTTACCTAACAGATGTCTGTAAGATGGTTGGAAAGTATACTTTTTATTTTTGAACAAGTGCTATATTTAGAAAAAAAGAACAGGTAATAACAGTCCTAAAAAGAGAGTAAACAAACTCTTAATTTGTTTTTTAAACTACTGGTAATTTGTACTGTGGTCCACCAAGGTGTCCTCAATTGCCTCAACTCTATTTGCATACAGTGCTATTCACATGAAGCACCTCCTGCAGGTGATAATGCCACCTTCTGGAGATCTATGTTGGAATGGAGTAGCCAAAATCAGGTGAACGGTGTGCCTATTGTCAGAAGAGCAAAGCCACTAAAACACTGAGTCAATGGTTGTGGGTAAGTTAATAACACTCAACCTATCTAATAGTGAAAACACAAATGAAGGAATGTTTGGAAAAACAACCACTAGATAATGACAAAAATAATTTTATTTTTACTATACTAAAAACAATGTAAAATTACTTTGTTAAAAAAGAGAAAAGGCAGTCTTCACAATAAGTGTAAGGATAAACACATCAAAAATGTTTTTAACAAAGCTAGAGAAAAATCAGTATAATACACATGAAAAGTGTTGTGGAGTTACTACGTGAATCTGGTGTTGTGTAAGCACTGGATGTGCACATCAAGCACTAGGGGATAGAGCACTACTTGATTGAATGGGCTCTATCAGAAGAAAAACCTATTGGATATCTTTGGCTTATTTTTGTGAGAGTCGCCATATGTTTCGGCTAGTTGCACCAAAAGAAATCAGGCAATACACAAAACAGTTGTCTGTTGATGCAGATGTAGCCGTCTTCAGGACAGGAGGAAGAGAACAATATGAAAACTTGATAGTATTGAATACTTCTTAATGACCGTACTTTTGTGAAAAAGGAACCCACTACAAAATAAACAAACATCAACACATAAGTATGTACATAGTGGTTGTGGAGAAATGCATCTTAAAATACTAACAATGCTAAAAAAGCAGAGTCTTCCTTGATAGTGCACAACATTACTATCATCAGTGGTTGTGGCCAAGAGACAAGCATGTGGTACTTGATTTTTCATGCATTATTAAGAAGGGCATATCTGTTTTAACCCCTCTAAATGGCAAATGTAAAGAGCTAGAGAAAACAGCATATGTCTGAAAAGGCTTGCGTTTTTGTTGCAGCAAAAAAGAGGGGATCTCATTGCACAATTTATTCAATGTAAACTCACCTATGTATTGAATGATGATAGAATCCGATAAATGCTTTACCAGGAAACAACAAAGGCCAAATGTGCTTTTGGTCCAACTAGACAGAAATGATCTATAAATAGAGGAAACTAATGGTCAGTGTAACTCATAGAAGAGTTGCAACTGTATTTAAAGTTGTTTATTTGCATTTAGTGTTAGTCAGACTAAGTCAATGTGTTCGGACATTAGGAGATGGCGTGATAAGCACACTCACCTGTTTTTATCGCTGTAAGAACTTGTGATGTGCGACCACAAGTAGTATTTACAAATAATACCGAGTCCGGGATACGGTGTCTTTCAATGTTGGCATTCCCAGGATGTACTGTTGAGCAACAAATGCAAATAAAGCAAGATGAAAAGGACGCCCCAAAACTATAGGAAATATAAAAGTTTAACCATTGTCTGATGGTGTGATTAATACGATAAAACGGAGTTGTTACCTCTATATTTGAGGGAAGGCGAGTCCACTTAATGGTGGTTGTTTCAGCCGTGTTGACGCCGATGGGACGATACCTAACGGGACACAAACAGCAGAAAAGGACGATTAAGCACTAATGTGCTGTGTCCTGTCCGGTACGTGGAGAAGCCATGTAGGCTGCTTACCTTGTTACTGCCTGCAGAGCTGAGCAGAGTGGGCGGTTTCGCAAAGAATACATTTGCCGCGATTCGAGCGCAGGCGGCGCGGCATCCAGTGTATTCCGGACCGTGTGAGATGACGTATCCGGCGTGCGCGCTGTCGTGGTCAGCTGTGAATTAGTGTGACGTGATTTTTATGTGTAAATCCCGGAAGTGACGTTACAGCATGAAGACTAGACTGCTCCTATGCCGGGTGTTACCAAATGGAAAGGAGCGCTTTGGTGGAGCGTTATTGAGCTTGAAATCACACTTTTGAACATCACTATTAGCAGTTACTATTAGCAGGAGTATGTCTTATTTTTATGTAGTGAAAAGACTAGTAATGCCCTTACTCAAAGGAAAATTAAAAAGAAATTACCTGTATTATGTACCATGACCGTGCCTCAAAACGAGCAATAGTTCTACTTGCAATATAAGGGTGTACAGTGGTAATCTACTTCCTAGAAAGGTGACTAAAGGAGAAGGTGGTATTGCTCAATATACGGGGATCTGTAACAGACATAGAGCCCCCTAGAAGAACAGAGACCACTTGATTGTGGTGTTTAAACCCTGTTTTACGGTACCCAGATTGAAAATCCATTTTTGCTCTTGTTTTGTAAGGAGCAAGTCTCTATTGCCGCCTCGAGTCGGTGAAAGTACTGCCAGCAGAGAGATGGGGTAAAACCTTTGCACCTGTACATTTTTGGTGGAGCTATCTTCTCTACCCCCTCAACATCCTTTTGCTTCAGGTCTTCATTACTTCCTGGAACAATCACTAGCTCGATCTCCTCACTGTTGGAGTTTGCCTCAGGATTATCAGCCTCCATCTTCAGAAAAATAAAAAAGAATAAATCAAAATAAATGTTTTTTAAAAATAATGAAAACAACAAAACAAACATCAAACAAACCAACATAAAACAAACTACAACGAAGGGATGAAACAAAGGGGAAATCGTCTTTTTTAAGGAAAAGCACTATTTCAACAACTAGGGTAGTCAAAGTTTGCACTGTCCCTGCATGAATTTTTCTCGCTTTCAGTATCCCGCACATGCCCTTGGGCCAATCCATTTACAGATTTTCGTAGGGATACTTCATGATTGGAAAACTAATGAGCCTGTTTTCTTTTTGATTACATTGTGGATTGGTGTGTGTTATGTGAGAGGACTTGTGCTTCTCGATCCATGTGCGCAGGAGAACAGTATGAATAGAGAATTGTTGATGTTGAGCCGCAGTCCATTCTTCTTTGTTTTCGGTACTGTATGCATAAGTCGTAATATCACACATTCTCTATCTGGTTTCAGTGGGGGAATAAAGGGTTTGAAAAAGTATCACACAGATCATGTTGGGTTGTGTTTATCAGTGTTGTTTCTCACTTCATTTTTATTTATATTGGTCCTGAATTGCAAAGTGAGATAATCTTGTCCACCTTCCTCATACCATTATATCTGTACATATCGATTTGGGGTATATTTTAAAGATAAATAAAAAAGCTGTTCATGCGTATAGGTAGTCCTTAATGATGAGAAGTGTTCCTGTTGGCCATGGTTCTCATCAAAGTTCCACAGTTTACAATTGGTGCAATTCGAAATCTACATATGCTATTCATATAATGATTGCTTGTTATGTGGTGTAATTCGTAATAATGGTTATTGTGTGTGGGGAACACAGAGACAGGTTCACTGTATATAGTTCTGGCTGTAGACCATTAATTGGGTGTAGTCATAATTCTCAACCCAGATAAAAACACATTATTTCATTTTTTGAGGGTGGGCTCCATTTATGTGAATGGAGAGATGAGAGGATTTGCGGGTGAGTACGTTGATTCCCTGGTGGGTGACACCTGTTGAAAGCGTGTGATTTGAGGAGTATGGTGTAGTGCATGGATGGTATAGATCCAGGTGTAAACATGATGGCACTGCATTCAAGGTTAATATGGCAGATAATCAATGAGGATTGATGTGACATGCCCTTAGGTGTATTTGTTCAGATGTTGTAGAGAGAACTGACATGTTTAGGAGTTACTTTAGAGAGTATTTATATAGCAAGGAAGCAGGTACGATTGTGCAGAAAGTGTCAGCTTGGCTGTTGAGATCAGAGAAGACTGAAAGGTTTCCTATGCTTAACGTGGGTCTGTCTATGGGAGACTGTCGTTTTTTACAAGTATGTGATCCTTTTGGCATGGTTTTATTCCTATGTTATAGGTATCTCTATTGTGTTGGGGGTGTACATGTTTAGTAATGAGTCACTGGCTGCGTGTAGACAGTCTTAAGCAAAAAGAAGGGCTTTGCAAGCGTTATGGTTGTTATTGGCCATATACGCTGCTTTGAGAGGGAGCTGGTCTCTTTTGCATCTTGGGGCTTCCTGTGAGGTGTAAATACTGTTTGTATTGATTTATTTTTTAATTTTCCAATGGAGATGGGGTCTGCACATTTCTTGCTTTATTAATTTGCCATACAAGAATATTTTAAAAATAAATAAAATGATCTCTGATATAGTGAATACAAAAAGACTGTAATGCCTTTTTTATTTTCTTGGAAGGCTTTGTGGATGGACAGAGGGATGGGCGTGTAGCAGGAAGATGTGATCCTGTAAATATTTGGAGCGATAGTAAGGGGGGTGGAAAAAGGTTGCATGGGCTCTAGTAGGGATGCAGGGAATTGTGATGGTACGGGAAGAGAGCAGATGCATGTTCCCTGTTTTCTTGTCCTTTTTGCGGGAGTGGTCTTCCGAGGGTGTGAATAAAAGCTCCTAGAATGATAGCACAATTATCCATGCAGTTTTTGTTGGGTGAAAAGAGTGTTCTGTTTTGTGTTAATCGCACAGCTGGATTCCAGTTGTATTTGTTTAAAATGTTAGAGTGGGATTGGGGACAGTTGTTTATGTTACTTTTTCTATGACATTAGACATTATTTTTTTCTTTTCAGCGTGACTTCAAAATATGCCATCAAGGAAGCAGAAGAGTGAGAACCAGCGTCAGTGTTATGTTCAGGAAATATAGTAAATAATAATGGTTCAAAGTATAACAGTGCATCTCCTGAACTTTGTTGTGATAAAAACATTAAGTCTAGTGATTATGTAACATGTATTGGTGGACCTGTGGATTTTAATATTGAAGCCATCAGTTCAGATGCAGATATTGGTGGGACATCTTGCATTGCAGCCACATGCAAAGAAAAGAACCTGAGAAAATAGGTAAGAAAAGTTCTGGGAAACAGTTTGATAGTTTGATGCAGTGAAACAGCATTCAGGGACACACATTGGTAGAACACATGGCAGTTTACAGGTGTGAATCAGAAGATGTTCCTATATTGCTCATTTCAAGCTGAAAAAAATAACTTGAAAGTCTAATAGAGAAATCTATTGTGTTGACGAGAATGCTGTTCATTTCCATTCATATTAGCATGAACATATTAAGAAAAGTCATAAATTAGCTTTTAAAGAGTTTTAAATGTAAGAGAAGGATAACTGATGAGAATGTCTGTGAAGTGCATGGAAGTAAGAGGTTGCACACCTTTCACACTGAGCAGTATTTTAATGAAGAATGTTACCATCAAAATTGTACGGTAACTTTGGAATTCACTATTAGTGAAGGTTATGAATATTTTTAGTGAAATAGGAACTGAGAAGCAGCAGGTGCTTAGAAAAAGAGATCTTGCAAGTACTTCAAATGCTTCAAACGTGAAGGATGTGCTTGAAAAGAAGTGGTCTTAGATGTGCAATATTAGACAGTGATCTTGCACAGTATTGAGGCACTTTCTTACTCATTTCCACACGAGCAAAAGAGAGAAAAACAGATTAAAATGCTTCAATGTTGGTAGTGTGTAGCACAGTGTGTCTTGGGTTACTTGCTGAACCTGCTGTTTCATTGCTACACAGAAGTCTGTTAACTCTGTCTTCTGGGAAAAGCAGAAGCCACTTTACTTAATCCACCCACCAGCACGCAGTGCAGCACAGTGTGTGACACAGTGTCTTGTATCTGATGGCTGGTGACTGAGATTGAAACATTGACCGACTAAATCTGATTTCACCAACCGCCGACCACTTAAAGACTGTAAGG
This sequence comes from Ambystoma mexicanum, assembly GCF_040938575.1. Lineage (NCBI taxonomy): Eukaryota > Metazoa > Chordata > Amphibia > Caudata > Ambystomatidae > Ambystoma > Ambystoma mexicanum. The sequence goes on from NC_090923.1 coordinate 848,450,990, forward strand.
AGAGCCCTTAACTGATCTGAAAAACTAATGTAAGTTTGACAGAGTCATCCTTTAAAGCTCAACATGTTTGTGACTCCTCCTAATTGCAATGCAGCCGCAGCTGTAACATTCGCGAAATTAATCGTGCCCTGCCCTCTTATTGAATTGAAACATTCAATTGCATGTTTTGCTGGCGGGGCATTACTGAATATTAGCCAGTGAATTCTTCCAAAGCCTGGCTTTTTGCATGAGAGTGACTGCAGCCTTTGTCCTTTGAGCTCTCTTGCAGCTAAATTGAAAGCTATCTTTTGCATGCACTGCGCTGACATCAGCCTAACATCTTTTGCCTGGCACGCCATTGGAGGAATGACTGCAGGATTCTTCCTTTGAGCTTCCCCTCACGTGATCTTTTTGAAAGAAACATTACTTATACGAGCCCAGCTAACATCTCTCAGCTTGGTATGCCAATGGAGGAGTGACTGCATGACATGTCCTTTGAGCTCCTCACATGCGAACTTCCTAAAGAAGCATAACATTTGATGACACTATAATTGTACAAGAGATTGCGAGATAACTTTCTTTGAAAATCGCTCCCAGACTAAAACCCTTATTCAATGACGTGTCTGGAATAGGGCATATATTAGAAATATTGACTCTAATCATCTGAGAAATACACTGAGTTCAGGTTAATTGATTGATTATATGTTATTAACATTTGTAATATTTTTTGTTGATGTGTTTTTAGAAAAATAAGATGACTAATTAATAACAATACTATCATCACTTTTAACATTGGTTGTCACTGTGTTGCTAGAAATATTTTACTCTTTTACTGTTTTCTTATGATGTACTAGTTTATATATATATGATAATATACAATGAAGTCTTTAGTATCACAGCGTGTTCTAAAAGATACCATTTACGCAGTGGGGTGAGTAAGATGGGTGCATTAAATAAATGACAACTTAAAATTGCTAAACAATCTAATAAAAAAAAGGTTCAAGCAGAAAAACAAGGCATGGATTGAGTACACCTGGGGACAACTCATTAGCAACGTCGCTAAGGCAGAAAAATAACTGCCTACCTAAAACTCCATAAAAACTTTAATATGGAGCCAGGTGAACAAGATAATATCCCTACCAAATAGTCCATACAAGAAACCTCTCCATTGGTAAACACCTCTGACCTCCGCCCTATTGATAATAATTCCCTGCCCGACCTGAGACGAACTAGAGAACCCAAACAACTAATCAGCCCTCTGCACTATCTTCTCCAAATTAGCAAAAGATCAGTAGAAAATAAAAGAGGGTTTAGTAAAATTGGTCGACATGGTGTTATCCTCACCTCCCCAGGTAGCAACCCTAGAGAATATGGTCTATTTACTGGCAGACCCGAGACAATCCTCATCTATAGTAAATATTAAGGATACGCCTGCGATAGAAATATGCGTGTCACATACCTGTGACAAACCAAAAGAAGAGCCAAGCAAGATACAACCTATACTGGAGGAGGGTACTAACAGCAAGAGAGTGACTAAGAAAAAAAATATCAGCAGTAAAAACATAAAAAAGTGGCAAAAATAAGCAGGCAAAATTACAAAATTGCACTAATGTATCCCAGTCTTTAGCACGTTCCTCTAGTGACAACATAACATGTACTGAGACCGATCAAGGGTACACATTAATTATAATTAAACCCCCCACAGATTCTTGGAAGGATAAGGAAAATCTATCACTCCTTGGCTCATTAGATAAGTGGATTAGAAACCAAAACAGAAAATATACCATTGAAGATGCCACAAAAAATCTAGAGCCAAATACATTTCCCAATGAAGATAATTGTATAATTTCAAGTGATGGTACCAGGTTAAACACTTTCCCTACTCCACCTGTTATACAATGGACTAACACTGCGAATTTTGAGAAAATGAAACCTAATAAAACAGACTTCCTGGAATGGATAGTTTCCAGTAAAAACAAGATTGGAATGATAACGATTGTGGACACATATGCTACATGTTACAACCCATTCCTTAATCGCTCCAACGCACTGGAAATCATTAATTGAGTCCCTCAATTGAGAGCGATTTCCACCAGTGACTTTTTGGTGGTGGAAATTCCAAAAACCATGATGGAAGCAAATAGAGCCTGGCTCCACATCCCGTCCCCTATATTACGGGAACAAATTATGTTTCAGGCAACTCCCTTTACTGAGCTCGGCTTTGATTTCACAAAATATGTAGAATCTGCCATACCTAATAAAAAGCCTGCTAAGGGAGGCGGGAAGAGAGGTGAACTAAATTTAATGGAAGTTGACATAGAAACAATAGGTAAGAAAGAGGCGGGAGCTATTGTTTATAGCACGTCATCGACTGCCAAAGCTACAACCTACGGAAAGAGGATCTAGAAGAAGTCGTTTGACTGCCCCCTCAGCTCTCCATCCAAATTCTATCATGGAATACTAGGGGTTTCAATTTGTTTGTGTCTAAAGAGGAGGGCCTCAAGTTCCTCCTGAAAGCCAACATAATTGTGCTCCAGGAAACATGACTTATGAGAGCCATTGCCATTGATTGATATCATATCATCCAAAGATTTGCAATACGCAACTTAACCGAAAGACCATTTAGTGGCCTTCTAATTTGCACAAGAAACAACTTAACACTAAAAGAACACAATACTAGTGGCTGCCCATTTATACTTGCTGGAGTCGTAATGATTGAAATGCATTTTGAGATTGTTCTGATAGTAATTATCAACATCTACAATCCTCCAGGCTATGGGTGCCCTATTGATCTAATCGAGATTATTGAAAAGTTTATCCACAATTGGCTCACCCAGAATAAAGAAGGGACAATATATAGTATTGGGTGACCTAAATTACCAAAGAGCTGATCTTGCAGACACAAGTTATATTATTTCCAATAGGTTTGAGGTAAAGGCTTTCTGCCTATCACCCTGCTGCCCTTTGGGGGGGGATTTTATGGTAACACAGGGTCTCTACCAGCTAAACATGAGCCATGTGGAATTGGGGTTCCCGCTTATACTTGGACTGATGGACATGCATATAGCTGAATAGATTACCTCTTGCTGCCTGTGGTGGTTTTTGCAAAAACTAGTGAATTCAGCCTGATGGAAAATAAACTCAGTGATCATGCCATTTTTATGTTTACCTTACAATATCCCCTTAAAAGTCTTCTTAGAATCCGGAGAGAGTTAGGTGTCAATAGATCTGGTAACATAATCTGTTGGAATTATTTGAATATTGGGATATTTAACCAACAAATAAATACTGAATTGACCAAGATAGACAGTCTTAGATATCATGATAGGTGTATAGAAACTTGATAAAAGATGCATACTCATATATGCTATACCATGGGAAAAAGATATATCCTTATAGGAATGTGCTCTCAAGCCATCCTTTTGACATAATTATTAGAGAGAAAAAGATTGCTTACCATAAAGAGTGGAAACAAATTAAATGCTCTGCATTGGAGGCAACACAAGAGAGGGGACTGCTTAATAAACTAAAAACTAAATACAAAAATGGGGTGAAAGAACATAAAGCCTCTATACACACACTACAATGGCAACATGTTTTTAGAGATCTACAAGATTCTGATTCTCAGAGATTCTGGTCTCTATATAACCCTTGGACAGAAATTACTGATAGTGAGAAAGAACTAAATCCTATTGAAGCAACTGCCTGGATTGGACACATAGAGCCTGTATAATTCTTTAAATGAAAATATAGACCATAGAATATATAGACCATTATTAACCTTGAGTATTGGAATCTATGAACAGAGATATTATTTGTACTTTGGAGGACATCAAGGGATTGATTGTGAAGCTGAAGCCATCTAAAGCCCCTGGCCCGGATGGAATTCCAAACATTATACTAAAAGCAGATCCTGAAGTATGGGCGACAGTGCTTCAAATACTTTTTGTAAATATATTTACAACCGGAAAGGTCCCGCAGAGCTGGAAATAATCTACTGTCAACCCTATCCATAAGAAGGGAGACAGACTAGATCCTTATATTTATTAGCCATGGTTTGGTTGATGCTTGTTCTAAACCTTTTGCACACATTATCAGGAGCACATTAATCAGTGGATATAAAATGAGAACATTTTCAAAAACCAGCAAGCAGGCTTCAGAAAAGGCTTCAACACACTCCCTAACCTTTGGACTCTGTCCTTCTTGATAAATGAGGCAAAACTGGACAAATAACTGACCTTGTATGCCTGTTTCATAGACTGCAAGGCCGCCTTTGACAGGGTTAATAGAGCACGCCTATGGGGACAATTAGAAAACTGGGACTTAACCCAGCCTTGTTATGGTATGTTACACCATTTACATGGCGCCAAAGCCCGAGGGCGTCCAGGCGCTGATCTGAAGAGAAGGGAATAAGGAGAAAGCGTTCCTGCATTCCAGCCTGTTTTTCAGAAGTTTTCTAAAAGCAATATGGCTACCTTCTTTTTTTATGGATTCAGGTAATTCATTCCATGCCTGGGCTGCTAGTACCCAGAAATGAGCAACCACTTCCCTGGGCTCTTTTTACACAATCAACTATTCAGAAGGAATGCTTTTGTGGATTGCAGATTTCTGATAGGTTTATATAATACCAACCTCTCTCACCGGCAGCCAGTGTAGCTCTTGTCTAGCTGCAGACACTCATTCCGATTTTGGAGGTAAGTAACGGTCCTTACTGGCATGGCGTAAATAGCGTGTCCGGGCAGTCATCAGTCTGCTAATAGAGGACTATTACGACTTCGCGGGCACAAGCTTTACGCCATGCCGGTAAGGTCATTACCGCCATGCCGTTAAAGGCACCTTAAATGCCCTTAGCAGCATCAAGCATAGCGCAGATAGCACTACCGACAAGGTCCAATGCGGCAATAGTGGTGACTGTAATTAGCGGTTACCGCTTATAACGGTCACCGCTAATAAGCAGAACCGGAAGTAGCGTCATCGCACAGGAACGGGAAGGAGCACGGCAGCCATCTTTAAAAACACATTCCATTGCCACCCTCACCACACAGGACCCTTTGGACTCTGCTGTTGTCGTGAACGTCAATAGATCCACCTATTACACCACTATGCCCAAGGCCCTGAAGAAGGGAGATGCCCGCCAGCGGAAAGAAAGATTCAATGAGGATGAGCTGCAGATGCTTGTTGACACACTGCAGGAGCATGCTGGCATAGTATTCTCCAATAACATGAAGAGGGAGGCAATACTGGAGAAGAAGGCGACCTGGGCACTTGTTGCGCAGAAGGTCAGTGCCGTTGGGAACACCCCACGCACCATCAAAGACTGTTGCAAGCGCTGGGACGACCTGCGACTGACAGTCCGAAACATTCTCTCAGTGAACCGGAGCCAGGCAATGGTAAGAAGAGGAGGTCCCAGCTCTCCAATTAAGCTCACCTCAAGGGAGGACATCTACGCCAGCATGATAGGGATGGAGGGGATTGAAGGTGTTGGCGAGATGGAGTGTGGCGCCACAACATCAGGTGATGGAGGTGAGTGTCCTAAGAAAACATTGTAATGCCAAGTCTGATGAAAGTCAACCAATATGTCAGTCCAAAGAGTCAAGCCATGGTCCAACACACACACACTCCCAGCAAACTAGGCGGACGCATCACAGACACATGCAGATGCCTGCTGCAAGGCAATGCCGTACCTCACACATACCACACAAAGTTGTAAATGCCATGAGTCACACAGCTTGCAGGCCCAAAATACCATGCATGTCAGATAGCATTGCTCTTGGCCAGCATGAGTGACCCTGATGTATGCCTGCATACCCCACCCACGTATCAAACAACGTGCTCATCCAAACACAAATGCCTATTACCCCCAATGTTGTGGATGATCAATTGTCCAAATGTATGTATGATGCCTATCAAAACATCACTCTCTTCGGCCCCGACAGGCTCTGACCATGAAAGCGATGGGCAGGACGCAACCCCTGCACAGACCCAACCCTGGAAGAGGTACCGGGATGATGCCAACCACGCTTCGACCTCGAGGGGACAACCCAGGGGCCGCTGTGCAACAACTGGCAAGACACCCCAGGTAGCCATTACCCCGGTGCCACCAAGGCCCGTAGAGGGAGAAGCACCACCACCCATTGGCCACCCTGAGGAATCAGGAGAGGCCCAACATTCAGAGGAGTCCAGTTTGGCTGGGGAGGTGGCAGCCACATGAGCCCTGGCTGTGGAGGACACACTGGATGACATATGGGTGCCCGTTGAGGACAATGTGTTGGAAGTGGTCCGTACTCCAAGTTCACCGGCATCCCCTCAAATATCGTCCCTCGACACAGAGCACGCCACCACTCCGGAGCACTCTGGTCAGGAGCAGTTGGAAGGGCACTTCAGTCCCATTTTGGGGAGTAAGGAGGCTGAGCAGGCTGTGCAGGACAGCCAGGGACCAACAACATCCACAGGTGCACCCGCAGGGCCGCAGCGGTCGGTAGAGCTTACTTCCCTTGTGCGGCAGTTTGTTGAGGACAACAGACTGGCCAGACAGGCGTGGCGTGAGAACTTTGCCTCTCTAGGCCGGTCCATCACGGACAACACTGCCTCCATGGCCAAATCGTTTGCAGACTACACCAGCCGCCTCTGCGAGGAGGTCTCGGCCCTCCGACAGGTCTTAGGCCGCATAGCGGATGCCATGGAGGCAGGGCATCCCACTACCCAATTCCAGCAGGCGGCCACTCCATCTTCATCCAGTTCGACCCAGACGAGCCTGCTCCACAGATTAGCACATACCCTGCGCCGCCAAGACATGCCACCACCTGGACCAGAGAGTGCCAATTGAAAGTCGGGGCAGCCTCAGCAGCCTCATGTAGGCATTGGACACCTGATGGGACATGTGTGGGGGAGTTGTGGGGGGAGGGGGTTGAGGACGTGTGGGGGAGTTGTGGGGGGAGGGGGAGGGGGCTGAGCGTGTGTGGGGGAGTTGTGGGGGGAGGGGGAGTGGGCTGAGGGTGTTGGAGGGTTATTGCACTTTCGTTAACATTGTTATATTTAATACACCCGTTGTGTGAAAAGCAATAACTGAGTGGACATTCATCATTGCGTATGTGTCATTTATTCATATACAGTGCATAGTGTAGATGTACCCCACACCCAGTGCCCTCTGTCCAACTATCATGTCACCCTCGGCTGCCATGTCTGTCAGAAATATTGTGCAATCACTGACTGCCGCACAGCACGTCCCTCCTGTGCATCGGCACCGCAATGTTGTCCGGCCACATCTTCTTATCCCCTTCATCATCACCAGGTGGTAGCAGTTCAAAGTCAGGGGGCAGGGGCACGTTCCGGCGGATAAACATATTGTGTAGAATGACACATGCCATGATGATCTTGGCCACCTTCTCATGCCTGTATAGGAGTGCCCCACCCGACCGGCGTCAGTCGATTCATGATGGACAGCTGTACTAGTCACACATGCCTGCAGGTTATCGTTGCCCACATGCACATGTCCCTGGATGTATTGACGCCATTTTCAGTCCCTCAATGTGTCCTCTGCCATGGACTAATTTTGTGGGTTGCATCTTCAAGATGATACATGGTGTGCACTGGCATCTTGTTGCACATGCATCGTGTACGCATACAGCTGTGTTAGTGTCAAATTAGTGTTGTGTTCTGTTCTGTGAGATTTACTTAGAGGGAGTGTTGGCAGTAGTCTGTGCAATATTGGGCAATCAGCGCTGATCATTCCCATGGTGACATGCAGCACTCCTTAGGGTGTGGCGGCCCTGTGACAGACAGTGGATTCCCTAGTTGGTTCAGTTTGATGCAATCACAGTGATGCTTGTCCTGTGTGGTGATATGCTGGAGCCGGATACATAGTGCATATGCACTGCAAGGTGCTGGATGGCGTTATGGAGGGTGAGGGCCGCTGATGAGTGGTGCACATGTTGTGGGATGTGGGGTGGTTTCCTGTTAGTCATGTAGTGATAGGTGTCGACCTTACTTCATTCATATGGGATTTGGGTGTCATGTACTGTTTGTGATGCTTTGGGGCACAGTGTTCGGTGATGTGCACATCGTGCAGTCACATCAACATTGACAGCATGGTGGTGTGTGCATCTCTCCCCCCATTTCAATGCCATGTGCCAGTCCTGCAACTTACCAAGCAGCCAGGCACGTCATCCAGCATGTCGCTCTATGAAGCGTGGTAGCGTGGAGTTCTGCAGGACCATAGAGTCATGAGTTGATCCGGGATATCGGGCACAACAATGTGTGATGATCTTTCTGGCATCGCATACCATCTGCACATTGATGGAGGGGTATTCTTTACAGTTGCGGTACACCGCCTCCATGGCATGCGGGACCACCAACTCCACATGGGTGCAGTCGAGGGCACCTACACAATTTGGCATGCCTGCCAGTGCATGGAAGGCAACTTTTGTATCAAATATCTCGTTGGGCATCCGTGGTAGGGATATGTGGTCCCTTGTGTGCTTGAGGAGGGCATCCAGCACTTGGTTCAGAATCAAAGAAAAAAAAGGGTTGTGAAATGCCATGCATGTGCCCCACTGTGTGCTGGTAGGTGCCTGTGGCAAGGAAGTGGAGCACAGACACTACCTTCAGTAGAGGGGGGATGGCATTGCATATTTCAATGAGTCTCACTATGTCGTCGTGTATCAGGTCCACAATGGTGGTGATGGTGTCCCGGTCCAGACAGTACAGGGTGTGGATCTGCTCAGGGGTTAGGTTCAAAGGACTGGCACTGATGCAAGGGATTGGGGGCTGCCGGCATGGTATCGGTGGCACCACTGGTGGGGCATGCTGGGCCTGTCTCACCCTCCTTCTCCTCCTGCGACTCCTCTGTGGTGCTGGCTGTTGTTGTTGTTGATGTTGTGGCAATGCAAGCATGTCCTCCAGCTCCAGCAATGCTACTACTATTGGAATCATCTTGGTGTGGGAGGGGGTGTGGTGTGTGGGTGTGCTCCTTTTGTACTGGGCCAGACTCCATTGCCTCCACCTGTGCTGATTGTGTGCACCTGTGGCAGTTGGGAACCCTGCTCAGGGCATTTTACGATTGGTCGGCGATGCTGGTATTTACAGCATGCCGGTAACCACTTTTTCGACCTGCATGAAGCCGTGATTTTCATGTCTGCTTCACTTGTGATCTCCTCCAGTTTACGGCATGCCACTATTGCTGGCATGATGGGTCGCGTGCCCGCGCCCAGAACGCTATTAATGGCACCGTACTTAACGATGCCACTAATAGCGGTCATGCTGGTCAGAATAGTTTTTAGCAGTAATCGATGCCGGTATTCCTTTACCGGCGTCGTTGTTTCCTTAGCACCAAGCTCGGAATGACCCCCTGGGTCTTTTTGTGCTAATTCGTACACAATGCATACTGCTGCCTTCTGTATTTTTTGAAGAATTTGGATAGATTTTTTACTTGATGCCCCTAGAAGGGAATTGCAGTAATCCAACTGTGAGAGAATGGCAGCCCTTGCCAATTTAACACAATTCTCCTTCGAGATCATTGGTATAATCAGCCTTAATATTCTCAGATAATAGTTGGTGTTTTTGACAATCAATTGAAAATGTGCGTCCACATTAAGGTTTGCCCCCATGTAGACGCCCAAGGTCTTAACCTTGGACAAAACCACTATCTGATTCTCATCTATCAAAAAGCTTTCATAGACCGGGCTTAAATGCATTCTTGCTAGCCTCGAGCCATAAATCATTAGCTCTGTTTTTGCTGCATTAAAACATAACCAGTTTGTGGACATCCAGTTCTTAATTTCCTGGTATATGTTTGGAAGCTTCCCCAGGTCCTCTTTAAAGTGTCCACTCAGTTCCATTGTGAGTTGAAAGTCGTCAGCATTGTTGGAGAAGACGAATCCTAATCTATCCAACATCTGACACAAAGGATGAAAATAAATATTGAACAGCATGGGATGAAAATATCCTGATGTTCAAAAATGATTTTTGGGGGTAAGAGGTCTCCCGGGCAATTGGTAGGATGCATGTTTTTGAGAATCTGTTTGATTCCCTGCCCAGTTATCACCTTGAAACTAAAATTACTGGAAGACATATACTGGTTTGATATCCTTGGATCAGAGATAAGCCCCTCTCCTGGTCTACTTTGATGTTCTTCTCCAGAATGTTTACCTATGGTACCTATTCCACTCCCGGCCAGTTCTTTTCCAATCTTGCTCTGGTCAAGCAAGAGTTGGTCCGCAAATGCTTGTTGCGCCCACTCACAACCCTTCTTTGGTCGGACTGATACTCTGCATCAGAGCTGTGTGTTTTTCCCAGGATTTAAGTTTTAGTTTAGTTTAGTTTATTTATTTGTATTGCGCACCTGGCCCAAATGCATCTGGGCACATTTCGTACAGTACCAGTTTACAGGTAAAGGTAACAATAGGCTCTTACAAAATAACATAAAATAAACTTAAAGTCAGTGCAGGGTGAAGGGAGCATGAGATAAGCCGCAATAAAATTTACATAGATTTGCGGATTATCAATACTAAATTTACACAGGATTAAGCAAATTATTTACAAGGTTTGCAGAGAATTATACAAGGAGATATACAGAGGATACAGAATGCAGGGAGGGTCAATCGTTCTGAGTGACTAGTCGTACAGAAGCCAACAAGAGGTGTTAGTTATTGTTGACATGTGGCAGCTTTATCCTGATCAAAGAGGCACATTTTAGCTTTTCTCTTGAAGGAGTGGAAAGGCAGTTCAGATCTGAGAGGGTTGGGAAGTGAGTTCCATAATTTGGAGACAAGAACTGGGAAGCTGGACCCACCTGCTTTCTGCAACTTGAATCTTGGGATAGACAGAGAGTGGGCATAGGCTGTTCTAAGAGGGCGGGAGGAAGTATGTGGTGTAAAGCGGTTGGCCAGGTATTTAGGAGCTTGGTTAGACTGGCATTTATGTGTGAGTGCAAGGGTCTTGAGGGATATTCTTTGCGCAACAGGCAGCCAGTGTAGGCTGCGTCTGGTGTCAGAGATGTGTTGTTTCTTTGGAATATTTTGGGCAGCCGTAATGGCATTATTCTGGCGTAAGATCTTCCAGCTGTTATAAGTTTACAAGTATAGGCTGACGCAGAAACCACGACATTGGTTTGTCTTGTAAGAGACCAGGTGGAATCGAGGTATATGCCTAAGGTTTTCGCATAATTGGATACCTTGATCGTGTTACCATCAATAACAAATGATTTGAAGGCATGGTCTAGCCTATTGAGCCTGGAGTGGGAGTCTAGGATGAGTAGCTCTGTATTTTCATCATTGAGAAAAATCCTGTGTTGTGCCATCCAGGCCTGAATGACAAGATAGACATCGTTCAAGGCTTTAGAATCTGTCACATAGTCACCAGTGATCGGGATGAGTACCTGGGTATCATCTGCATAATTAGTATAGGTGACACCCAGATAATCAAGAATATCAAAGAGTGGCTTTGTGAACACACTATACAATGTGGGCGAGACAGACAACACCTGCGGGACTTCACACGGGACTGGTAACGGTTCAGCATAAGCAGATGGGGAGAAAGCCCTCATGGTTCTGTTGGCCAGAAAGGATCTAATCCAGGAAGTAGCTTTGTCGGAAAAGTGGGCAGCAATTTTGAGATGATGGCAAAGAATTTGATGATTGACCAAATCGAAAGCAGCCGAGAGGTCAAGCAGGAGTAGAAGGGCCAACTTGCCGTTGTTTTTTAAGTCGTCAATTTGTGTTTTTAAGTCGATGAGGGCAGTTTCAGTTCCGTTCCTAGGCCATAATCCAGATTGTCTAAGGCCAAGGAGTTAATTAGAGTCTAGATAATCCTGAATTTGTAAATAGGCAGCACGGTCCAAAATGTTCAGTAGGAAGGGCACCGTGGTGATGGGCCTTTAGTTGGAGGGGTTGCTTGGATCCGGGACTTTTTTTAATAAGTGGGATGACACACGCATCCTTAAGGTTGTTGGGTACAATGCCTGATTTGAACGAGGCATCTATAAAGGAGGTGATGAAAGGGGATAGGTCATGAGCAGACTCCCTGATGACAGGGGCTGGGCATGAGTCACCCTGCCAGTTAGAAGGTTTACGTTTTTTGATGATATTTTCCATTTCCGTGAGGGACAGAGGTGAGAAGCTGAAAGGTTTAAAAGAATGTGCAATCAGGGGTGATATGCTGGTGGAGCTTTGTTAGGTTGTGAGTCTTTGAGTAAGCTGCATTTTGTATCATTGATTTTAGTTTGTAAGGTGGAGATTTTGTCAAGTAGCGCTTTTTGGATATCCGTACACAATGTGGTGTCATTATTGCAGTTGTCAGTGGGGGTAATAGGAGATTCAAGTTCTTTAAATATCTTGCACAGCTCTTTATTATTAGATTCAGCCTGCAGGATACGCTTGTTGTAAGTGTCTTTTTTTTTTGCTAAAAATATCGCCTCCTTATAATTAGCGGAGGCTGTGATAAGTCTAATTTTGTTGGTGTCAGAAGGAAGGCTTTTCCAGCGTGCCTCTGCGTTTCTTTTAGCTTTGCTTAGCTCTCTCAGGTGTGGTGTGAACCATGAATTGAGATGAGCACGGGTTTAGATTTCCTTAGTTTCATTGGGGCTATAATATTTAGAGCTTTTAGGGTAGTTTCGTTAAAGGTATCTACTAAGACTGTGGGGTCAGTACATGATACAGAGACATTGTTGAGAATGGGAAGGAGAAAACGGAGTAGTATCTCTCTTGTAATGTCATTCTTGTTTCTGGTACTGATAGAGGGTGCAATGTTTTGTTTGGGGCAATGGGTGTTGGATTTAATGTTGAAGGTTATCTTATGGTGATCTGACCAGACACAGGATGTATTGGAGACAATGTTGATGCTACAGTGAAGGCCAGCAAGCCAATCAAGAGTTCTGCCTTTAATGTGAGTGGGTGACTGGAATTGATGAGTGAATCCCAAGTAGGTTAGTGTGCTGGCAAGGTCGAGAGCTTTGAGGTCATTGGGTTGACCAAGATTGAGGTCCCCAAGTATTATAATATGTGAATTTGTCTTGGTATTTGCTGCAAGGAGGGATGTGATATCGTCAGTGAAGGTGGAGGTGGGACCTGGCGGCCTATAGATAAGATGCATGGTGGCAGTTTGATTTGGTGATATCGGCAGTTTGACTGATAGTAGTTCAGCAGAGGGGATCTGCTGATTGGGAACAAGTCTAAGTTCAAGGGAGCTTTTGAAGATGAAGTCAACGCCTCTGCCTTTGGAATGTTTAGAGTCCCTGTCGCATCTGAGGATGGAATAGTCATTAGGGATCGCCAAGGAGAGTGCCGATCCTGCTGCTGCATGTAACCAGGTTTTCCGTGATGGCTAGGAAATCAAGGTCTTGGGTTACAATGAAGTCAGCTATATCAAGAGCATGCAGTAGGAGAGACCTAGCATTAACAAGGGCTCCTTTAACAAAAGTATTTTTGGTGGGGATAGTACTATTATTGTCAAGATTCAAGGAGACATTAGCATTGACAGTAGTGAGGCCTAGAGTATCAAGTTTGTTTGAAGTAGGATGGCCGTGGCGGGTGAATGAATTATTGTTGACGGGATTTATTTATTTTAATTTTTTTAACGCGCCAACATGCCCGTGGGCCTCAGGGCGCACAAAGAACAAGAACAAGACAAACACAAACAGGCATAAGAGGCAGATGGAGAAGCGAGTCAGGAGATTAGTCCAGGTTAAATAAGTGAGTCTTTTTGGCACGTTTGAATGCTGTATAGCTCTGGATCTGCCGTATACCAGCTGGAAGTGTGTTCCATAAAAGGGGACCCTGAGCATCCAATGTAGTACCTCCAAATTTGGCTGTCCTAAATTTAGGATAATTGAGAGTGACCGCAGAAGAAGAGCAAAGGTTCCTCACATTAGGTTTGATGCCTATACGGGATGACAGATAGGTTGGGCCACTGAGACTGAGGCATTTATGGGTCGTAGTAAGCATTTTATGCGTTATGCGGTGTTTGACCGGTAGCCAGTGGAGTTTTTTTCCTAAAAGTAGAGATGTGTGTGCGACGTGACTGATTGAAAATATTACGCACGGCATTGTTCTGTGCCACTTGTAAGGATTGGATGTTAGAGGCTGTGGTGCCCGCCAGGAGGCTGTTACAATAGTCCAATCTTGAATTTATCAATGCAGTGGACAATAGAGCACAGTTCTCTTCCGATATGAATGGTCGAATATATCTAATTCTCTTGTTTATAGCACCACAACTAGATTTAATGCTAGAAATATGGGATTTCATGGAGAGTTCTTCATCAAGTACTACTCTGAACTATGATGGTGTTATTGGCAATATGGAAAGAGTCGTAGTTAGGATCAAGTTTTGCCCGGATGTTTTTAGATGCCACAATAAAGAGTTCAGTCTTTTTATCAATAAGAGCAAGAGATTTACAAGCCATCCAATCTTGTATGGCCTTATATATTCGGTTAATGGTTTCCGAATCGCTGCTGTATGAGTGTCATCAGCGTAATTTGTATATTGCACTCCTAGTTTGTTCAAAAGATCGAGAAGGGGCCGGATGTAAAGGTTGAAGAGCAGCAGCGACAGACAGGAGCCCTGAGGGACTCCACATGTCTGAGAGATAGGAGAAGATTGTTTATCATCCATGCAAACCCTTACAATTCTGGGGCCCAGAAAGGAAGCGATCCATTTGGATGCAATTGCAGAGCAATTGGCGACCTCTCCGAGCCTTGACACTAGTAAGCTATGATCAACTAGGTCAAAGGCTGCGGAGAGGTCCAATAGCATGAGCAGAGCTGCTTGGATGGTGTGGTCGTTGACTTTTGTAATGAAAGTGAGAGCCCAGTCTAAGGTTCCTGATATGGAGAGCACAGGGTTGGTTGGGAGTGGGTTTGGTTGCAAAGTGTTCCAGCCATAGTTCTGGTGAGTTCACATATGGGTTGATGCAGGTCATAATGTTGTGAATACAAGAAGAGTAAATGTCTAATGATGATGAATAGAAACTCAATTGTGGTATATCATTATTACTGGGGGTGTAGGATGGGCAGGCAGTGCTGTACCATGATTTCAGTGTGAAGGAGGGCGCGTTGTAGGTGTTGAGGTTCGCAGAAGACCTATCAGGTTGTGTTGTAGTGATTATCGAGAGCAATATGCAGCATGTTAGGGAGATCCGGTACATTGTGAGGTGAGAGCTAGAGGCTAATGGCTAGGCCTATGGGCAAGGTTCCCAAACAGCGAGTTTAGAAAAGATGGGATGCCTGGAGGCCAGGTAAGTGGTCTAGGAATGGGCAGCATGAGTGTAACGCATAGTACATGCAAAACAGCAATGCATTGTGATACTAGTTTGTGTAGCAAAGGACGGGTATAGGAATAAACACAGTGCAAATTGCTGACGAAGGTTGGCTAGAAGAGGCTAAAGGAGGCACAGGCAGATATGAGCATCTGCTATTTTGTAGTCATGCGTTGCGGTTGGTTATGCATAAGGCAAAGTGTTTACTCAAGAGCTATCTTATAGGCATGCGTTGCGGCTAGTTATGCGTAAGGCCACGTGTTTACTCAAGATCTATAGGTAGATGGAGATAGCAAGGCTCAGGCCGAGTGTAGCTCGAGCAGTAGGCAGAACAAATAAGCAATCGGTATGATTATGTGACAGTGCAGAGGAAGGTTGACCAACGAACAAAGCTGGGCTAAAGGCAATACGGTACCAGTTAGATGAGACGTCTAGGTTAAGTACGTGGGAACAAGCAAAGTATTATATGGAAATGGGACTCTACGCATT
The DNA here is from genome assembly GCF_040938575.1 of Ambystoma mexicanum. Taxonomy (NCBI): domain Eukaryota; kingdom Metazoa; phylum Chordata; class Amphibia; order Caudata; family Ambystomatidae; genus Ambystoma; species Ambystoma mexicanum. The sequence goes on from NC_090923.1 coordinate 848,466,705, forward strand.
AAATTACTGGTGCTGGGATGATGTGCTATGCATAAGTGATACGAATGAGCATAGATGAGAAGTGGCACTCCTTGTGTAGGCAGTGACAAAGGGTGGAATAGTAAATTCAGTAAGTGATACAGATGCAGGATAGTTTATTCCAAACAATCAATCATGGAATAGAAACAGCACTATATAAGCAAATCGTGGTGCAGAGCTAGACAGGGTTAATAAGCTAGATAAATTACAGATAGTGTAGCATATAAACAATCAATGCAACGTCTGTTAAGAACAGGGTGAGACTCCGGAAATTGTGCTGACTTTGACCAAAGTGCAAATCACAGCACTGTGGTGATAACAGTATGGCAATAGTAATACTTGGGTAGTATATTAGCTGTTAAGATAAGCCTTAAGTAGGTAAACAGGAAAGAGTCAGGTGAAGGGAGCAGGTCGCTGGGCCTCATTACGAGGTATGCCAGTAGCCATGCCGCTATTAGCGGCATGGCTGCCGGGAAAACTGCATCCGTGTCCGTGTCCTCAGAATGAGGACTTACCGGACCATTCCGAGTTCGGGTGGCCCGGTAATTCCTCACTCGAGGACACGGACACGGTTCATCTCCATTCCCATTTCAGCCCCTATAGGGCTGAATGGGAATGGGAGAGGGAGTAAACAACTGGCCATTACGAGATGGCCCATTGTTTGTTCCCTCTTCCCCTCGCGGGACCCGGTATGCACGCCTGGTTTTCCCAGGCGTGCTTAATGTGTCCCGCGAGGGGACCTCGTAATGTGGCGGAACGGGTTGAACGGCGCCGCAGCTTTTTACGGCGCTGTTTAACCTGTTCCGCCAGGGTCGTAATGAGGCCCTCTAGTTATTTGGTTTTATTCTCAGCTTTATTGATTAGATCATTATAATAGTTACGTTTGGCCTCTATGATTTTTTCTTTATATTCCTCTTCTTTACTTTTCCACTCTCTCCTATTAGTAGGACTTTCATCTTTTTGCCAAATATGCTCAGCTTGTCATTTTTTAGCTTTCAGCTGGGCCAACTCTGTTGTAAACCATTCATGATGGTTAGGTGTATCTTTAATATTTCTTAGCTTAATAGGAGCTAGTCTATGCAATAACTGGCTCATCTCTACATTGTAGATTTCAACGAGGATGTCCGGATGGTCAGATTCTTTAGTTTTCAACCGCACAACATCCATATTAGTTGCTGTGATTTTACTATAATTTCTACCCAATACCTTCCTAGATTTTTCGTGTTGGTGCTTTACCGGGGCAGGGAGCCTAATTTGACATCTTATTGAGGCATGATCAGACCACACAAATGGAGTCGTTTTTACCTCTGTCAGTGGTATATTATGGCTGGTGAACCAGTCTAAAATGTTGCGTTTAATATGAGTTGGTTCCGAATTATGCACCGCAATATTTTCATTTTTCAGTAGAGTTACTAATTCAACAGATTTTTTTATCTTTATTATCCCCCTCCACAGATTCAAATCTCCTAACATGACAACTCTAGAGTTTGATGTCTGCATAGGTATCAAAAGGTTAATACGATCTTCATTAAAAGTCGTGGATTCGACAGGGGGCCTATATAACAGCAAAACATTGATGCTGTGATTATGGTTTGGGATGATCTTTGTATGAAGTATATCACAACTCTCGATGTGGCTGAGCTGGGTGTTGGCAAGTGGCTGCACTGGCATTTGTTTGGCTATCGATTCTCGAGCCCCCCCCCCTGACCCCCAGAGCGAGTGTGCATTGTTGTGGATAGGTAATGAGTTGATTTTTGCCTATTTTGTAGGAATTGGTCTGCAGTGTAGAAGAAGATTAGGCAGGGAGGACCTTCCCACTGTGATTTAGCAACATGCCTTCAGAGGTAAGCAAAGCCTAGCCCAACTTTTTATTCTAAAAATATCTTTTAATGTAATTCAAAGGCCTTCTGCAAGCAGGATGTGTTATTGGTGCAGGTGGCTGGCTGGGAATTAATATTCTCCTGCCCATTTCGGTGGGAGAAATCAATACCAGCCACTTGCTTGTGCTCAGCCCCACACTAAGACTGTGCTGCAACACTGACTGCATGACCCAGCCACACATCCTTGAACTGAAAAATGTTTTTAGAGCTTTGTTTGGCCATTCATGCGGCAAACCTTTACATTTAACAGACATTGCACTGATGTTATACTTCAGAGGTACATAGAAATAATTTCTGCATTCTTGCTAATTCTATATCTCGGGGTACAGCTAATTCTGGTGACATTCAATATTAGTACAAAATTGCTAATCAAATTAGTTAATTTGCTAATAAAAAAAAATTTAATTAGCAAAATCTGCTAATCAATTTTTGAAAACTAATGTATGCCTTGCAGCTGGAAGCAATGTTCACAAAGGTTAGTGAAAGCATTTCTCATGACCTTGACCAATGAAAGAAAGGTATGTTCATGCTAACGCTTCAATCTTTTTTTGCTTTACATAAGTGGACAAGTTGGATAGGGAAAACATTCTTAATTCATGCCCTGATAGCTATTATCCAGAAAAAAAGGAGAAGCTGTTCTATGTCTTGTGTTGTGTCTGCTGCCACTGGTTTGGCAGCATTTAACACAAGAGGTGTTACCCTGCATCACTTGTTGATGTAACCTATTGAACATGACAACAAGCTGGAAGTCTGTATACCATGTGGATCTGCTCATGAAATTGTCAGGATCTCCGTAAAATTAAAGTTTTCATTGTCGATAAAGTTAGCATATTGTCCAATCTCATGCTTGATCCCGTACATTTGAGAATGCAGGAGGTGCTGAAGACAGACTGCAAAGAACTGTTTGGTAGAACACACTTGTTTGTTTTTGGTGATCTCCTTCAGTTAACTCCTATCAAGGGCGTGCCTATTTTTTAGATCCTGTGTATCTAATAATAACAAAAGTGTATTGGCACTATAGGAAATGTGAACCCCTGTTCATATTTCCAGTATTATGAAATGACTGGCATCATGTGATAATGTGCAGATATCTTAAAAGATGTCCATGTGGGAGTTTTGAGAGATGGTGCACTCAAGACCTTATGAAGTAGGCTCATTTCTAACAAACACCACAAATGATGCATTGCTTCTAAGGTTATGTAGGTTTTGAGACAAAGGAAAATAGAAAGTGTTTTCTTGTGGTCTATTATTGCAGAATTGATGGATTCAATGTGATCAATTCAACTCTGTAATGATGGCAAATGAGAATGAAGACATTTGTAGATGTTTTGGAAGGCTAAGCAATGCCATTTGAATTAAATAGAAAATCAAGGGCATGTCTGGTTTACTTGGAAGTATCAATATCATGAAGAGCAGGATTAGAATAAAATGTACAATTGTGTGTAAAATCATGTGTTATGTTGAGATGTAACTTGCAAGCGGAGATTTGACTAGTTAATGGAGCAATGGGAAATGTATTTGGCTCGGTGCCTTATTCCAAGAGTACTGTAGTGTAGTTTCTTCTTGTACAGTTTTACCATATTAAAGAACCACATTTGGTAGGGAGGACTTCTGCACAGTTTCCACTTTTCAAAAGCATGTATCTCCAAAAGTCACAGAGTGGTCTATTTTGTGCTCTCCTAATGCCATCAAAGTGCACAACTCTCAAGGTATAAGTTTAGATGTTACACTAATGGATGTTGGGTGGACTGTTTTTAATTGTCTTGTGAGAGATGTTTGTAAGGGTTATATTTAATGGCGCTTGAGCAGTCAAATGTTGCTGCTGATGTGTAATGTGTTGTAGAATGTAACCATCTGTGTTTACAGTATGTTCCTCACCTGGCTTCATTGCCAATTCCTGTGATGGCTAGTTGTAAAAGTAAGAGGCAAGATGGTGTTACTGAAAGACAAAGGAATACAATTATCCCTTTAAAAAAGCAAATATTGGTAAAGAAAGAGAACAGTACTGTTTTGTTTCATGGATTCACTGAATTGGCTTTCAGTAACACGACAGGAGTTGAATTCTATTGCAATTCAACTTTGACATTGCTGTTTCAGATGAAAGAAATTAATGGAAATTGGTAACACTCATGCAGACAATATCCCGTGTGGGGAATTAACCACTTTGGAAACACTTTTTAAGGCAGCTCCACAAGATTCAATTCGTCATTCGTTTTCAGCTTCAAGACAACATTGATAGTTTTCTGAAATCTCTCAACAAGATGCACATGAGTTTTGGGTGTCAATCTTTAATGTTTTGCAAAATTAACATGCTCTATGTGACTCTTGATGGTTTTCCATATGAGTGGTTACATGTTTGTTCTGATTGTCTTCATCGAATGTTGGACTCTGAACCCTTTGAGCAGTTTGTGTACCGTTCAGTACAAGGCCGAGATAGTGTTTCATTCTGTGAGCTGGTTACCAAAGCTTACCAGTACATGACATGGTCTATGGTCAGTGTGGTACCTACTACAAGTCTACATTAAGAAATTTGCAGTGTCAAAAGTTGATACATTGTTTGCAGCAATATAGAAATGATGGTACAAACATTCTTCACAAAATTTTGAAGTTTGCACATGGTCAGGTTTCAATATTGCAAAAAAAATTTGAAAATGTTGGAATTATATTCCACAACAAAGTCGGCATTTACAGTGGCCAATACATCATGTAGCTAAGGCAGGAAACAAAGTGGCTTGTCTGCAATGATTCTTCTGTACCTTCCAAACCTAGATATCTTAGGATTGCTTACTCAATTTTATTGACAACAAAATGTACAGTGTAGTTTTAGTTTTAAATAAAGAATAATTTATTATAATCAAATAACATTGATTTTGACACTCATCAGTGTTTTTAAAATGCTTATTTAGATTGTAATGTAATTAGGCAGTCATTTGTAAGCATGTCATATTGCATGCGTAAGAGGTGTTACTAAACATTTCATAATTGTAATTGTTTCAATATAAATATTAGTACATTTGATTAATACAGATAGTGACGGCAGAGTGGCAGCCTCTGCAGTGTTCCTACGAGCTTCCTGTACACTCCTGTGTTTTGGAGTCTGTCTGCTGTGTCTACTGTAAGAGGGCTGGACTAGCATTCAAAAACCCTCTTTCCCGCGGAACGGCCACGGAGTGGCGGCAGAGTGGCAGTCTCTGCAGTGTTCCTACGAGCTTCCTGTACACTCATGTGTTTTGGAGTCTGTCTGCTGTGTCTACTGTGAGAGGGCTGGACTAGCATTCAAAAACCCTCTTTCCCACGGAGCGGCCACGGAGTGGCGGCAGACTGGCAGTCTCTGCAGTCTATCGCAGCTAGGGCAGTACAGCTTGCCAGCAGAAAGAATCACACCTTCCATACTTCTGCCTCTGCCAAAAGGTCTTCGGTCGGTGATTCCATCCATTCTACCCATCCCGATTCTACTCAACCCGAGACTCTGGGTCCCTGATTGCGGAGCGCCAAAATAAACATGGCCCTTGCAGCCCATCAGACTCACTCGGATCACGAAGTAGCCTCTCCTGCGCTGAGGCTGGCTTCCATCGTACCCGGATCCACTCCTGGACTGGATTTGGACCCGGTAGCACACCAGCCGGAGGCCCAGGAATCTCCTGCTACTACCTGTCCCCCGACCATGGAGGAGTCTCTCTCTTCTGCCAGCTGTCTCCCGCCGCGTGAAGCGAGTGTGGAGTTGCCCCTCGGAGGAGAGGAAACGCCGCTCGCAACAGGTGAGGCGGGTCTGGTGGGTGATGAGGGGGGGCGGATGACCAGCTCAAGCTTCCTGATCGCCCGTGTTCACCCCTTCCACGGGCGATCGTGGGGGGCGAGGACAGCGGTCGGGTAGCGCCGGCGGGCGATCCGCTTCTGGCAGAGGCCAGTACTTTGGACCCAAATCTCCTTACAGTGGTTCCTATTCTCCATCATTCTCCCCTGGATGTTAGGGCAGTGCAAACAGGGGTACTTCCACCTTGGTCTAAGTCCCCAGAGGGAGAACAGCTAACTGTCTCAGCTGCGGTGGATCATCCCGACACGGTTTTGCGCGACCCCCCTGGGGGAGTTGCACGAAACAGCAGCTCCATCAAACCCCCTCATGTTTCTATAAAGGCCACGCTTTTAAAAAAGAAAGGAGGAACGGTATGCGGAAACGATGCGCACACTTATGACAAAAGTCTGGACTCAAAGCCCAGCCGACCTGGCGCACCTTCGAGGCATCAGCACCATCAGCAGAAGGAGGACATATCCCAGCTGTCGGCAAAGAATAGATTTTTTGCAGACCTCCTTAAAAAGAAAGTATCAGTGCCAGAAGAACTTTCGGATGCCGAGATTTCAAGAGTCATCACTGATCAAAGTCTTCCTGCAAATATCACTGGAGAGTCTATTGACGCGCAACCAGTATTTTCACTAGAACCAGCACGCTTTTCCTTTTCTAGCACAGTTTCGGATGCCAACATCAGGTGGCACTTTGGTGCACTCTCCCTTCCAAGTCCTTCTACTAAATCAACAATTGATCCGGAGGGAGTCATAAATCCGTCAGGTCCACAGTTAGCTGCAGCGGACCCCAAGCTCCCGAAACTATGGGCCTCTTTTCAGGGGCCCTGGCCGCATGGCCCTCGGCTCCGGTAGCTAGGCTGCCCACAACAAAGTCTCCTCTGTAGAAACGGGGTGTCAAAGACCTTCGGTGAGTGCCATTATCGACCTAAGTGGTGTTGAAGACCCTTCGTTTATCTCACTTCACGCAAACGAAATAGAAACCATTGACTTTACACCAACGATCTCGAATTCAGGTGAGCTGGTGGGGGAATCTCGAGTGAACACCGAGCGCTCCCTTACAGCCTCGCAAGTGCAAGCCCTGGACCTCGGAGCACATCCCAAGCTAGGCAAGGGACCTGACTTGGCTGCACAAATGAGCCCTGCGACTCCTAGACTCTCTGCTGGTTCTCCGAATGTTAGCCCTCAAACTGTATCTAGCCCAACGAGACCTCTATGTTCAAGTGAGAAAATAGGAAAGTCAGTAAAAGACACCTTGCCTAAAAAGATCGATCTAAGGCTTATCATGTCTACGGTAACCTTGGCCATGGCTCCCTTTTGTAAATTGTACGAGTCGATAAATGACTCGATGAGAGATCATGCTTCCATTATAGCGATGATGAACAGTCGTCTGATTTTTTTGGAAGACTACATAAACGCACTCAACAACAAAATGGATAAATGCGCCACGGACGAGAGGTACGCAAAGTTTTCGACGGCTACACAATCGACGCAAGTCCAGCTGGTGGACTTCAGTTCCCAGACCCTTGAACCAGGGCTGACTCACCAACTTGAGGACCTCAGAACAGAGTCCAGAAATGTGCCCCCCTGTGAGGGCCCCATGAGACTAAGTTAAAGCCGGCAACGGTAAAGGCAAATGGAGCAATCTGCGATGAACCTATTTTAATCACAACAGACCAGGAGCCTACTCGTGACCTGAATGCAAAGGTGAACGTACCGGCAACAAAAGGTCACCTCACGACCCAACAGCAAATGACTATTAAGTTCTTCTCTCCTCAATCGATCAGCAGCAAAGAGCTGCCTTTGAACAAAAAGGGGGAGCCGCACCGAGGGTCCAAGAAACCCTCTTATAAGGAACCTTCAAGAACTGTGGTTGAGCTTAAACCTCCAAATCAGAAGATTGGAACTACTGCATTAGAAAGCGTACCCGCAACCAAGGAAATCAATCATGCAACAGATGAGGATTTATTCAATCTTAGTGTCTACACACTATCTGACGACCAGGGAGAAATTAACAATCCCCACCACACGGACGAGGAGACCTCTACTTTCTTTACTCTAGAAAGTCGTTGTAAGAAGCTCCAAAAAAAGTCCAGCTGGGGGTCCCAATCGCCAAAGGGCAGAACCCCTGAATCACACCAAACTATCCATCAAGGAATCGGATTGGGTGAGTCTAACCCAGAAAACGCTCCACTAAGACAAAGGACACGAAAAACTGATTCTCCTTCTAGACAAAGTTCCCCCCTTGCAACTAAATGGGTCCATGCCACACGGGCCAAACGGCTACCGGAAAAGTGAAATCCTACAGAAACAAATATTAAAGACAAGAAAAATTGGCACAACTCTAAACCAAGCGAAAAGAAAGCATCAGGAACAACAGAACATGTTTCTAAATCAAAACGCAACTTTAAGATTGAACAACTACCAAATAACAAAAAGTACGTGATACTGAATAGAAGTTATTTGTTACAACTTCTCAAATGTATACCAACGCTCCGCAAAGTAGAAACAAACGATCTAGCCAGGGTTGAACCGTTTCACCCAGGGAAAACTGCATGTGCCTATCTGCATGTGCACACGAACTGGCCAAAAGTTAGGATCTCCGAGGCGGCAGAACTCTTATTAAAGTTGGGTTTCGACTTGTTTGAACTTGAAGAGAGTGTTCCATCCACTTCTCTAAGGAAACCATCTGAAACGGATGAGCCACTCACACACCTCTTTCCAGCCAACTTGAGCAATAAATTAAAATCGTCTACAAGACCTTTGGAGGTGAGAGGCTTCAAACGAACTGTCTTAACCTGCAATCAATCTTCACAGGATGTTTCCCCCCCGAGTCTCACCCTCGAGCTCGTGCTGTGAAGCTGAGAGTCTGCAACCAACAATCGTCACCAGGATAAATGAAATTGCCTACAAAGATCCTTTAGGCATAGGAAGATGCCCTCTTGGCCCCACGCCAAAAATTGTACGGACTATAAATCAATCCCTGGGTGGAAAGGACATTGGCATCCAAGAAACTCACAAACAAGCCCCACTAGCGCAACTATGGCCATGGTTACCAAAGGCACTGATGCTAAATAAGAACAAATAGCAATTTGTTGAGCACTTTTCAGCACCCCTTGCTACAAAACAAACATCTGGGAAACCAGACCTCTCTTTGGGGTCTTGGAATACTCGTGGATTTCAACATCTGACTAAGAAAGGAGACCTAAACTTGGGGTTTTGGATATCATCTGTTTACAAGAAACTTGGACGATCGAACGTCCCTCTATGGACGGCTACGACTTGGCATTTGTCCCAGCGGTTAAAGGAACTTTTGGCCGCCCGTCATCTGGCCTCATAACCGCAATGGGCTGCGGCTCCGTATTACAGTTAAAGAATACTCTGAGATTCACAACTTATCTCTTGGCCAAGGAAGTCAGTTGGAACCGTTTCGAGGTGGAAAAGTAAAAGTCTAAAGCGCAACCTTTAATCATCATTAATGTCTATTGGAACCCTGCAGCCATGACTGACTCATTCTTTATAGCCTTGATCGAAGAGACTAACACCGAAGTTCTGGTAAGGTGTCCAGAGGCTCTGCTAATCATCTGCGGAGATCTAAATGCCACCTAGTTGCCACATGAATCAGCTGATGATCTTCCTCTTTTTTCGTCCCTTAGAAACAAACGGGGGGTAGCGTGGCTGTCATCGATGTCATCCTGTGATTTACTTTGTGCGGAGGACCTATTCACCAGAGAAGAGAGGCCTCCTACTTGGGAAAGAGGAAATTCCTCTGCGGACATTGATCACATTTTTATAAGCAGGTACTTGGCAGCTCTTTCCACTTCGTTTGAAGTACGAAGGTCCTCTGCTAGTGATCACAATCTGTTGGTACTGAAATGGAAGACGAAAATGCTCGATAACATAGTCACGCTCGTTCAAGTGGAGTCAAACAACCAGCAAAACCGCTTAAGACTATCAGAAACTTCGATTTCGAAGATAAAGACCCAGTACCTGAGAATAGGAAACAAGCCCGACCAACTGATCGATCCGCAATTTCCAGATTATCAACCGCTTCTGGTTCCTTTTAGATCTAAATCAAATGGTCCCAGACAGAGTAACAATCTTGCCAGACATGAATACTGTAAAGAACTGGTTCTGAGACGGCGCTTAGTGAGGAAAGCAAAAAGAAAACTTTGCGCCTTCCCATCATCAGAAAATCAGGCAATCTTCAATCAGGAACAGCAAACTTATAAATCATGGATCAGGCAATACCGCAGCGATTTACATCAACAAGATGCGGAAGCCATGTTGAAGTTGGTTTGCGGCCACCATCCTCGGGAGTTTTGGGCTCTCTTTAGATCGACTTTCTCTCCTCTTGAGGAATCACCCTCAAATCCGATCTGTGAAACAACCTGTATAAATTTTTACGCAAACCTGTTCCAGATGCCTGCATCCTCAAGTTCTCTGGAATTTAGTACAAAATTAGAACCATGGATAGATCTGAGCAGTGAAGCCGAGATCTTCAAAGTCCTTCGAAGACTCAAACCATCGCGAGTGCCCGGCCCGGACAGAATCACAAACCTTGATCTAAAGAAATACCCAAGAGAATGGTCTTCGTTGATTAGCGAAATCTTTAAACGATGTAAACAGGCAAGGCAAATTCCGTCTTCATGGACAACCTCAATTGTAGGCCCAATATTCAAAAATGGCCGGAAAGAAGATCCTAAGAACTACCGCCCTATCGCGCTTTTGGATATGGTTGGCAAGGTGTTCGGCTCTTTACTACTCCAAAAATGTCAGCGATGGGAAAGTGAAGCAGAATGCACTGACCCGTTTCAAACGGGATTCTCAAAAAACAGCGGCACAATGACCAACATTATGTTCCTTAGCGCACTTAAAAGCAAGGTGCTGGGAGGAGGCCCGAGAGTGTTCCTTGCGTTCATAGATCTGGCGCAAGCCTTTGATCAAGTAAACAGAGTGAGTCTGTGGAGAAAACTGAGCCTTGGAAATGCCCCCCTGAACTCCTTCAACCAATCCAAGCACTACATCAGGACACAAAGGTACGTGTGAGACTAAATCAAGCTGGCCTGTTATCGTCAGAAATCTCAGTCGGCCGTGGAGTGAAACAGGGATGCCCCCTTGCTCCGGCACTTTTCATCACTTACTTCGGCGATTTCAAAGCCTCAGAACAATCTATCCGCTCCTTTCAGCCGTCAATGGGAAAGTTGAAAATCACAAGGCTACTCTACGCGGATGATCTAATCCTAATGGATATGACCCCTATTGGCCCCCAGCGCCAGCTCGATAACTTCGCTGCTTATATTCAAGCAAATGATTTAACCATTAATGCATCTAAAACCAAGATTCTGACCCTGGAAAAACATAAACGACCACAAGAAAAACTATCCTGGTACGTGGATGGGGCTGCACTAGAAAAAGTCTCTAGTATTAAACATCTAGGAGCAACACTAGACTGTTCTAGTATCAACGTAACCCTTCAGAGTTGCTTAATGAACAAAGCAAAAAATCTAGCGGCACAAGCCCGGGCAATGGATAAAAAGTTTGGTCACTTTTCCTTGCTAACATTGATCAAATTCTATAGGATGAAGGTGGTTCCATCACTCACCTATGCAGCGGAAGCCCTTCCCCACACGCCTGCCAATCTGTGGCTGAAGTTAGAGGGTTACTTCTGGCGCATGGTCCTAGGTCTCCCTAAGTCAACATCGGCTCCCCTTATCAGAAGAGAGCTAGGTCTCCTCTCATTGGAAGGTACCACGGAGATAAAATCCTTGATGCTCTATAGGAAAATGCTGCTTCCAGATTGCTCACATGTGCTAGCCATCGTACGTGCTGAAATTCTGACAGCACGTTGTTCTGTTTTAAAATCTTGGGAAATGGCGCGCAAAGCGAAACTTTTGGAAATTCACTCTTCAGAGCAAGATCTCATCCGCAACCCGTCAAAAATAAAAAGGAAAATCAGTGAGCTGGACTGGATTCAAACCGTGAACAATGCAACGAAAGCAAAATCAGTCAGCCATCTCCCACCCTATCAAAGTAAATTGAACATTGTTCCGAACTATTTGAGCAAGTTCCCCAACAAAGCTGCCAGAACCTTGTTTTTGAAAGCGTGCTTACATTTACTGCCGACTAATGAGATTTTAAAACTCAGAAGACAGAGTAATTCAAACACATGCTGTTTTTGTGAAAATGACACTAACGTAGAAACTATACGTCACTTGCTCCTAAACTGCCCAGGAACTAGGGCTATAGCTGAGAAAATCTTGTTACCACATCTTTCAGCATCATATACCAGGGAAGAGGAACTGTGGTGGATTCGCCTAATGAGTGGAGAAAGAAATACCTGGACAATTGCCACTACACATACTCTTAAGTTTATCTTATCCTTATGAAACTTAAATCATCGTCATAACCACAATTCTTCTTCTGAAATGAAATGATCTCCTCTTCCATTTTCTTCTTCTTCTTCTTTTCTGTTTCTTCTCTTTCATGATACAGCTTCTTGTTCTACATTTTCACTTTCTCCCTTTCTTCACTTCGTTTCATTTACTACTATGTTTTGTAAAAATCATTAATTTGATTAAATCAACAAAATAAATAAATAAGAAATTAATACAGATACTACTAGCATTCTGCAATAATTTCTTTCTCTATTTTTACATGAAATGTGGTGCACAAATCCCTATTTGTGCTTATGGTTGGGGTGGATATTTAGGTTGTGTGTTTTTGCCCTGGCTACATTATTTCTGGAGATAGTTCAATTCTTAGGTCAATGTATTCAATGATAGCAACACATTAAGATAAGCTAATAGGAAAAGATGCACTGTGTGATGTTTTCATGAGACACTTAAATAGGACATCCATCTTTTAGGTACAGAAGACATTTATTTTAGGTTAAGTTCCCATAAAAAAAAATGTGAACCAAAGATAGACTAGTTTTCATGTGTGAACATTTCATAAGTGTGGACACACACCATTTCACTTTAGTGTCTTTATAAGAATTTTTCATTACAATTTTGGGTAAAAAATTCCAGGATTTCAAAAGTGTAATTAGTAATTTAGAACTTAAAGAAAAGGTATATTGGGTGTGCAAATTGTTTCTTTTCAAAGATTATACTAGCTTTTTATAGGAATACATGAAAGATCTGAATTATCAATAGTAGTTCTACTTTGTCATTGTGTATAATACATATATTAGGGTTTTGCATTGCACTGAATTAATATAGTAACATATGATTGCATTCTGTAAACAATTCCAGAAAATATTGTTGCCAGCTGTGGTGGCTTTACAGAATTCTGTAAAATGTATGACACAATTTAATGAAAGTGTCAAAGTGTCCCTTAAAAGGGTTGGAAAATGATCATAACATGTTTCTGGTAACGCATACACCATTTTTATGACATGTTGTGTATTTACTACTAATCTAGTTTTTATATTCTTCTATATGTTATAATGTTCTTGTGTTTTATCAATAATGATTAAATTAATATTACAAATAATACTGACCATTCTCACATTATCTTTGTTCATCAGAAAAGAAACGCAATGGGATTTTTAAAAATATAAATATTGTATTTGTTTGAATTTTAAAAACAGATTTTTATTCAAATGTATACATTTGATTTTTTAGGAGTATAGTATATAGAGAAATGTAATAAATATGTAACTTATTGTATCATTCATACTATGTTATTTGATGTTCCATACAATTTCATATATATTTTTTGTGTTATTGTGAAATGCCAACAAAGTTGTGTTAAATATTCACACACATTTTTGTTAAGGTTATTTTGTTTGTACAGTGGTACACTAACATGCAAAATATATACTTTGATCTACAAGTGTCTTGCTCTCAAGGGAATTTATATTTCCTCCACTTCCCAAGTGATTATTTTTACAGTCTTAGATTGTTGGTGCATGGAACATATATTTCTGTGTTTCTGCACTGAAATGATGGACAGCAAGGAAATGTAAATTTGTGTATGTACTGTATGTTTTGATTCATTATTGATGCACTGATTTCTTATTTATTGTCTTTACAATGCAAAGATACTTCCATTTCAGTCTGTATTACAGTTGTTCTAAAGAGTTTGCATGCATCACTGTTTGTAGAATTACAAGCTCATGGACGTTGTAGCATAGCAAAACCCTTGATTACTGTGACAAAACCTTAGTTAAGGAACATTTAGGTGAATATGTTCAGTGCAACAAAACCCTTGAAATTCTGTGAAAAAACCTTAGTAGTTGAAGTGATGTTAAGGTGCTGATTTAATACAACAAACCCCCTGAAAATCAGCAGGTGCTGGAAGCTATGACACCATAACTATGATGCCGCCATTACATGGCTCCTAAGCACACTGGCGACCTCACGTATGGCACCATGAGTGGCATCACTGGTACAGCAGATCACATGTGCAAAAAGGAGAGATGCAAAATTTAAAAATCATGTTTCTGCATAAGAGGGCATATACTTGTTTGGAGTTTGCATTTAATAATACTGTCCATTTACAACCATTGTATTATTACACATCAGAATTGCTCTGTATTGATTGAGAATTCACTGTGATGTAATACTCTAGCACCTTTACCACTCTGTTCTAAAATCAGTGCCCTATGCAAAGATGAAATTTGAGAACTCCAAGTATGGATTTACACCGGTCTGCCAAAGAATACAAAATACATATTGAGGTGCAGTTTCTGAAGTCAAGTACCAACATATGGCAGACAACTTACTGTCATCATAACAAATCAAATGATAAGCCTGGATAATGTAAAATAGTAAAAGCTAGGGCAGGTAGTCTCCAAGGGTCTAACACAAAAATAGAGCAAAACAACTACTAGGGATGAAGAGCAACACATTCAACATTCAACCAGAAGTGAGGCAAAAGTGCTGTTCCCACTGGTTTCATTTTGTATTGCACTTTATACCTAGTAGGTGTTTTGCCCTATTTTTGTTTTTGAACGTTACTTCCATGATGAACCACAAGGGTCAACAATGTTAAAATCACTTTCCTGTTGTGAGGACACATAATAAACAAGACCAGAGTGGCTAATGTAATGAATCGTTGTTCCGGGATTTGAAGCCTGCAGTCCACTACACGTTTGGGAGTATGACTCTAATTAATCCTCACCAGCGGCTATGCTGGGTAGGGCTAGTGGAAATTGTAATGTAAAATGTGCACACGTCGTCCTATATTGCATCTAAATTGCTGATTGCCATGTCCAAGAGCAACTTTCTGTAGTGCAACAACCGTTATTTAAAATGCTTGATAACTGTTTTCAGTCCTTCATAGAATACAGGGTATATTGCATCTGTGCTATATATTCAAATAGAGGTATCAACATTGTTCTCTGTGACTGTTGCTTCAAATAGCGAGGATTCCTCATTTTGGTCACAGTTCCCAAGCATTATTGTGAGTATTCAGGAACTCACATTTTGTTAAGCTCAATTGCTTTAAACATTTATATCCAGTGAACACATTACTTTCCACATTTGTGAAAGTATGAATCCAGGGTCTAGGCTAAGTTTACATACATTATTTTCTTAAGGAAATACCTCTAATAGTACTGATCCATTAACCACAGTCCAGGGTTGGAATAGTAATTTCTCTCATGTCAGTGTCTACCCTCCATGCAATGAGAGAAAGCTTATTTCTGTGAAGTCTTTGAAATCCCTACTGCATCCCATTCTCTATTTTGATTACATATGTTTATCAGAAAAGAAACAGTCTGTCATAGCGTTTAGCAGAGTGCCTGATGGCAAGGCCCCTATCATGGCTACATAGAGACGGTCCAAGCTGGAACCCTCAAATCCGAACCTAAATCTGTATATTATCTGTGATCCACTCTTATACGCTGAATAAAGAGACTCCTCTGGTCTCTGTCTCTATCCTCACTATGTTCTCTTCCTTTACTCTCTGCACCGTCTTCCTTTGACCCTCAGAGCTTTGATTTATATCGTAATCACATGTTCATGACCTCCTCCAGACACATTCTCCCCTTGAAAGTTGCAGCTTTTGTTTACATACTACCCACATGTCCATCACCTCGCCCAGGGAAAGAATTACTTCTAGCTTCCTGCAAGATCTGTTCCATGACTCCCGCTTCAGCTAAGCCCACACTAAATTCTGAATCAGAAAGCATATTCACTTCAATACAGTCTCTGACCCTTGTTTCTAAATAAGTCAGATTCCCTCATGTTCCAGCAGAGTCAGTTGTATATGTAACATCCAGTAGTTAATAACACATATGAAAGGTTCAAGTGAAGTAAAAACAGGACACCAATGTAATTTCTGTAATTCAGAAGCAGGTGACATGCCAGAAAAGCTCCTTCTCATTCTTCGCCAGTTGTATCAAACTTACAATGACAAACATAGATTGATGGAGGACTTTTAGGCATATCTACATTACTCATTCGAGGTTGATCAGATAAGTCACAGTATTAATAACAAGTAGACCTCTGAAACCTATTCAAAGTAGTTATCAGGCTTTTACAAATCTATATGTATACTTCTGATTGATGTTTTTAAGTCTTTATAAACCAGTCCAAATCTCCAGGTTTATTTGAGGAGAATCGGGTTTCAATGCAAAGGTTCACAGCAAATAAACATTGAAATAATATCTTCAAAGGGTGTAAAAACTGCAAGATTGATGGAAGGAGTGGGGGGATATTTTGTTGTGATGAAGTGGATATGGAGTTGGCAAGAGGAAATAAATGATGGCTAATATGTGAATATTCTCTAGATTAGACAGCTAAATACTAAACTAACAGCTAAACAATGCTATATGATATCCTAGAAAAAGATTTGCACCTATTCTTCAGGTCAAAGTTTCAAATCTGGGTTGACATGCTTCAGTGGTCAAACCTCTGAAATTCATAACACAGAAACTGCTGAATGAGTAATTGTGAGATAGCATACCAGAGGCCCACCCAGATAGGTGTCTTTTTCTCTTTTAGGAATGAAATGTTTACATTTCTTCCTTAACAGGCCATTAACTTAAGTACCACTGATGTGTGCAATAATATAATAGTGATAGGTCATGGCAGGCTTGTGCCACTGACATTCCTGAAGAGGAGGGTAAAAACCTGATTTGCGCTTTGGTCTTTCTCCTATTGTATTGCTATGCCATGCTGAAAAGAATTGTTTACATCATTGATCGGAGCAGTGCTAGACGTCATGATCAAGTCACCTTCCAGCTATCAACATTTGTTTTGGCCAATGTCTCTCCGAGTGGGACAGATATTCCCAGAACTAAATCCTGAGACTCCTTTGCCTAGAGACCAAAGCTACACCTCACTGATGATATCCAATGATTCTGAAACTTGTCTTAGGTTCCCTGTTGTCACATGCTTAAGGGATATAACCTAGCTGTTTTGGGCAGACTCCCCCTTTTTGGGTGGGACCAAGCTTGAATATTATGTGTTCTTTCTCCCCTTCTATAACAGTATGGCATGCTGAAAAATGTGTGTCTGGAGGACAGCCCAGAGCTATGCCAGAGATTATGAGTAATTCAAAACCTTGTAGACATCAGTGTTCAGTTTGCCAACTGTTGCCCCTTTTTGACTAATTGGCACGGGCATGGATTCAGAGCTAGATGTGCCTGAAGACACAAGTTACATCTACCTGATGAAGCGCAAAGAGGCTGTCAAATGTTCGATGTTGCTTGTGGACTCAGGTTGAAGGGCTATGAACTCACCGTTCAGGCTGGACTTCACCATTTGGGGTGGGGTTAAGCCTGATTTACATATGGTATTTGCCCTTCTGTAATGGCGTGATTATTGCCTGAATGGTTTCCCAGAACAATTCCAGGGGGATATGATTAATTCAAAGACTTCCTGACACCAATCTTCAGTTGTGTGAATGTCACCCAGAATGAGAGGGGTATGCAAAGATGTTGGTCCAGGTCCTGCTCTTTCTAGAGAGCCAAACCTATACCTCCATTAGTTTTGCTAAACTTCAGTTTTGCTAATATTGGCGCAAAGTCAATTAAATGTGTAATATGATGATTATGCAGAATGTCATCCTTCTAGGGGCCTATGGCTACCATTACTGCTGTTAATATCAAAATAGAGAGAATTCATGGCAGGCAAATACATCCGGAAATCGTGTAGGGTTGGGTCAGCGTCAGTCATATGTCAACTGTGCAAGATGGAGCATGTTGTTCCTCTGATATTGATTACATTGGCGCTATTGATGTAAGTTATTTTAAAATAGCCAGAGTTCACAGAAAGCATCAAATGCCAAGCGTGCAGGGTGAAGACTTTCACCTTTCTGAAATTACTTGCATAAACACAGGCAATGTTAATAATATTACAAAGAGAAGATTCCATGGTGTAGGGCGGGGGAAGAGTAATTCAAATGTAGAGCATAAATGAAACGTCCAAGCATGAAGTGGTGTACCAACGCAAAGCCCCTCCCTTACCTGCAACTGTATCATAATGTCAGTTGACCAGGCCATGCAAATAATGCACAACCCCCTTGAATACCTAAAGCTAAATTTTATGATACGAGATGACCAACTGAATGAACCTAAACCATAGAGACAGCTGATGTCTACTCCCTGTCATATGTACTGCACAGCCCCCTCCCCTTTTCCCCACACTTTTCCCTTTGCCCCCTCCCCTACACTTGCGCTGTAATCCTATGTAGGGCACTGTCCCCATCCCTCCCCCCCGCACTTTTCCCTTTCCCTCCTAACCTGCACTTGCACGATCTAAATGACACGTGGCCTAGTAGGATCGTTGTCTGTCTTCCCTCTGTTCCCCCTCCATTGCCTCGTCGCGCCTTGTGTATAGGCGCGTTATACATGCCATGTCATATCATAACATATATGCAAGTGTTGATGGCGTTGATCCTGTAGCAATCCCTCTTACCCTGCTCAAAAAGAGCCAGTCTCTCAAGCTGGGAAACAGACTGTTGATTTGCACTGAAGCACTTCAACCATATCTACAGAGACGTCTTGGTGGTGGTAGTGCATATCAGAGAACTGTGAGTCACTCAGAATTGCCTTTTCCTGATGAAAATTCATGTTGTTCGTTGTTCAGTAAAACACGACCTTCTTCTCGTACAACATTGCAAAATAACGTTCCTTTATTATTTCCTATCTTAAGGAAGTGCTTCACATGAGGTGCTCGGCTGAAACCCATATACAGCAATAGCAATCCATACATCCTGGGTTCTTTGTAGATAAAACAGTACGTCTTTGCAGTGGACAGAAAACATCCTTTCTGCAACAGCAAACATACATGTTGTTCTTTTTAACCACACTGAGTTTGGGTCACTGTCCATCATCTAGGCATTGCATCACCTAGAAATAAAGATTCTCACCTGTTCTTAATCTTTGTTCCCCAAGAGGAACCTGCTTCGCCAGCGCGTGTTGCAGCATGTGTCTAAGGCATTTCAATGGCAAATGTCCTTTCAAGGGGTGCTTTCCATGGACTGCTATCAGCATTTGAGCAGAACTGAATCGTTCAGAAAAAGGCAGCTTTCAGAGGAAACAAGTCCTATTGTTACTGCGTTGTCCTCACCCTGGAGACTGATGCAGTGGAAGTGATTAAAAACGAATTCCAAAGCAATCTTGGAGTCGGAAAGGTAAACTGAGAATGTACGTTCATAATAGTCCAAAAGTTTGAAAAATTATTGTGGGCTTGTACCAGTGCTTTGATATGTGTATTTCATATTATGTTATGTTAATATTTATTTATATAGCGCCTATACACAGGCAAGTGTTCCAAAGCACTCAATGAGGGTGGGAACAAGGGAAAAACAACAGTCACTCAGAGCCCTTGAATTTCTGCTTTGATATGTGTATTTAATATTATGTTATGTTAATATTTATTTATATAGCGCCTATACACAGGCAAGTGTTCCAACGCACTCAATGAGGGTGGGAACAAGGGAAAAAACAACAGTCACTCAGAGCCCTTGAATTTCTGAGGCGATAACGGTCTGCATCGGCAGATTTAGTGACTATGATACATTTAACAGTTTAGATAAGAAAACAGGGCTAACGGCGATTCTGCCTTTTTTTCAAGTGCACATTAAGGGGTGAAGACAAGGGGGAACAGACAGAACGATCTACAGACAGGGCTGTATACAGATCGTGCAAGTGGGAGAAGGGCAGGGGAGGGGCAGGGGGTGAAGTTCTGAGAGAGAAGCTCTCATGGATTTATTTCAAGTGCTGTGAGGGGGTGGGGTAAGGGGCCCTGAGGCAAGTGCTAATAGGACTGGCCCTAGGTGCCTGGGACCTGTGAGACTCTGAGGTGCGCCAGCCGGCCAGTCAGTAAGCTGTATGGAAAGGAGGGAGAGAAGAAAGGGCAGAGAGCTAGGTTAGCAGGGTAGGGTGGGACAGAAGTAAGAGGAAGGTCTTGAGGAGTTTCCGGAACTTAAGAATATCTGGCTCAAGAAGTAGGGTTGCAGGGAGGCTGTTCCAGAGGAAGACACCTGCTCAGAAAGGGATCTCCCACCAAAACTCTGCTTGGAGAACCGGCTCACTTGCATCGGGTTGGAGGTAGATGAGCTGAGTGCTCAAGAGGGTCAGTATTTCGGAAGGCAGCATTGAAGGTAAGTAGGTCCCAGGCCCGAGAACACCTTGTGGACAATGCAAAGGGTCCTGAATTTGATCCTTGCAGGCACAGGGAGCCAGTGAAGAGATTTCAACGCCGGAAAGATGCAGTCCCTGGGCTTGAGGCCAAGGATAAGTCTCGAGGTTCTGTTCTGGATGAGTTGCAGAGGGCGCTGGGCAGAAGCATGGAGGTTGAGGAAAAATAACGCTCGTCTCCATATGCCACATCAAGTTTCTAGTTGGGTCAAGTCTCCCTGTAAACCAAGAATTTAGACATCCATTAAATGTTATGCTATGGTGCATTTGTATAGCGCCTTATATACCATGGGTATGATCTCAAAGCGATGTGGGTTGAATGCCATTGGGGACCATAGTCCAGGTTGTGTAGAGAGAACGGTAGTATATAGTGCTTCGGTGCACTAAGTATATGTGCAGCCAGTGCAGCTTGTGTGGTGAGTGGCTGCATTCCATGCTAGGCGCAGTGGTTGTGAGAGATCATTGGAGCGTGTGCAGCCAGGTAGATGGCCTCTAAATCTGCATTTAGGTGGCAGTTGAGCCTGTGTATGAGATTGTGTGTAGCTAGGCTGATTCTGTTTGTGGGGTATAACTGTGTTCTAAATACTGTTGAGGTGTTCATGGTGTAGTGTAAGTATGTGTGCAGCTAGGCCAAATTGATTGAGGGGTATAGCTGTGTTCTATTGTTTGTTGATGCAAAGGAGAACGTGACCATATTGGTATGGGTATGTGTCTGTGATTAGTGGTGAGAGGCCCCTATTACTTTCCTGAGCCTTCTGAGGTGGCCATGTCTGTCCTGGTGGTTCCTGGTAATGGATCTCCGACAGAGATGCTCTTACTAGTGCAGAGTATGTTGTGATTGCTCAGTTAGAGGGTCCTTGTTTCTGTGGCTCGAATGTAAGTGTTAGAGAGCACTGCTCATTCTTTATGGTGGGTGGATGGGTATTTGTTTGTTGTTTCAGATGTGGAATTATATCGCATTAACGTTGTCCCTTCTGAGGGCAGCAGTGCTAGAGAGCTGACTGGCTGGAGGACCTAGTGCATATTCTTAGGAGATAATAGCAAGTCCAGGCAATTATATTTGCTATAGCGCCTCGGTTGAGGG
This sequence comes from Ambystoma mexicanum, assembly GCF_040938575.1. Lineage (NCBI taxonomy): Eukaryota > Metazoa > Chordata > Amphibia > Caudata > Ambystomatidae > Ambystoma > Ambystoma mexicanum. Next base: position 848,488,084 of record NC_090923.1, read on the forward strand.
AGTTCATGGCATTATTCCAAAGTAGGCCAGGGTAACCTGACTTTATCAGATACCGCTGTGTGTACCCGACGAGTGACATGTTCTGGCCCAATCTTAATGTATGGCACATTAGTGCTATTAGGCTCTGTGAAAGTGGCTCTGTGTGTTAATTCCAAGATAAATACAGTTTTTACACAGGGTAACAAGAATAGGCCCCCTCGTATTGACTGACGAAGGAGCTACTATGCTCTGGGATTTTAGTTATGCGCAGAAGCATGCGGATACGTTTGTATGACAGCTGTTGGCATCTCCAGGAGTGATAGTGGCATGCTTACTTAGGGGAAAATAATGTTAAAGCCCAATTATGGTGGAGGGCATAGGTGCTCTTGAGCTCTATTTCAGGTTACTAAAAGAAGTGTCTTGGAATATGAGGTTTCGATGGCTGCTATATAAATGTGTGATGAAAGTTTATATTACTATGGTAATGACTGCATAGATGGCAGCCAACAAATGCGCTACATGTTAGAGGTGTGGAACTGAGGAAAGAACTTACATACACTTGAGGTGGAGTTGGCGTACAGTGGCTCCTTTTTGGGAGGATGTGGTCCATTAGACATTGCTGTTTGGGATTAACGACTATAAGAAAAACAAAGAAGGTTGGCAATGGGCAAGCTGGCTGGTATTAGCCAAAAGGCATATAGCTACAGCAGGAAGCCGTCTGGAGGCCAGAGGTATGAGACATGGTCATCAGATATTCGGAGGTGTGCCAGAGCCGAGGGTGACATCAGAGATGGTATTCCACAAATGGATCCCAACACTGACAATTACAGTACCTGGCATGAAGCACACCATCTTTCATATTTGTATCCACCTTAAAGAGGCAATTTTCTCTATGATAGATTTGCTGTCAGGTATATATTGGAACTAGCGAGTGTTTGTGTTGGATTCCTGCACAAATAGTGCTTTAGACATTACTTAGGCGCTCCCTTTGTTTAAGCGATGAATGATTTAGTCCACTCATTTTGGTTTTATACCATTAGAAGTTTATTCATCACTGTGGGTGCCGACACGTGTTTCGATCATTACGAGGTCTTTATGAAGGCTAGAATATGGTGTTCTTTCTGTATTGGGTGTTGATATCAGGTAGTCACCGGTCATTGTTATCACTGCATTAATGCATCTGTCAGGCTCAGTGCCTTTAAAATTACGGATTGCCGTCTTACGTTTCCATGCCCCAAGGATCCCTACAGTTGGCTGACTTTACTAATACCAAACGTCTAAGGAGAAGCTTGGCACGGTAAACAACTGTTCCTGGTGGTCCGTGCTCGCACCACTTTTCAAATATATTGGAACTATGTTTAATACTTTGTGCCACAAAAGAGAAGCATTCTTGTTGGGATCAAAAGGAGTGAATATAGATTATGTGGTCTTGCATGCAAAATGATAACATATAACAGCGTAACATCCATCGGGAGCAGGATAGAGGAATAAGATTGTTTATTATGCATGTCTGTCACTATGGAACATCCCAAGGTTCTACACATTTCGGCCAAATGGTACATTTCTGCATTTAGAAGACAATTTACTGCACCTCTATAGTGTTATAACTTGTTTCTTTTTTTTTTCTTTATATTATGTTGATTTATCCCATGCAACACTGCCATTTGCATGGTCTACATGTGCTCATGTGGCCCTGTAAGAAAGTGGGCGGGGTAGGCTAGTGAGCAGAGAGGGATAGTATAGAGGTTGAGCTCTTCTCGTGATGCTTGCAGAACCAGGAGCAGGGCCAGTGCTATCACTAGGCAAGGTTAGGCGTTTGCCTATATTTGCAAATGTTAGAGCGGCAAAATGCCTCACCTGCCTGTGATAGCAGCAGCCCTGTTCACACTGTCAGCAACCTGCAGGCGGAGGCTGGCTGTAGCAGCCGCAGGCCAGGCAGCGCGGCACCAGGCACCGTGAAATGATTGGGGAGGGGATCAGTTAAGGGTCATGAGTGCGGGCATTGGCGTGGCAGCGCTCGCTCAAGCGCTGGCACCTGCGCCTTAGCAATGGCAATGAAGCACTGCAGTTGCCACTAGCTGCCCTGAGAGTCAGTGTAGTGAATGCAATCCGAATGCTGCCTGCAGTCTGCAGACAGTTAACTTCTTCTTAGGCCCAGCCGGCAGGCCCGATCGTCCTGGGCCAGCCCTGCACTAGCCAGAAGCAGTCTTCTGCTGTGCAGGTGTGCTTCCAGACCAGCAGGCCACATCCTGTTGGCGGTGAGTGAGTTGACTCCAGCTCGAGGCAGAGCAGCAGGCGATCCGGGTAAGTGCAACTCCAGTACACTTTCTTGAGTGGGAATGTGTAACACCTGTTCCTGAGTCTCCAACATCAACACCGCTGTCTCTAGGCACTCCTGCCATTAATTCTGAGCACTAGATTACCTATGAGCAGAAGCGTGCAAGCGTAATCCCGAATGAGCTGGGTTTTAGCCTGCAGAGAGACCAATTCAACAGGCTTAATCCCGGGACACTGGCTGCTTTGCTAAGCGGGTTAGAGCAGTGTGACAGACTGATACGCTGAAGGGTACGTGTGCTTCGGACTGCATGCACTGCTGCCGCTGAGGCGGATAATTGGTAATAACTCATTGACTGTAAAGTACTTACTGACAGTGCTCAAAGTACTTACTGTCACCAGGCGCAATGTGTGCGCATGGCTTTTGAACTGTGATTGCTATAGTTGTCCTGTCCTTAATGAAGTTGGCGGGGCTGGGTGTGTGTCATTTCTCCCACAGGGACAACACAGGCTAATTGTACGAGCCAAATGACAGTGATGTTATTTTATAAAGGCGAAAGTAAAGCAGAACTACTGTCAGAAGGTATGTTTCTTAACAAATACTCTACCTCCTAAACAGTGAGTGATGCACTGGCCTGGGCTGCAGAGAACACCAAAGATTGAAAGTGGGGGCCGGGTGGTGTGGGTGCAGAGGTTTTAGAAACGGGACCTCGGAGTCCCTGGACACCCCAAAAATAGCGTGACTCAACGCCCCAGGCAGGATGCACACACATGACTCTGCACAGGTTTTAAGATAAATCTCCTTGGAAATTGAGACCTCATCTCTCAGAGAGTTGCAATTTCTACATCCTTCCCCGCGGTGCTGAAACTCGAGGCAATGCACTCATGGAGCCACAGAAACAAAGGCTGGGCCTGCAGGGGTTTTGCTAGGTTTTTAAAAGATCCGGTGCTACGCTAATGTCGGGCCTGTCACGACTTGGGGCTAGCTAGCCCTTCGGTTGTAGGCCCTGAGCTTCTATCAGGGGATACAACCAAAAGACCCGGGCCATAGCCCCTTTAGCCCCCTCTAGCAATGCCTCTGGGCTGGGGTAGAGGGCTTCTTCTGGGTGTTGGTGCTGAACGAGTGGGACAATTGCCGTGTGTGGTGGCTTAAGCAATGAAACACAGCATTGGTGGCAATCACTACAGCAGACCCCCGTTGGTGCTGCATTTCCCAAAGTTAAAAGTGTCAGAGTACGTGGATCTGGCGGGTAGGTCATGTGTTGAAACTAAAAGGGTGCAGAAAATGGCACACTACTGGTGAGGGGTGTGGGTGCACACGTTTGTGTGTGTGTGTTTTTGCTCCTAATGAGTTGAAAACACCCTGCTTTTCCGGAGGTCTGTAGCAGAGGGAAACTACTACGGAACACTCTCATACAGTAGGGCTTTTTTGCACCATGTGCAAAACAATTGCTCCAATAAATTCGAATGGTGTGCAACCCACTAAATTTCCCACTTCGTATCTTTCCCTTTATGGTGCATTTACCCATCAGCCCCAGTTTGGATCCCTTAGAAAGGTATCGATATATGGTGAAAAAAAAGGAGTAAATGTTCAGTAATAGCAAATACAATAACAATGAAAATAGAGCAAAATAAACCCAAAGCGATAGCACGAGGGCAACGTTGGGAGCTGGGTGGGCACTTCACTCCTGCCCTTGATCCTCAGTCTTCCTTATCTGGGCTGCCCAGTCTTCTTGGTGTACTGGTACTGAGGCCCTGGTTTGTGGACTAGTTTTAAGCTCATTGGGTACTCGCAGAGGATTTGGGAAAAAGCAACCAATCCCCCACTCCCCTCCCAAATCTGCAGAGACTGAGGGTTAATTTGGCAACTCCATCATTACACGACAGCCACTCAAGAAAACACATGGCTCTATTGCAATCATCAGGCGCCTGACCCTGTCTGTTAATGATTGGGTCCTTGTTCACCTGGGCCACTTGCAACAGCTGTTGCTACATTGAATTTTATTTTGATGTAAACAATACATATAATCTGTGTCACTGTCCACCTGATCAACCAAATGTGTGCACTCACTCAATCATATGAAATCACAGAAAAATCTCATGTTAAGGAAAATCCTAAAATGCACACATGTGGACCCCTACCCACGTTATTGTCTTCCCCACCCCTTCCTCTCCTCTTACTCATTCTTCTGCCATCCTGTCCCTCTGCTCATCCTGCTCCCCTTTTTCCTCATTGTATATGGGTGCCATTCTAAGTCTTCCCTCATGCTGCATCCTCTGCCTTCCTACTCCTTCTGACTCTCCAGTTTCATTCCACTTCTTCCCTCCTTCCTTCAAGCCATAAGTATCTCTGTGCCCTTCCCACTCTTTACTCCTGGTCCATCCTCTACTGTCTTACTACTTTTACTCCCTCCTATGCTCCTTATCGTACTTCTTCTAAGCTTGTTTGCCTCCTTACTCTTATACCATCCCTTTCCCCTGATTCTTAACTCTTCCCCGATTATTACACTCTAAACCATACCTCTGCCCTCCTTTCTCTTTGCTCTTACGCCTTATTCTTGTGCCTTACTCCTCCCCTCCTGTTTCCACTTTCCTTGCCCCCCTCAGCCATCCCCATGTGAAAACAAAGAAATTGATATGAGGCTGGGAAGCCCAAAGGAAACACACCAACACAGGTTACAAAGGACATACAAAGTGCTTTATTTAAAAGCTACAGCAGTTACCAAAAAAGTCAATTGATAAACGGATAGCTATTCGGCTCTCAGAGTAACGTAACGAACTTCAACGAAGGTTCGATGCATTAGTAGAGAGACCGTACATTGGAATACTTGGGCTTTTATATTCTTTATCCAGCCCTGGCCAACCCCCTTGCGGGTTAACCATTCTTAGGACCAGGCCTAGGGTTCCTTGCCAGGTCAATCCCATAATGTATGTATTTTGATCAGTTTGGCTGATACAGTTGTTCATTTACACATAGGTCAGGGATAGGACAAGGTCTCAGTTCGCGACCCCGACAAGTGGCCTGCAGGCATATTACTTATTCATGTGTGCGGAGGTCACAATGGCCAGAATTTCACTCAGAATGCCATTTGGCCTCCATTTTGATGTTCAGGGTGACTTCCACATTACAAAAGAACCTAAAATGGCAGCTAAATCCAAGATGGCGACTTACACAATTTTTCGTTAAGGTCAAGACCTTGCCGCGGAGTCTATTTACATGATATTTTAGACAACTTGGCGTGGGCCAACACACATTAAAATACTGCGATAGGAGGCATAATATCATTTCAATTCCAACAGATCCTCCTTTTGGCCTATGCCAAGTGCTAACATCATTTCTAATACTTTTGCAAATAACTCCATGTGTTGTCATCCATACATCCCGAATCATTGTCTGTAATATCCATAGCCATTAGGTCGTTCATCAGAACCTCTTGTAACACAAACTCTTTAGAAGCTGTATCTGGGGCATATATTCTATGCCCTATTGTGCTCACTGCTTGGGCACAACATCCCCCTAGCATTCCACATATACTCAGAAGACATTGAAAACAGCAACAAAGGAATAGCAGGATTCCCAAAATAACCAGAATAACAGAAAGCACCTTCCAACCCCAAGATCGTAAAGAATCCCAGAACCAGCTGCTAAGATTCCAATCTCCTACAGGGATATGTACTTCAGAAGTAAGAGTATGCAAGTTCTGTATTGCTTTAAAAATTGTCGGCGAGGAATCTGGAACGAAAACACAGCAAGCGGACCCCACTAATTTGCATATTCCACCTCGTTCTGCCAGAATGACAGCTAATGCATCCGATTTTGGAGTGCTACCAATCTTATTGCTTTTTGCTTTAAGGTCATATTGTAGAGTATGTCCGTGGTCCGGTTGATCGTTCTCTCCAGTACCCTTGCTAATCCCCTAATGTTCTCTGAGTTTGTTATTTGTCCCCAAAATGGCACAACTGATTTCGCTATATCTCCCAATACTTGGCCAGGGGTATCTCCGTTCGTGTCCCGCCGTGGGCGAGCCTTAGAAACCTCCAATGTACTAGCTACAAATACCCCGGGTAACAGTATTCCTAAATAACAGGTTCCCTGCCAATCCTTGGGCAACCAGGGAAATGCTAAGCTACCACAAAAAAAATAAACAGGCCCCCCTACATACAGAGGCCTGTTTTCTCCAGTCAAATTTACAATGTTCTTACAACCTTCAAAATCTCCCATTGGCCTAGTGCCATTTCTTTGTACACAAAAGGGGACCGAGTCAGGGCTATGATTTATAGAATAAGAAGGAGGTACGGCGTCCTTATTGCCTATCGGAGCCATTTTAAAGGAAATTAGAGTTTGAAAAGGAAGAGATAGTTTATCAGACGGCCTAATAGAAGCGACATTAGGTTTACTTCTATTTGCAAAAAGCGAGCATCCCAGGGGAGTTAATTCACGTTTCTCGAAATCATTCAAATTAGTTCCATCAAAGTTCCCTGAGATGCTATCATTCCAGCGGCCAAAGAATAGTGCTCTAAGAGAGGCATAGCAAGCAGTCGTTAAAGGTAAAGGATGAATATACCATCCCAGTCCCTTGTTCCCATGTTGTGGTAAATGACTACAAATCCTACAATTACTCTTATTAAAAATGGCATGAGTTGAATTCATTACTATCATTAGAGTGTTATTATGATACTTTTGTCTATGTTGGGAGTCTCTAGGGGACAGAGTGTGAAGGTGTACAGAGGGAGTCAAAGCAGTTGGTACAATCTCGGCCGGTAGTAAAGGTTTTAGAGGATAGATTTCTTCAAAGTACCAAAGTCCTACAGCAGTAGTTGCAAAAATAACAATTATCATTATCAAAACACAGCAGTACATTTTCGGGGCCCAGGCACATTGTTCATTGTCCAAGTTGGTCACCCCCTTATTCACAAGTCCAATGCGGGGAGCAGCAGTGGAGGTGGCAGGCATTGTCGTTCCTCAATCGACGACCCCAATGTTCATTGCTGGCGACGCTACGGTCGCGTGATTTCTTAGTCCTTCCCAACCCTAGCCAGCAGAATCCCTTTTTGTTCAACAGAACTTTCTTATACAAAAGAAAACTTCCAATCACTTCCTTTTTCCAGATGCACGAAAAACCTGTGCCGTAGTTCTATTTCCTTCATCGAAGGTTGTACCTGGTGGTACCCAAGATTGTCTGATCTGGAAATAAAGTGTCGTCACTTCCTGAGGGAAGCGACGTATCGGAGGCGATGGAAGTCGCAGAGCTTGAAACAGTATTTTCCGGAAATGATTTTTCAAGAGAGTGCGGAGACGAAATGGACTGTTCCCCAAGCTCCTCGGGCTCAGAGAAATTTTTTTACGCACTCACAGCGCTGTTTGCTACTTCAGGATCAGAGATTGTAGCATCAGCGAAGGGTTCTGCTTCTTCTGTAACGTGTGGCGTCGGGTGAGGAAGTTTCTTGACATGCGTCACGTGGATCCAGTGCTTCTTTCCAGCCACCCGCACTGCTGTCCGGGTGACCAGCAACACCTGGTAGGGTCCCCGCCAGCGAGGCGCGAGACAGGAAGACCTCTCGTAGGCCTTCACTCGGACCCAACTTCCAGGCTGTATATCGTGTCCTGGGCCCGTGAACCGTACAGGTAAAGCTGAGTGCACCTGGTGATAAATGAAATACAGGTTTTTAGTTGACTGGTTACAGTAGTCTACAAGCAATACATTTTCCACCTCTCTCAGGGCTTTAGGTTTAGGGAGACCCCAAATGTTAGCAGGTCTCCCCATCACTAACTCAAATGGAGAAAGCCCAGTCTTAGTCTGAGGTGTGGTACGCATAGCTAATAATACAATAGGTAAGGCATCTGGCCATTTCAGTTTGGTATCGGCACATGTTTTCGCAAGCTTATTCTTCAAGATACCATTGTGTCTTTCCACCAACCCAGCTCTTTGAGGATGTCTAGCTGAGTAAAATCGTTTTTCAATACGTAAGGCTGTGCATATCTGCAAAATTACTGCTGCAATAAAATGGGGACCATTATCCGACCAAATTACCCTCGGGAGCCCAAATCGAGGAAAGAATTCTTTTACCATAATCTTTGCAGTGGTCATGGCGGTAGCGTCTTTAACGGGGAAAGCCTCGACCCATTTACTAAAAGCACAAATAATTACAAGAACATATTTCAGATTGTTACATCGTTCCATCTCAATAAAATCAAAATGAATGACCTCGAAGGGAACAGAAGGGGGCCCAAAGCTTCCCCTCGGAGTTACTGTCCCCTTACCCACATTGTGCTGTAAGCAGACCATACAGTTTTGAACATATCTTTTCGCAGTCTCCAAAATCTTGTTATTCACCCAAACTTGTTCTAACATTTTCGTGATCTGCTGGGCACACACGTGTAGGACCGTGTGCCATCGTAACCATTGCCAATACATATGAATCAGGGAGCAACCATTTTCCTTCAGATGTATCCACCCAACACCCTTCATCATCCAGTTTCCCCATTCCTTCAGCCCACCTTTTAGATTCTTCTACTGTGGCATCAGTTTGAATATCTCGCACAGACCCAATACCTTCATCCATTATATAAGCATCTCTCATTTCCCTCGAAGCATACATGTCCGTGCTAAGGTCTGTGGCTGTTTGTCTGGCTATCAAGTCCGCAAAAGCGTTCCCTTTGCCCACATCATCTATGACCTTACAATGTGCTGCACATTTCATGATCGCTAACTGTTTAGGGAGTGAGAGTGCCGAGAGTAATTGCACTATCAAGGGGCCATGCTGGATCTTGGTCCCATGTGAGGTCAGGAACCCTCTTTCCGACCAGAGCCTTCCAAAGTTGTGAGCCACCCCAAATGCGTACTGGCTATCAGTATATATATTTACTATATGCCCTTGGGAGAGTTCACAAGCTCGGGTCAACGCTATAATCTCTGCGGCCTGCGCGGAGTTATGCGAAGTTCTCTTAGTTTCAACAACTTTACTCAATGTAGTAACTGCATAAGCAGCTGTAGATGTACCATCTGAAAGTTTGAAGCAGGAGCCATCACAAAACAGCTCCCCTTCTGCATTGCCCAAAGGAGTATCTATGAGATCTATCCTGCCCTTCGTTTCTTGTTCAGTGGTATATAGCCAATCATGTAATTCTTTGTCAACGCAAACAGTGTTTTGCGGGAAAGGTAAGAGTTCAGCCGGATTAAGAACACAACACCTCTTAATTTGAATGTGAGGGGCAAACAGAATTAATTCATACCTTGTTAACAGCGCAGAGGTGAGGTGTTGCGTTTGGGTTTTGTTCAATAGAATATCAACAGAGTGAGGTACCATCAAAATCAAATCATGGCCTAGGACCATTCCCTCACTCTGTTTTACAGATGCGGCAGCAGCAGCGACAGCGCGCAATCATCTTGGCAAAGCGCATGCGACAGGATCAAGGGCGGAGGAGTAGTAGCCGCACGGCCTATTCTTCTCTCCATGTTCCTGTGTTAACACAGCCAAAGCACATCCATCACATTCATGCACAAACAACACAAAGGCCTTGTCATAATTTGGAGTACCCAGAATCGGTGCAGAGCATAACGCAGTTTTGAGAAGCTCAAATGATCGTTGATGTTCCGATTTCCATGGCAGTGGCAGAGAAATGCCCTTCTTCGTCAAAGCCAACATGGGTATTATCACTAGCGAAAAGTTCGGGATCCACAACCTACAGTAAGAAGCCATACCTATTAAGGCTCTGACTTCCTTCTGTGTATTTGGAACAGACATGCCAGAAATGTGTTTTATTCTTTCAGGTGTCAATCTTCTCCCCTCCTTTGACAGGAGGTAGCCTAAATAGGCGACCTCCTGACAACAATATTGAAATTTTTTAAGCGAAGCTTTATGACCATTTTTAGCTAAATGAACATGCAACAGTACAGTGCCTTCTTTACAAGCACTCTCAGAGACTGCAGTCAAAAGCAAATCATCAACTTATTTGAAGCAGCGTACAAATAGGTGGCAATTCAAGGGTGTCGAGCTGCTCTTTCAAAGCTCTACTATAAATGCTTGGACTTTCAGTATACCCTTGAGGTGCCCTGGTAAATGTAAATGAGTGTCCCCCCAAGGTGAACGCAAACAGATATCTACTTTCCTTATGTATAGGAATGCTAAAGAAATTGTTTTTTAAATCCACAACGCTGAAGTGCGTAGCCGTAGCAGGGATAATTGTCAATATCGTCGTCACATCAGGCATATTTGGAAATTGTGGGGCGACAACTCTGTTAATAGCACGAAGATCAATTATGAACCGATATGGAATTGCATTGTCGCCTTTCTTATATAGAGGCAGGATCGGACTGTTACACAGACTACCTGTAATTTCCTCGATCACCCCACGATGCACAAAATCGGAGACAATGCATTTCAAAGCACGCTCGCCCTCAACTGATATTTTATACTGCGTAATGCGTGGCAGTTTCACTCCATGTTTCAAAACTATTTTAACGGGCTCAATCTGTAATACCCCAACATCATTGTCGTCTACCGCCCATAAACATTCCGGGACAATGCTAAACTCAGGAGGTAAAGGTCGAATCAGGAACTGAGAATTAGGAAGTTGCTGTGGTGAAACCGTCAGCCGTACTCCATCAGAAGAACAATGAATTACTGCATTCAATTTCTTTAACAAATTCAACCCCAGCAAATTCTCTCCACAGTTCGAAGTGAGAAGAAAAGGGCAATGGTCCGTAAAGGGACCCAAAGAAACAGACACCGGTGAAGAAACCGGACAAGCAATTGGTATACCAGAAAACCCTACGGAAACATTGGTTTGCCCTGACAGTGGAATGTTTGGAACCCGAGAATGATCAATGGAGCACTTCTGTGCTCCAGTGTCTATCAAAAACTGGTGTTTCCTATTCCCTACTAATAATTCAACGTAGGGGCCTTTCTGATTAACGGGAATAGGTGAAGGTTCCAAACCCTGCTTCGGGCAGTCCTAATAAAATAGAGCCTTGTCAGAAGGAAGCTCTTCAGAAAGGCAGGCAGCAGAAGGGTGATCAAATATGTTCCTCGAGTCCACACTCGAGGTCTGATTTTCCCGTGAAAAAGGTTGCTGACGATCTTGTAAAAACTGACCTCTATCAGGGCCCCCTGCCCCACGGCGGCCCCTAGGTCGTCTACCCTTACTCCCAAACGCACTGTTTGACCTTTGTCGAAGGACGGGGCACTGTGCTCGCCAATGACCTTCCTGGCGGCAATAAGCACATTGATTAATATTCACAGGACCAAAGGAGCATTTCCTTTTGGGACATACTGACCTCTGGTCTGTGTCGTGCCTCCTCTAGGGTTTCTAACAATTTGTTGTAGTAATACTTTGGTTTTCAAATCTCCTTTCCTCTTTTCAATTTTTTCCTTCTCATTATTAACACGGTTCTCATAATATTGAGCCATGTGCAAAACCTCAGATTGAGATTTTACCTGCCAAGCGCTCTCAGAGGACATAATCTGTGACTGGATGTCAGGCAACAATCCACGTACAAATTTGTCCACAAACAACCTTTTCCCAGACTCTGTACCCAAATCCTGTCCACTGAAGTCAGAAAATACCTGCTCGAATCTGTTAAAGAATTCGGTGGCGCCTTCAGTTTTTCCTTGAACACAGGCCGTAAGCTTGTCCCAAATAATTATTTTCTCTGGAATTATAGTTTTTAATTTTTCGACAATTCTATCAGGCAAAGTAAGTATTACCTGTGGTGGTTTCTCACCTGCTGGTCTTTCTCCATCAATCCTAATCATATTAGCCCACGTATCTCCCAACCCTGGCACATCGTCTATTGTCCGAACCTGTTTCCATACATCTACGGGTAGGAGTACAGGAAATAGCAAGTCAATATCACTTAAGGTGAACACAGATGACTGCAAAACGGAGTCTATTTCATTGTAAAACCCTGTCGGGTTTTTCCTAATATCGGGAACTGATTGTCTAATAGTGTTCACTTCCTGTCGTGAAAACGGGACGTGAATGAATTGTGATACATAATGTGCAGGGATATCCACAGCGGGGGCACCAGTCCCAGCGTTGGCGGGAATCTCAACTTTTGGGACAAAGGTCGGAGGAACCTCTCTCATAGGCAACTGAGATATAGGTACCTCCGGCCGCTTACTAAGCAACAGAGCCAGGTCGAGCGCTAAGGCAGCTGAAGAAGTGTCGGGCGAAAAAGCCCTTTTACAAATCCCCAATAATTCTATGGGGCAACTAACCTTCTTTCTTACACATTCTTCTTGCAGGTACTGTACCATTACCTGAATTATCTTTCTACTGTATACTGACTATACGTGTCATATACTTCATCTGGTGGAATCGATGAATCTGAGATCCATCGAATCGCATCTTTGGTACAAATTCGTATTTCCTCAGGTGGCGATCTATGACACGGAAGGAACCGTTTCTGTACATATATTCTATCGTCTTCGTCGTCCTCATCTCGTGACTTTTCAAAGTCTTTCCTAAACTCAAACAATTTTTCAACATGCCCATATACTTTCTGCTCTGTGTCCCTCGAAAGTGCCAAAGCATTCAGATCTCTCACTCCTTGTGGAAGTTCCGAATTTTGTAATCTACCCCACATCACACATAAATGAGTCCCCAAACCTTCGATAAAAACATTTTTCTCGGGAAAACTATTCAAATTAGATAATGTGGAAAAAAACATTAACTTGATCACCTTTCTCCATACAGTGCTTAGCCCATGCAAACAATTCCTGTTTCTTATCTGCAGAAACAGTATTACGAGTGACGATCTTTGATCCTGCACCAGGATCAACTTCAGTCAATACGGGGCCACTCGGGAGCGGAGGTGCAGGTAAATTTAATAAAGGTGCATCTATCGGTGCAGAAGGAAGGGGCGGTGCGATAGGTGGAGGAACAAGAATTATGGGACTAGGAACAATAGGTTGTACAGGGGGAACAGGAATAACGGCAGGAACAACAGCAGGAATGGGCAGAGCGCCCAAAATAGGAACATACGGAGGTGGCGCAGAGGCATAAGGCCTGCGTTCGTTTAACAATTTCTCAATAAATTCTTCGGAAACATGGAAATCTTTAGAGGGGTACATTTTCTGGATTCCAAGTGAAAAAGCCCTATCCATACTTTTAACTGATTCCGAATGTTTTTCTTTATCATATAACAACGCTTTTTCGGCGTTTGTTTTATGACGGCGTGCATGTTTGTCCCTACTTTTAAGCTGCTGTAACGCTTCTTTTTTCAAATTCTGTAAAACATCAAAGGCTGCAGGTCTGGCCTTCTTTTTTAACAAGACTAATTCTAGGTATTCAATACGGGGATCTCAAAACTACCGTTGATTGGCCACTGAAATTCGGAGGCATGTCTGGTCTGTCTGTGTCAAATATCATTAAATACTGTACTACCAATGCCATACTTACAGTACATAGTACATGCCGGCGACCCCTCCTGTGGTGCCGGGCGGCTAAATTCCAAAGATTGTCGATCGCTGCGGAACAGAGCCCTAAAGCAGCTAGATAATTTCCTGGGAATTTCACAAAAAATTGGTGTTACCTGGTCAATAATTGTGTCTGCAGATACAATACGCCAAATTCAAATTGTCAGGGTTAAATTAAGAGCCGGGTCACGACTGCACCTGACCAAACCTAAGGAGAACCATACGGTTTATCAAAGAACTTACCTAACAAATTTTACCTTGTGTTTGGTGGTTTCGACAAATCTGCCCGCCTCAAAAATTGCACCCTCGTCAAGATGCCGTGTCAGACCACACGACTATCGTCCAAGGATCGGATTGTGCAGCGCTGCCGAGGTATCGCGTCTCGTTCAGTCGGGCCCGTAGAATCACACCGTCCGATCCCGGTTCGATAGTCTGCGTCAACCTTCAATGATTCGGCATCAATCTTGAGGGTCCCTATTCGGGCGCCAACTGTGAAAACAAAGAAATTGATATGAGGCTGGGAAGCCCAAAGGAAACACACCAACACAGGTTACAAAGGACATACAAAGTGCTTTATTTAAAAGCTACAACAGTTACCAAAAAAGTCAATTGACAAACGGATAGCTATTCGGCTCTCAGAGTAACGTAACGAACTTCAACGAAGGTTCGATGCATTAGTAGAGAGACCGTACATTGGAATACTTGGGCTTTTATATTCTTTATCCAGCCCTGGCCAACCCCCTCGCGGGTTAACCATTCTTAGGACCAGGCCTAGGGTTCCTTGCCAGGTCAGTCCCATAATGTATGCATTTTGATCAGTTCCGCTGATACAGTTGTTCATTTACACATAGGTCAGGGATAGGACAAGGTCTCAGTTCGCGACCCCAACAAGTGGCCTGCAGGCATATTACTTATTCATGTGTGCGGAGGTCACAACGGCCAGAATTTCACTCAGAATGTCATTCGGCCTCTATTTTGATGTTCAGGGTGACTTCCACATTACAAGAGAACCTAAAATGGCGGCTAAATCCAAGATGGCGACTTACACAATTTTTTGTTAAGGTCAAGACCTTGCCGCGGAGTCTATTTACATGATATTTTAGACAACTTGGCGTAGGCCAACACACATTCAAATACTGCGATAGGAGGCATAATATCATTTCAATTCCAACACCCATTCTGTTGATTCCCATACCCGCCATTTCGCTCTTCCTCTTCCCCCTTTCTGTTTCTGCTTGCTTCTTTGCTGCTCCTGTTCACCTTTCTGGGTTGCGGGCTATGGTATTTGCTGCACACAATTAACTGACTAAAGAGCTAACCAGATTTTCATCTCCACTGGCCTTATTGTGCAATCAGGGAGCCCACCACAGTTTCTCCACCCAACCCCTCTGGTGCTTGGCAGCACAGAAACACGTCTGTGCCTAGTTCCTCCACAAGCACCCTCACAGAGACGCGGTGCATATCATATGATACATGATCATGGACATGAACCTGCCTCAGAGTGGAATCTGTTTCTTATTGTCATAGGCAGATATTCTCATAGGGCTGATGTAAAGGTGTTGCGCTGAAATGGGGTCATCAGGAATATCGTTGATGGATGCCTTTTTGTTGATGATTGTAGACTGTCACAAAGAGGAGAGAGATCAATTGAAAAGTCCAGTCAACCACATGTGCAGGTATCATAATCTTTATTTGGGTATTGTTACACATATAAGCAAAAATAATAAAAATACTGAAAATCCTGTAAGCTTAATGGTCAGCGTAGCTTTTCCAAAAGGCCAGTATTCTTCCCTGGGCTATGGTCCCATCCAAGTGATTAAACATGTAGGCTATGGGTGTAAGCAAAGTGTCTCTAAGCAACAGAAATGTCTCTGTCATTCTCCAAGTCTGAGTCTTAATTCCGTCCCAGTGCTTGACATGACACAGGCAGACATTTCTTAAAATGATAGATTTAATAGCATGCCCAAAATGAAAATGCAAAAAACTCAATCTAACAAACTAACAAACAGGAAGGTCTGTCATTCTCAGCTTTGCAAACATATGTTTCTAAGAAATCAGCTTTTCGATTTTTGCGGTCTCCTCTTCACTCACATTCCGTGAGTTGAAGAGTCGTTCTTAGTCTTCCTGTTTTCTTAGTTGGATCATTTGTAGCAGGCATACGGTGGGCAGTCCGCCTCCCAGGATGGCAGGTCCAGGGTTGTACTTGACAGTTGGTTCCTCACATGACGCTAGAACTGAGCCAGACCCACTCAAAGGTCCAACTCAAACAAACAGGAGAGCCCCTTACAGTTTCCACAGGCTTTTCTCTCTGTCTCAGGGTCCTGACTACTTCCCACAAACCCAGTATTACCCTCCTCCATGACATCTTGGCACTTGCTCACACCTAGGGAAACCTTTCCCATACCATCTCTCTCTTCCTCTCGCCTCGTGCGTTCCCTGCACTTCTAGGCACCTCACTATGTGCTCCTTCCTCTAGCCCTGTCAGGCTTGCCCCGTTTGGACTAAGGATTCTCATCTCTCTCTTCACTACCTTCTTTCACCTTAGTGTTCTCGGGCTTAATTCGTCCCTTTCCCAACCTTCCCATCTCCCTTGATGTTTTCTCCAACCACCTGTCTCTGTCTCTCCTTATTTTCCATTTAATGAACCTCTTTTGTTCCTCTCCACTACTTTCACTATTTTCTGTCATCTGAATGGTATTCCTCCTCTCCCTCTTCACTCCATTCAGCCTCGTTGACAGAGTGTAGTGCCTAACCAATCTCCAGTGTATGACTGTCACTGCATTGTAATGCCACTTTCAGCCTATCGCGTGCCCACACAAAAGCCCCAACTGTTGCCTTTTCTAATGCTGTTTTAAACTGTTACCACTTTGCAACGATGAATATCCTGCAGCTCCTGCTATCGGTTCTTGAATAATTGCAGTTTAGAGTAAGAAACGTGGACGGTCTGGCACAGAAATATACATTTTGACAACAAACTGCAGCTTTCAATGGACTCACAGCACTACACCCAACCAAAGCTTGTACTCATTTATTGACCTGGGAAGGATGAAAGGCGGAGTTGACCATGACGGGATTCCAACATGTACCTGTAGATCAGACGCAGATCACACACAGATCGCAAGCAGCGAGCACTCAACCCATTGATTTATCGTATGGCTTGCTATGATATGATCTGGCATTTATAATGCGTGTACACACAAGTGTTTCAAGGTGCGCGAGGGAAGGGAGGGGAAACAGAGGGGAGACAGAGACAACGATCTGACTAGGCCATTTCACATTATGTACGTGAAAGTGCAGGGGAGGGGGAAAGGGGAAAGTGCAGGGGGAAGGGGAGGGGGCAGTGCAGTACATAGGATAGCAGTAAGATACATAAGGACAATAAATAAAAGTACTGCCAGCCAGTGGCAAGTGCAAGGGTAAGTGCAGACCTCAGGAGTAAAGTGCAAGTAGGGGCTGTAGGGATACAGAAACAGTCCCCAAGTGCATGGGTTGCCAGGGGGCAGTGCAGGTGTGCAACTGGCAGGGGAGGGGACCTGGGCCTGAGATCAGAGGGTAGCCAGGTGACCAGTGCAGTTTCAGATTCAGCCAGGAGATCAGCAGGGGAGAGGAGGAGAGAAAGCACACATTCATTTTTAGACACGTGTGTGTTTTATATGTCTGGGTCACCAAAGCCATTGCGTACCATACATGATGGCTTTGTTGACCCGGACAAATGTTTAATGGTTTGTCAACAGGTGGCCCACTAATTCTGCAACTCTGTTTCTTGGTTTTTTGGATGGTTTTGGAGAGTCACTCACTGTTTTTCACTTTTTTAGGTGTTTTAAAAATAAGAAACATATTGCAAAGTATTGCTGAATTTATAAATATCATAGTAAGTAGTAAGTATGGGGACATGTTTAGTATTTTGTACCAGGTAGTGCTGCTTCTGTCCTTACAGGTGTTTAGTATGTATTACCAAAATCGTTTTTCTACTGTTGTATTGCCTATATATATAATTTACAGAAAGGATTAGATCCACACGCCTCAGTATTACATTTGTTGTTGCTATAGTATCATTGGAACAAAGAGTGTGGAGTCACGATCAGAGTACCTGTGCGCTAATTATCACTACTAAGTTTATAAGACATATCATCAAAATAAAAAAGGAAGAAATGTTAGCAGCAATCCAATTCCCACCAACCAATCCACACATGCCGGTATTAAATTAACAGTTATATGACAAAGAAGGGTAGGATTGCGCTTAACACCATTACAATACTACAACCAGCAATCAAGGTACAGTATTTTAATAAGGTATATTGAGAAATAGCCGACACGTGTTTCGACACTAGGGTCGTTTTCAAGGCTAGATCACATACATCAGTAGCATCACATAGTCAACATGTTCAGTAAATAACAATTATGAAAAGAGTGTAAGTAAAAAAACATACCAAGAATCAGGTAAGGATGGTAGTAGAGCAGTGGCAGGTTAATGTAGAAAAACAAAAAAGAACAAAAGACTACAAAAGAAATAAACAAAAATCGAGAAAAAGTATATGTAAGATCATCAGCTTAAAATTCAGTTAAAGCCTTATTATCTTCTCTAGGTTAATTGTGAACAGCACCCCGCGGCACAGCCCCCATGCAAGTCCAAGTACCAGCCAAAAGATCCGGTGGTGACCAGAGTTTCGATTAGCGTCATCAAAATTAATGATGTTCAGAAGACAGAACGAAAATAGTCACAATAACCAGTGATTGGTGACAGGAAAGAAACCACAGCTATAGCGAATCTATATAAATCCATAGTGGGAAGGTATTAAGTCAGTCAGAAAATTACGAGGAAAAAAAGGAGGGGTTGCTTACCCTCCAGAATAGTAAATAACAGCTGTATAGCGATATCCTATTCAAGAGAAAACTCGGATTGAAATAAATTGTAAACTTCAGTATATTAAGAACCAGAAAATTGAAGATAAGGCCACTCACCTATTAAGTATTATTTAATAGTTCCCATCAGTCAGGGTATATTGTGAATAAGTGAAACAATGTCAAAGGCCACAAATGGCCGGCGTGGAAATATTGCCTAAAAGGGAAACCATAACAAATCAGGGACTAAGACATGAACTTATACAAAAAAGAAAAGCCAAGGTCAAAGGGAAAGACTACTTACTTGACTTATCGAGAAAGAATACTAGTATATCTGGACAATTCCATGCAACGCTTACCAGAAATGCTCCGTATTAATGGATACCGTCAAGCGCGTCACAGGAGTGACGCCGACAGGTACGTTGGCACGTTACGTCGCTGCGGTGATGTATGATGTCAACAGAGTGACGATCAAGAAGGAGATTGGTGAATACAGTCGCAAGCAATGACGTACAATGTAAACACGGCACCAAACAGAAATCACCGTTACGGCAAGTGCCGGGAACAAACCAGTATCATATTAAGATGCAAATGTGGTCAGAATACTTGACCAAGAAAAAAATGGTGAATAAATAGTCGTTGGAAGCACAAAACGTTATCAGTAGTACAGGGGAGCCAGCCCCTAAAGCCTGTATTAAAGAAAAATGGTGTACGAGTGGTCACGTTTGATAGAAAATATGGAAAAATAGGTGCTGGCAATTGAACGCGCATCAGGGGTGCGCCACAGTGATAACTGGCCACAAAACCATAAATAGCAAAAATTCATAATATGAAGACATCAAAATATAAACTAGACATAAAACCGTTCAACGGTTTTGCAGTAAAACATAAAGATTAAATGGGCTAACATTCACAAAAAAACATGCATTTCGTGATCAGAGTTTAGTCCACGTGTAGTACATCGCAGCAGACATATTAATTTTGCTTCCATTTGACGCAGTTTAAGCTGGAGATTCCCGCCCCTTTTCCCCTTATGTGCTTTCAACAATCCAATGTAACGTAAATCAGAGGTTGAATCCATTTGATGTTCCAATTGCCAATGAATTGCTAGAGGCGATTTTGGTTCACACATTCGGAGACTGGCCAAGTGTTCTCTAATGCGGATTCTAAATTGGCGGATTTGGTTCCACAGTTACGATTAAGGACTTCATTAATTGCAGGACTACCCATGTGGTTTATGCCATCATATGTGTGTGTGGCAAACTCTACGTGGGTAGCACTATTTAAAATAAATAAGGTTCCAATTTGACACATTTCATAGATTGATGGAGAAGTCCTCTCACCCAGTTAAGCATAGGTCTGAAGCCAATTACCTCTTTTGAAAACCCCTATTTTGATTTAAGGGAACATTCTTTCCTGCCCTGTCCTTCATGTATTGCTTCTAATGCAGCGTTCGTTGTATTCTAGTACTGCGTCTACAGGTAATTACAATTCGCCCAGTGTGTTCTTGTTCATCATAGAAACACTGTACCGTGATTAAACTTGCATCTTTCATTTTTATTCTGTACTGACATCTTCACCGAAGTAGCAGTGCAGAATCACAGTGTCAATTCTCATCAGTGTCTGACCTATTTAGCACCAGCCTTTCATGGCTCATCTGCGTTTTAACTTTCTTGTGAAATGATAATTATACACCTATCATTTTCGTTGAATTGCAAAGTTATCTCATGCTTCGACGCTGCTCTATAACCTAAATAAATCAATCAATACATCTTAAGTTCTATACTACATGAAGTGACATCATCAGTAAATATTGGTATAGACGCATGTTCAATATTATTATATTATTCTCAGGGTGAAATGCCAGACCTGTTCTCTCTTTTTGGCTCCCATGTGCCACGGTTATCTCAACGCCGTCAATAGTTTCCTCAGAAATTGCTTTGATCATGAATGCTTTGCTAGGTGTCAAAAATACTGATTTATACGTTATTTGTCCGAACTCCAGTCTTCAATGTGGACGCCAAAATACAGTCAGATCGTTTGTCAAGACCACACCAAGACATTCGGCCAGGTCATGGTCATATTGAGAAGCACCTCACAGGGTTTATGCACCTGGCTTTGCTGACATTTAGGATTGTGTTTGTGCTGTCCTGCTCCTTTTTATATAGATGCTTTCTGCCCCTGAGTGCTGAATTTGACCTTTTTTTATTGATACCTGTGCTCTCAGCAGTGGAACTTGAAAAGAATGTGCGTAAAATCTCATTTAGTTCTTGAATGAAGACTTTTCATTTTGTTGATCCAGGTTTGACTGTCAATGGGCACAGTGTTTGCTTATGTGTGTGAGTTCAAATTGGCAATTGTGTTGATGTTGTTTCTATGCTGCCTGTTTGTTCCACCTAGATTCCAGCATGCAGAGAACAGGCTCGAGCCCTGTTCTAATAAGTAGCAAATGTTCGCAGTTTGTAGCTCCTATCCATTTTCCTATTTAGTGCCTTTAATAGTGCCTGCCACTTCTCATATCGGTACTCGCACCGATGCACCCTACGTAAAAGCCATGATTCACCTCTACCAACCAGCGCTAGTTAGTTATTTCATACCTGAGATAGTCCAGCCAGATAGTAAGTGCATTTAAACATATTTTCAGTGCAACAAGAAACCTTTGATTTGTAATATCCTTCCTCTATCTGTAGTATGTTAGTCTTCTTGCTGCCAGCAGCATTACTCATCTTGCTACTTTCTTACAGTGGTGTTTCAATGGACCTAGTTATAAGTTTGTCGGTCCGATAGTAACGGTGCCGGTAAGCTACCGGCGCTGTTACTACCAGACCGGCAAACTACGAGTTCTGCTCGTTGGTACCTTTTCACCCGCTAGGTCTGACCTGGCAAGCGTACTGTCACCCGCGAGCAGAGCATGTCGGATGCACTGGCACCATTTACGAATGGTGCCGATGCATCTGGCCTCCCCATTCCCATTGAGCCCTATGGGGCTCAAATGGGAAAGCGGAAGAATATTTTCCGGCACCCACGAATGGGCATATTCCGGGTCCGGCAAGGCCATAATGACCAGGTAATTGTCCATTCGCGTGTGCCAGAAAAAAAAGATACCAGCAGCAGGACCGCCAGTATCACAATGAGGCCCAATGTGTTTAGATTTGGGGCGTTTGTTCCATATTCTCAGGGTTCACAGTTCAGTGCCATATTGATATTTGTAAATTCATGGGCCGTTATTGACTGGCCTCATACCTGGGTGAAGTACAATACAATTCTGCCCTCATTTCTCTATTCATCTCAGATGTTGTTATGCTTTGATACAAAAATGTTTGATTTCCCAGTTATTCCTTTTGAATAGCACAGTGATGAAGTCCTGTTTTTATCTCGAAATCCTTCTTTCACCCTTGCCAGCAGCATTTTTCTTAACTTTATTGCCTTGGGATACCCTAACTGACCAGCTGTTGCACATATCGCGTCAGTATTTTTAGCATTTCCTTCATTTCTTTTTTTCTCATCCGAGTGTGTTCATGCTTTTATGTCCTTTGATAAAGAGAGTAATATGGAAAGAATGCTTAAGCTAATATAAGCAGATGACTTCATGTAATGAAGCACCATGTTGCTGTTTACATTTACTTTAGTCCAATGCGTTCAATAAAGTGAATCAAGAATTCAACTCCCCGAATGCAGGTGTTGGTTTAAGGAAAGCACAGAACTGGGAATGGTGTCATTGGGGGCATGGAGCCTTCCAGTAACCTTAAATTAGTTTATCTCTGTTGGTTGACCTATCACATCCGCAGCTGGAGTGAATCTCTGCCAATGTGTTTAGATTTGGGGCGTTTGTTCCATATTCTCAGGGTTCACAGTTCAGTGCCATATTGATATTTGTAAATTCATGGGCCGTTATTGACTGGCCTCATACCTGGGTGAAGTACAATACAATTCTGCCCTCATTTCTCTATTCATCTCAGATGTTGTTATGCTTTGATACAAAAATGTTTGATTTCCCAGTTATTCCTTTTGAATAGCACAGTGATGAAGTCCTGTTTTTATCTCGAAATCCTTCTTTCACCCTTGCCAGCAGCATTTTTCTTAACTTTATTGCCTTGGGATACCCTAACTGACCAGCTGTTGCACATATCGCTTCAGTATTTTTAGCATTTCCTTCATTTCTTTTTTTCTCATCCGAGTGTGTTCATGCTTTTATGTCCTTTGATAAAGAGAGTAATATGGAAAGAATGCTTAAGCTAATATAAGCAGATGACTTCATGTAATGAAGCACCATGTTGCTGTTTACATTTACTTTAGTCCAATGCGTTCAATAAAGTGAATCAAGAATTCAACTCCCCGAATGCAGGTGATGGTTTAAGGAAAGCACAGAACTGGGAATGGTGTCATTGGGGGCATGGAGCCTTCCAGTAACCTTAAATTAGTTTATCTCTGTTGGTTGACCTATCACATCCGCAGCTGGAGTGAATCTCTGCTCAGAAAATACACAAAACAGTGTTTATTGATTGGGTAACTGATTTTGGTTGTACCCCACGATCGTGCCTCTCCATAAAACATACAATATTACAGTGTATTCTGTGCTGCCAGTTCCAATGGCACCAGGCTTCGATTCCAAACGTTGGTTGTGTTGCTGTCATCGTAGAGCAACTTAAGCCTCAGGAAGGGCCGACTCTTTGTGCGCAGATCTCTAATTTGTGTTAAGTTGGACGTTGGTAATAGGGTCCTGGCAAGCTGCCACCCACTCCACCTCTCATTCAACTGCATCCCATTCGCCTGACAAACTGTTCCCTTTCCCTTGTAGACAAGCAAATGAGCTGAGCATTTGCTACATGAATAGCTGGTAGGTAGATCTATATCCTGAGGGTTATTCTAACAGCACAATTTTTGGAAGGTCAAAATGAACCCACAGGAATAAAAGCACTGCTTTAGTACCCTAAAACACATTTTCCTTAAATCCTGTAGCAGAGGCAGACAGATATGCATACATCAGGACGACCACAAGCAGTGACACAAACAACCTATATTAATTTTTGTCCTTTGAGAGATGCAATATTCTACTGAGCTAAACTCGGCCTCGCCCCTTCCCAGCCTGGCCCTCTTGTTTCAGTAACAGATAGTTTTACCAGCAAGCAAGCCGCTAGTGTAACATGTGCCTTCTGTAAGCACTGACAGATGAACTAATGCGTACATTATAGATTTTGCTGGTGTTCTACAAGGAGTGTCATATCATTTATTTATTTATGTTTATAAAGCGTATGTTACTGGCCCGATGGCATAATAACTCTAACAGGACGTACAACATACAATCAAAACAGATATGCAGCAGGGACTGCACGTAGGGAAGAAAAAACAGACTTTAGGCCAAGCCTGGCCCAGGAGCTGCGGTCAAACTAGAATTCATCCAAACAGCCTGGTTTTCTAGTCCTTCTTGGCGCTATAATGGTATCCCCACAATTGTGGTTGTTGTCATTTTGCCTGGGGTGCAATCTGGTCTAATACCAGTCCTGACTCGCTGATCCACATATCACTAACCCACCTTTAAAGACATCTCCTGAAGACAGACAAATCAGAAGTTGTTATTGCAATCCAAATACTTTAATGGTGTCTGTGAAGGAAAACGTGTGTTATACTGAGATGAAGAAAACCATGGAAAGAATACAGAATACAAATCAAACAGAAAGGAAGGACTTTAACGCTGCGCTGGGGATGTCCAACAGCAGTGTAATATTAAGAGGCGGAGACAGTAATTCATTTCAAATTCGCTCACCGAGGTACAAAGGTACAGATGAGAACATTTGGATCTGCTGTGTCCAATGCTAAGGGGAAGCCCGGGTGCAGTTTCAGAAGTGTGGCATAGAGAAAGAGAGTAGATGCAACGAACCAAGAGAGACACAAGGCATCCCAATCATGGGAGAGGAATAAGCTTGGCGTGACCACGAGCAAGCTATAGTGGACCAGGGGTCCCTAAACAATGCCAACTCCACTTCGAGTAAGGAAGGGCAAAGAGAACCAAAAGAAGAGAGAACAGAGAACACGTATGGGGGAACACAGCAAAGCCAAAGATCCAACCTGACAAGTAAAAGAGAGGGTCTCAGCGTGCTGTGAAGCCTGGTGACATTATCCCTAACGAAAGCAGGTAACAGGGAAAGAGGGAGACCCACGGGGGGGGGGACCAAAAATAATAACTGAAACGCCCATAGTCATCCCAGTCAGGATGAAGGGTTAAAAGGAACTGAAGAGAATCATTACTGAAATGCTCATATTCTTCCCAGTCAAGGTGAAGTATTCCAAATACATGAACAGACTGAGAATCATTACTGGAACGCTCATACTTATCCCAGTCAAGATAACATGTTAAGCATATATGAAGAGAGTGAGAATCATTACTGGAACACTCATGCTCATCCCAGTCAAGACAAGATTACCAAGAGTATATGAGAAGAGTGAGAATCATTACTGGAATGCCTATATTTGTCCCAGTCAAGATAAAGTGTCAAGAATACATGGAGAGAGTGAGAATCCATACTGAAGCCCTCAAACTTGTCCCAGTCAACATAAAGAGTGGACATTAAATTAAAGGAAGATTTTAAGTTTGAATGAAGAGAAAGGGGCAAACTTGTCCCATGAAAGGAGAACGGTTAACTACAACAGAACGAGAGGAGAGTAAGAAGGAAAAAAAGAATAATCAACTAACAGAGATGGTTGGAACCTTGAAGAACCCAGTATTAAAACTGTACGATTTGATAAAACCAGTTACCAGGAATTACCTACAAATACTTTATTGAACTGAACTTGGTAGAAAATCACATCACAGGAGTAGGGAGTCATTCTCCTGTACTTGTGGCTATTCTAATAGTGATAAGGTTAGTTTGGACAGTGGACTGATCGTGATTTGGACTCTCACTGATGACTGACGAGCACCTTAGTTAGCTTTGTTAGGTATGGAACACTCTTAGTATAGGGGAGGACAGGAGTTCTCAGCATTCAGTTAATGAACTATAACAGTGAGATGAAAAGTCAGAGTCTTTGTTCTTCTTCTGATCCACCACAAAACACACTAGTCACCCCTGTAAGAGAAGACACAGAACCTAAAATGCAGATTTCATGATGAAAGAATCTGTCTGGGCCTGAAAACAACAGGATACACGCAATATTTTAAGCAGCAATGTTGAGGTTTAATGGAGATGTCTTCAAAAATATAAGGGTGGATTCTTAAATGTTACCAGGGTCATTTAAGCCACTACACACACTTGTTAGGCTTGTTCTTGAGGCTTGACAGTGTTGAGACAGGATTCTATGTGCTTTTCCAGAGTTTGAGCCAGCGGTTGTGAAAATGATGAGGCAATGACTACCATGGGGTTTACTTGGAATTGAGATGGACCAAGACGATTGCTCCCAGTGCGTAAAGATAGCATTCGAAAGGGGGCAAGTCTAAAGGGGGCAAGTTGATGGCTTCCACTCAGTTAAGTTATCATTCAAGGCAGATAAGAAAATAGCTTCAACTGGGTCAAGTTGGCATTCCAATCAGGAGATACAACTGCTTCCAGGTGATCGAGTCAGCATCGAGATGGACCGATCAGCAGTTTACAGTGTTTGGAAGTGCATAGAGTGAAAATCATAGCTCTAATAGTGCTTCATCACTTTCTAATGATTTAGACACTGTTAAGTTGGTTCAAAGAGCAAATCATGGTGGGAAGCAAAGACCAAGGTTGTTTTTCTGCTCCTCGGTCTGCTAGGTGATCCATCCCAGGCTATCTGGGTAAAAAGGGAATCTCTGTTCTGCTGTTCCAGCCAGAAAGATGGCCAGCGAGCACATGCAGTGGCTACCAGCTCTAGTGAGCAGGATCATGGTTCCATGTTTAGACAGAATGTAGGCCTTTTCCACACAGCAGTTCACCCCAAATTTAAGTCTGTGATGGGTGAGAGAAATGTATTTCCCCCTTCCTGTAGTGTTTATCTTGGCAGAGGAACCTGGGTAGACTATACATAGATAGATGTCCTGACAAAATCCTTATTATTCTGATGTCCAACGATGATTCAAAACATAAGGTTCCAATCTCTGTATATACTCAGACTGTCATATTGGATTGGTCTTCTTCAAGCCTTCTGTAAGTGTCTAATCCCGGCTGTTGTGGTCAGTGTATTTCTCTAGTGATGTCAGTCCCAGAGTGATTTGTCTGCAGAAAGTTGGGTAGGAAACTAGGAAGTGTGGAAGCCCTGTGAGATTCCAAGCTGGAGGGACCTTACCCATGATTGAAAGTCCTCTCCTGGCTACTCTAACTCCACCCTCGGTCCTGCATCAAAGAGTCTCCAGTAATTACCACCCTGGTTTGAATTCCTTCTTGCTGGCAGAGCCCGTCCCTCTATTCATTGGACCTCTCCCTCCCCCCAGGCAGATTCTCATTTTCTGATATGTGACATGCCTTCCCTGAGAAAACAAATACTTTGCTAGTGATGAGCTTTAATGGGCTGTTTTGAGTCACAGGCACACTGACAATAATAATGCCAGCAGAGGGGTTTAGCCTGTTTAATTATTGATTCCCACAGGCCATAACATAAAACTAGACATGGCTAATGTTGAATTATGAATCTACCACCAGGCACTGAAAGCATATTGCTATATAAATTGGACCAGGACTGCCCATGATTAAAGACAATCCTTAGCTGTTGTAACTTTCAGTTCCATCAGGCTGTTTGCAGTATCGCGCATGTCGTTTTGTAACTGATATATTGACAAACTACAAACCAGCTGCTAAAGGGTTTCAATATACAGTCTCAGCAGAGTTACATGTTTGCACTAATGATTTTCAGTGCAGGGCATTATGAAATTGAGATATTATTAGCAGATATCACTTTCTGAGACAGAATTACCAACATAATTCTCTTGTAAAAATGTTACGAAAAGCACAGGCAAGTGCACCCTCACATAGTTATTGTGTCACACTTCTACTAATTGCTTTGGTGCCCAGGAACACCAAAGATATAAACGAAACAGCTAGGGGTCTACCTCAGAACCTCTTCTCACAGAAACTACCCTCTGCTTCTGTAAGGTTCATAGGGGATTCATTGAAATTATTGTTCCTATGTTTCTTTTCTCAATGATGGGAACAGCCCCAATGTTGTTCCCCTCTATTGTTTTTTCTGGTGCTGCTGGTAACCTTTAACAATATTTCCATATTCCCCCTATGACAGCCCACACATCCTTGGCCTTAACTTTTTGTAAAACATTCCTTAGTCCTTTACATCTACACCTGCTCTGGTAAAACCATTGGCAGTCTTGAACAGGACAGTGACTTCCCTTATAAGACATGAACATATCTTCCTACATATACATTGAGTTTTCCATGCAGCTCTTCACAAGTATCTCCTGATATATCTATCTTGACCACCCAGGCTATCTCCCTTCACTTGCGGTTCCATTCCATTTCCATTCACCTCCGTTTGTACCCTTTCTCCTCCCTACTCATACCTCGGACTTCCATTCCATAAGTACCCGATCTTGAACATCTTGGAGCACCTGGAACTTATTGGATAGAAGCACAGCACAATGAAAGGAACGGGATCAATGTTATTTGGAAAAATGACCTAGTTTAGATGAAGGAGCAATGGGGATGCAACGTCTTTACCATGCCCCTGTCCCTCTTTCCATCTGTTTAAGATACTATAACATGGGACCTCCCATAGGAATACAGACTTTCACTAGAGGCATCAGGAAACAAGAGAAAACCTGGTGCCACTTCAGGACCACATCTGACTAGGCGCTCCTCAAGGAACTCCGAGCAATCCAATGACAATTTATCAACACAGCCAAGGCCTCCTACTACCAGAACACACTGGCAGAAGCTGACAACAAAAGCAGAACCCTCTTCAAAGCAGTCAATCACCCAGCCCTACCACACTCCATCAAAAAAATCTGACGACATGAGCACTTTCTTCATCGACAAAACCATCAAGATTTGGCAGCACATAGACACCAGTTCTGCATTCACAAACCCACCTTGTTTCCCTCCTCGTGAATTCTCTGCACCCTGGACAACATTCAAGACACTCCCTACAAAGGACCTGGTAGAAACCCTGGCCACCCTCAATGCCACATCGTACAAAGACGACATCCTCCCAGCATCCATCATCAATACCATGCCTTCAGAAGCTCTCCTTCCCTACCTGGAGATCATCAACAGCTCCCTAACTCGAGGCATCTTCCCATCGACCCTAAAGATGGGACAAATCCTCCCTCTACTATAGAAACCCACTCTGGATCCCGACAACCTAGGTAACTATCGCCCCATCCCCCAGTTCTATCGAGAAAATGGTAGCCGCTCAACTAGACACAGACACCAGGCTCAACTAGGTTCCAGAAACCAGGTTCAGACACAGATGCAGCACAGAGATGGCAACCATAGCATAATAGATCTTATGAGCTTAACCTATCAGGAAACCCATCTAGCAGAACTACCAACCGAGAACGTCTCTAGCACCTATACAGTAACAACCTGATTTGGGACAGATATGCCTGTCCCCACCCGTCAGTCTTTGCCAAAGCCATTTGACCCAACAAGACCTAGGGATAACCTTAACCTAACAGCCCAAACCCAAAGGGAGGTATCACCCGCTCAACATGCACTGGAAGCCCAACAGGAACAGGGTCCCCCTGGAAACCACACAGACACTCACACATATCATTATGCTAACTCTTTCTTCCACATCAACAAACAATAGAATGAAACTTTACCCCTTGATTAATGTGGCCTACCTGTACACATACTTAAACACCTCCGCGTTCATCTCAAAACTCTTTAGAACATAGCTATAACCGTCGAAATTGGCCTATCTGCACATATAATCCCATTCACAAATTCAAGCCATGCCAGAATACAGACACCCAAGTCCAGTGGCCTTGCAGCATACATTCTATTGATCTAACACAGCCACTGCACCACACCTAGCACTAGTATGCAGCTACACACTACTTATTCCACACTAGCTGCACATATACTGAGTGCACCCATGCATGTTTTACTACATTACTCTCTCCACTCACCTGGATGGGGGTCCAAATGGGCGTTCAACCCACATCCCTTTGGAATCATACCAATGGTAAAAGGCACTATACAAATGTCCAATAACATAACATAACATACAGTTGGTCAACAACGCCCTCAACATCCTTGATGATGACCACCTCTGCCTCCTGGTTCTACTCAACCTTCAGCCGCTTTCGATACAGTAGACTACCAGGTGCTCATGGACAACCTACATTGGCGCATAGGAATCAGCAACCATGTCCTATGCCGGCCCAAGTCTGTCCGTGCAAACTGGCAGCAGCTTGTTTAGATGGACTCCTCGAGATCACCAATGCTACCCATAACCTGGAGCCTCGCAGGGTTCCATCCTCTCCCTAGTGATCTTCAATCTATACATGGAGCCGTAGGGAGCCCTCCTAGTCACACACAACATCCACATACAATAATATGCTGATGACGCAGAGCTATACCGCAAGATCGACTCCATCAAGGACATTCACAGGCACAAAACCTGCCTCTCACAGATCCAGTCTTGGATGTCCAGTGCATACTTTAAGCTCAACCCCTCCAAGACTAAATTCCTACTCCTCGCCAACCACACTGAACACCCAGACATACAGACCTGGCTGTCAACCATGAATCCTGAGAGCTTCACAGCCAAGCTCACCTTCTGCGCCAAGTCCCTCTGGTTCCACATCAACAAAGACATCTCCTTCAAGTCACACAGAGCTATGAAAATTCAGAGAGCTTGGTATCAGCTCTCCCTCTTGTGGAAATACAAGCCCTTCCTCCCTCCGGACAGCTTTAGATCCACTTTTCAAGCACCTGCCCTATCCCATCTGTATGGGGGAAATCCCCTCCTTGAAGGCCTCCCATGGTCTTCCCTTGTGCCCCTGAGAAGTTTTCCACTCATGGCCAAGCTCCTCATCAATGCTATACGCAGATACAGCCACATCTCAATACCACTCATGGACCTTGACTGGCTCCTGCTGCATGCACAAATCACCTTCAAGTGTCGCTGCATCATCTGTAAGACAGTCACCCTCAAGTTACCTACCTATCTGGCAGAGAGACTCAGCATCTCCGGCGGACAGCACACCACCAGAAGCCAGTACAAGTGCAGACTTGAAATCTGCTGCTGCAAAAAGGAAAGTACCAGAAAACAAGCCTTCTCTGCCTAAGCACCAAGGCTATGGATCCTCCTCCCCATCAGCATCAGACTCACCCACACATTCCTACAATTCAGAAAAGAACTCAAGACCCACCTCTTCAAGGTTTCTCTCCTCCTTAATGCCTAGGCCATCAAGTCATCCCATGCCACCTGACTTGCTAGACGCCGTCTGCCCCTCTCTGCCCCACCACCTAGTACAGCTGAACCCCTTCTGTGCCCCTCTGTATCCTAACCCCTGCTGTGTATCTGTTCTGTTTTTACCTCTGGAAAGCACTCTGTTATACATCTGTACTGTTGTATACCTCTGTAACACACTCCATTGTGTGTCTATATTGTTGTATACCTCTGTAAGACTCTCTGTAGCTTCTCGAAGCAAGATCTGCGCTCAATAAATACAATAATAATAATGATAATAATAATAAGACATTCCAAACAAGTCATCACAGGGCTACTTAATTTTGACATTACAAATATATTAAGCTTGTACACTTTATTCATTAATTCATGTTTTATAACATGCTTAACACCACAGACCACTTTCTAAGCCTGGGACCGGGATTCAGAATTGTGTTGCTCTGCGTTGACTTGCTTCCAAGTCAAATGTGTTTTCCTGGCTATGCTTTCTTTATTTTACTATAAAGGCTTGCAATTGAAATCCTGTGCATGCATTTGTGTTACGGGAAGCTCCATTCTACACATTAAAATCAATCCTAAGAAATAATCTATTGCATTTAAATACCGGGCAAATAATCAATAATTCAATTTCTACTAATACTTACAAGTGACACAGGACCACACTTTTTCAACAATTCACTTGAGTCTAAACTACATCTAATGACCTGGCTCAGCCATAAGCTCAGCCACGGCACACCCACAAAGTCCATCTCAGGCAGAGAGTTTAGGCAAATATCCAGGTCCTTGTCTTAAAAAAGAGAGGCGTCTGTGCGTTCAGGCTACATCTCACATCCTCAGTCCTTGTCCAGAATGAGGAGGGTCTACCCTAGCACCCGCGTGGGTCCAGTCCTCTAATGCTCACAGGCTCTTGATTTACGTATTGTGTTCCCTCAGATATCTGGCACTAAAGTGCAGTGAGAGTTTGCACATATGTCAATTGAGTAGATAGCATAACATTCTCAGTCCTGTGGTACCACGCCAATAATACCCGCTCCCCCAAGATTGTAATACAAATATATGTAAAATAAATGCAAATAAGTAGCAAAACTAAGTAGGAAAAGAGACACTGATATGTGAAATATAATCTTAAATTTGGATCATCAATGCCCTGTAACTGTGCACTAAGGGCCTGATGCAGAGCCTGTGCTAAATATACTGTGGAAAGCCGGCATTCTCCCCTCCGGTTTGCAACACCATCATTTTGAGATGGGTGGAAATTGCAAAAGCTGCTGAAACCTCTCTTTGCAGGGGATACATGTGCCCCAGTGGCTTAGCAAGCTTTTCTCAAAAGACTATCACCTTTCCAATTCAAGGACGTTGTCTTAAATTTTCATTGAACTAGAAAAGTGGTGCTGCAGTCTGAGGAATGCTATCTACATAATGGGAGAATGGGTGCTGTGGGGATTAACAGCACCTCCAAGGGAATCATTAATCAGACAGTGGTGAGCAATTGCTTGATATCTGTGATGTCAGTGCTAAAAAGATTCATGCCAGGGCTCAACATTTACCTCTGTCGTCCACCAGTGCTTTATATAGACCCACCCGCAAGATGTCAGGAAGGTGTTGAAGACTTTTTAGCTTGGAAATTTGTTTGTGTTTGACAAAAGGATAACCATTTCTATCATAATAAAGGCAGTGACAAATGGTGAACTTGAAAAAAGATGGAGGTGTTAATTGTATGAGTGAGTGAAGTGAGCAAGCAATACTTGCTTATTCCACGAGGTTCTGACGGGTTTCAGATCCATGAAAAAGTATGAAAATATGAGCATAACAATTGATTTTATAGTATACATTTCTAAAATATTGGCTAAGTGGATAGGTTTTACAGACACTTATGAAGGGAACATAAAACAGATGCAGAATAAGCAACATAAATGCATTCTCCTTTGTAGCGAACCGGTTAGCATAGAACGTAGAACAGGTACGGTATAGGAAGCAGTTCAAGCTTAATTCACAAATAGCAGGTAAAGTTGCAGGTGTATCAGATCAATCTTTATAGAACAGGCATGTGATGTGATGTGATGTGATATGACATTTACAATGAGCCTGTACACAAGTGTGTTAGGCAGAATTGCATGCAGTACCCTTTTGGGAACACTGCACACAATTAAGACTACAGGTGTAAGCGGGTGCTTCTCTAGTGGTGCTTAGCCTTGTGAAGGTTATTTGAACAATAGTAAGAGCAGCACTCTCGATGTAACAACTATACTTTGTCCTCACCACTTGCCACCAGTGTTAGGCAGAATTACATGCAGTATCCTTCTGGAACAGTACACACGATTAACATTACACACAATTAAGACTACAGGTGTAAGCACAATCTCACCTTTGGTATAAGTCTGTACTACACAGTTTTGTGGTAGCAGGGCTGAGCTGCCAGGCTTATTTCAAGAGGGATGTGAGCAGTACAAGGTGTTACACAAAGGATTTTAAATCACAGTGGTTCAAACAAACACTTACTCAAGGTTTCTTAGTAAAACAATATTAATTTATTTACACCGTCATTTAGAAAACATTCCACCAGCAATAGGCAGCTCAATATCATACTATAATACACTCCAGTACCAAACCAATACGTTTCTGAACAAGTTAGGCTCCCCACAGGTGAGACCAAAATGACACTTCAGTAACTTTAAACGGGAGTAAAAGACACAAGTTATAAGAATTAAACACAACTACTTCCTTAGGCAGGGCAAATAGTTTCAGTTCACTATTAGAGGCAGTTCAATTCAATAGGCATGGGCCAAAGTCAATGGACCAGTGTCTTGCATAGGATAGAACAGTTCTGGTAGTAAAAGGTTAAGTCTTTGCCAATGTTCTAAGAAGTAAGTACGAAAAAGAGTTATATGTTGGATTAGGCGCAAACAACACTCCAAAGTTGGGAAAGTTTCACAAACTTTCATCGCAGCAGAGAGGATTTCTCAACCGTGTTTGCACAGTACCTTGGTAATGAAGAAAAGCTGTAGCTGAGGCAATTGTTCCTGGCAGTTCCTGCAGATCTCGCTGTTCCTGGGCCTCAGTCGTGGGCACAAGAGGGAGGACATTGGGAGGTTACTGCACTGCACGGCGACGGATCCACAAGCTTGGCAAAATGTTGATTTAAGGTGTGAGTGCCTGAAAGTCCACAAGCTAGTATCCTTCTCACTGGCTATCCAGTTTTCTACAGCACTCTGAAGAAAATTCGACCAGTATAGAGACGGTTTCCAGGTGGCTTGCGAGTTGGTTGTTCCCAGCAGCTCAAGGGAAGGAGTTATCCTTGAAGGGGCTTCTCTGCCGAGGGAGTTTCAGGCAATTCGGACCTGCAGCAGGGCTTCACCAGGCAAACCAAACGTCCAGGAGTTGCAGCAGTCCTCTTCCTTCTGCTCAGCTTTGGTTATTTTGTTCTACTGGTCGACTCTGCCTTCCAAGTCCCAGAGACCTGCCTTTTAAACAGTATTCTCCCTTTCATTCCAGCCTAGCTGCCACTCACCCAGCAGGGTGGCTGTCCTTGCCGGACGGTCAGCCAGTCAATCATGCCAAAGTGCATTCAGGTCTCCTAGGAAACTAAGCACATGGAGTTAGGGCATCTCTCTCACTTCCTGTCCACCCCAGACACTCAGGCACCAGAGGCGGTCTTCAGTACTGAAGCCCGCCAAAGGCAAACAAACAAAGGGACCACACCTGGTTTGGGGCACAGAGGCAAACACTAAAGGGACCTTTCCAAAAAGAAATGGTGAAAAAAGTCAATCGGAACCTGTTTTTACAGAGGGGGCACAGAGGCCATCTTGAAAAACATGGCTCCAGTGAATTTTTGCTACCGGAGCGCTTAAAGGGTTTGCAGTCAGGAAAATCATGGTAATACCACTGCCACCAGCCTTTCTGAGAGGAAAGGGTAGCATTTGGGTGCTACATGAGTTTTCTAGGCATAGGCAATACAAGGTATTCCCTCCAGCACTCTGCTGTAAGGCAGTGTGTGCTGGGTCTAGCAATTTAAAAAGACTAGCAAAGTCAATTTAACTTTACATTTCATGGGAGACAGTAGTCAGTCCCAGAGAAGGCATTTAAACCATGGGAAGTCTGAAAGACACCCCTGTATCACTGCACTGAGGGTGCTGTGTGACACACAAGAGAAGATGATGCCTGTGGAGTTGTCTAAAACTCTATATCCAGAGAACACAAAAGTAAAACACACATCAAAATACATGAAAAGACTCACACTCTTTCCAGGTAAAAGAATCAAGTCCTCAAAATGCAGCAAAGTTGCTGGGGGTCTCTATGGTAAGGGAAATTAGTAAATTTATGAGAATTCTCCCTAACAAAGTGTTTCTAGATGCAACAAGTCACGGAGGGAGGACAAAACAACGATATTACTAGGCTTTGTGACATTCAGATTGTGCAAGTGCAGGGAAGAGGGATAGGATAAGTGCTGAGGGAGGGGAAGGGAGAAGTGCAGGTAACTCAAAAAGTGGAGCCATCGGGTGGCTCATAAGTGCAGAGAGAAGGGTCTGTAGGGTTGCAGGTACAGACCTTTAAGTGCTGCGGGAGCCCAGAGGCAGTGCGAGAGCAACTGGACATGCTGGAGCCTAGGCACGAGTTCAGTGGGTTGCCATGTTACCATTCCACGGACAAGTCAGGGACATCAGCAGGGCAGAGGAATAGAAAAAGCAGAAGCAAAAATGAAGGTCTTGAGTTGCTTCCAGAACCGGAGGTGGTTCTACTCAAGTTTCAGAGAGACAGGGAGGCTGTTCCAGAGGGAGGCCCCAGCCAAGGAGTGAATTCTGCCCCCACACTCTGCTTGGAGAAGTGTCTGACCCTCAGAGAGTTGGTGGTGGATGAGTGGAGAGTTCAAGAAGGAAGATGTTTAGGAAGTGAAAGTTGAAGGTAGTGTGGTCCCAGACCCCATACAGCCTTGTGGACCATGCAAAGGGTCTTGAACCTGATCCTTGTAGCCACAGGGAGCCACTGAAGAGAT
Organism: Ambystoma mexicanum; assembly: GCF_040938575.1. Lineage (NCBI taxonomy): Eukaryota > Metazoa > Chordata > Amphibia > Caudata > Ambystomatidae > Ambystoma > Ambystoma mexicanum. Next base: position 848,523,917 of record NC_090923.1, read on the forward strand.
TTCAGAGCTGGAAAGATACAATCCATGGGCTAGAGGCTCAGGACAAGTCTTGCAGTCCTGTTCTGGATAAGTTGTAAAGGTCGCAGTGTAGAGGCAGGCAGATTTAGCAACAGGTTGTTGCAGTAGTGCAGCCTAGAGAGGACCAGGGCTCTGGAGACAGTGAACTTCTGGGGCAAAGTGAGAAAAGAAAGAATGGCTCTGAGGAGGTGCAGCTGATAGTTTGACTACTTAGAGATGTCGGAAATGTGAGAAGAGAAGGAGAGGGTGGAGTCAAAGACGACACCAAGGTTCTTAGCCTCACTGGAAGGAGTAGGAAGAGGACACAGAGTGGGCGGCCAGAGAGAGAGAGAGAGAGGAAAGGTGGGAGCAGGTGCCCCGATGAGGAGATTCTCAGTCCTACTGGCATTAAGGCAGAGATCATTGGAGGCACACCATTCCTGAATTGCGGCCAGACAGTCTGGTATGAGAGAAGGAGCCTAGGTGGCTGAGGGGAGCCTGAAAGAGAGATGGGTGTCATCCACATAATACTTAAAATTGATTGGAGCAGAAGGTAGCAATGCAGCGTTCAAGAGGTGCCAGGTAGTGGTTGAAAAACCAGGAAGAAAGGTTAGATCCATGGGGAACACCACAAGTTGAGAGAGAGAAATAAAAAATAGGAAAGGCCCCAGTTGGACCTGAGAGGGTCGGTCGGTGAGAAAGGAGGTCAGCCAGGCCAGGACTTGATCAGTGATACCAAGGTTGTCAGAGAGACGATTGAGCAGGATGGCATGGTTGACCGTATCAAAAGAAGAGGACAGATCGAGGAAAATGAGGACACAGAAGGAAGATTAGAGTCAAGATTAGAGATCGGGTCTTCACGGGTGTTCAGGAGAGCAGATTCTGTGCTTTTGGCAGCTCCGAAGCAGACAACCAACAGATTCAGTATGCAGATAAAGCTGGGAGATGGCCAGCTTTTCCAGTAGTTTGCCCAAGAAAGGAGTGATGGAGATCACCGATACTTAGCCGAAGAGGAAGGATCGTAGAGGGCTTCTTAAGAAGGGGGTGCACAAGGGAGTGCTTAAGAGGGAGTGGAACGTTCCAGTGGCAAAGGAGTGATTGCAGAAATCGGCCATGGCTGGATCAAGGGTGTCGATGAGGTCCTTGATGGTTCTGGATGAGCAGGGGAGAACTTGCTTTGAGGAGACCTTCATAGATTAGACGTGTCTAGAAACTTTGTCAGGGGGGAAAAAGGTAAAGGAGGAGAGATGAGGAGGAGAAACTGCCATAGACGGGCCAGAGGTGGTAGAGGAGGACGAGGAGGAGGTAGAGGAACAGAGGATGGACAGGATGTCCTGAGTTTTGGTGGTGAAATGAGAAGCCAGGCCCGTGCAGAGAGCCTGGGAGGGAATTGAATAGGTAGAGAGGTAGAGAAAGCAGCAGGATTGCCCAGGATTGGCCAGATCCCCTTGCAGATTGTACATGTACATGTTCAGGTGATGATAAATCCTGCCAATAGAATAAGCATCTAGGCTTTGCTAAGCTGTCATAGGTAGTGTGGTGTGAGAACTAGGCAAAATGATGGCTGTACCTGGACATATGATAGCCATGAGATAGATGAATTAGAAATAGTATACACTGCAGAGAAAGATTAACATTAAATAAATATAGAGGGATTAGAATAAGAACATGGCGATGGGTGCATTATTACCAGGTGGTGCCATGAGATCATGCACTGAAGCTCCTAGCTCTTTTGAAGACTGTTGTTTCTATATGTTCATGGAATATGGATATGGATGGTGCCCTGCAAACTTCCCGACATCATGTAAACTACCACATATAAAAGTCACAATAAGGGCCTTGGAAAGGCCAGCTACCTCACATAGAATAGCCACAGTATGGGCCTCTGCAGTGCTCCCTTCATGCAATTAGGCCCTTTACAAACTTCACATTATTATGTTCTGCAACCAGTCTACCACATATTACAGTCACAATATGGGCCTTGGTAGCACCTGCTCCCCTCACTTAGAATAACCACAGCATGGGCATCTGCAGTGCTCCCTTCATGTCCAGGTTCCCTGCAAACATCCCCACATAAAGTTATACTCATACACTACCACTTATAATAGTCACAATATGGGCCTTGGTAGTGCCTGCTTTGTGTCATAAAATGGTCAAACAGGGTGGGCCTCTGCAGTGATCCGTTCATTCATCTGGGTACTCTGGAAACCCCCACCCCATTACTAAAATGTGCAACGTGTCCTCCCAGATTGTAATACAGTCAAGGATGAACATTTAAACATGAGTTGCAGATTCTTAGCTGGCGTTTTCCTATTTACAGCAATAGAGCACACGTGCAAACATAAAAAATGATAATAAAAGGCTATCTTAACAATACATATGCAAAGAACTTTATCTGGCTTCGAACTCGTTTTCACAAAACAGAAATTTGGTAAAATGGTTACTCATGGCATTTACTTGTAAATATACATTTGAAAAGTGTTTAGAAACTATATAAGGGTTTATTATTGGCCCCATCAAATATAAACTTCCTTTTAAATTGTTGCTCAAGACTCTGCTGAATGCAGTGATGCCCCGGCTCAATCCTTTTAGAAGAAAGTTTGATTATTGTCTGCCAGACTGCAGAGAACTGATGATGGAGAAAGTTGTCGAGGGATCAAGAGTGCATCACTATCATCAAAGCCCCTGCTGGGAGCCAGAGCAGAGCTGCAGACCCTCTCTGACTGAAGTGTCAAGAAGGGAAGGAGATGGAATGAGGGGCATGGATGGGAGCCAGCAGGAGACAGTCCTGTATTCTTAGAGGCAGATGCGGAGCTCGTAAATGCAAACTTCAGAAGTGCTGGTGCTCAAAACCGGCTATAAATTATGTTCGGGGGCTGGCAACTGGCAAACACTGACACAAACTAAGCACTAGTTGCAATACACAACAAATAGTTGTATGGTTTTCTTCAAAAAAGGGCTGCTCGGAGGATTAGGATAGGATGAGGTAACACTTGACATCCTGCAATTTAATTGTTTCATAGAGTGTAGCCATCATAACCTGGCACCCCAGTTTGGGGCCATTGATATTGTTTGTCTCGGGTAAACAGAAATCACTCATGTGAAATGTTGCAAACAACTTGCAAGGAGTGGTATCAGGCACACTGCAAGAGCCTAACATCTCCATATCAGTCAGTCCACAGCAACTCAAAATTCAAATGAAAGAAATTGAAGATGACACAAACAGTAGCCCACATTTCAACAAAGAAACACCACTACAAATTCAGAAAGCGGTATGGCAAGTGTCATGACTTCATGACCCAACCCAACCCACAATTCAAAGGAAAGAAATGTATAAAGGTTGCCCAAAACAGCAGTGAGCATTTAAATAAAGAAGAACATTTTTTTTAATTCGGTACCAATTAAAGAAAACGTTTGTGGAGAAGGGACTAAAAAACGGCACTGTATGTGAAGGGGATTCGAAACTTGGAACTTTGATACCTGGCTGGACTATCTGAACCCATCTTGGGAAATCTCATAAATGGAAGGACTACCTTCAGTTGTCAAGTAAGTTTACAGAATCCATCAGCCACCAAGATACAATTCTAATTGGTGCTCCATGCCTATATAGGATTTTACGCCATACTGTATTGCAAATTAATCCATTTGAATGCTAAGATGTGTAATGTGCTAAGAAAGTTACAATATAGTTGTAGTGACACAAAATGAACTAACAATTCTGAACACACATATATTTTTTTTAAAACAACATTTTATTAAATTTTACAATTCAATACAGATTTCACAGTAATGCAACAAGCACGAGTTATTTCATATTGACATGTTTCCAAGGGTGTTTGTCGATTGCAGAAACTGCTAGTGGCTTCGTGGTATGTCATATTTAAAGAAGTGTTTCATTTTGTATTTTGTAGTTTGCTACTAATACCTGTTTGTGCTGATGGAACTAAAAGCCTGCATTTCATTGCAGGGGTTACCCACATGTGCATTTTGACCTATAGTGGCATTTCCCAAATTTGTCCAGCATTTTTGCACAGGCTGCAGCATACGCCACTGACCTCAACACAATGAGGATAATTACTGCTCCAATAGTACATAAGCTTCACCCCCATAGCACACATGCCTATGTTCTACTGCACTTGTCAACAGATAAACAAAAAAACAAAAATAGGCAAATGCAGAAAGTAGGCAGTAGGATTCTAACCCAGCTCCTACAGATGGTCCTTACTATAAGGTAAGTGTCTTAACCACTTTGAACCATCACTGTACACCTGAAGCTCATAGAAATGTAGAGAATCATTAAAGCATCCTCATTTATCACCATTTACTCAACATACTTACACGATAATGCATAGGCAACGTGGTTTCCGCATAGTGCCACCATGTAGAGTGAATGGGGAGGATCCATTTACTTTTCATTAGGCCTGCCAGCAATCGGAAAACTTTATTAAATCAATACACTGTCACTTGTCGAGACAAACGATCCTGTATTGAGGCGAAGGGCTAATATTGTGCAGGATGACACTCCAAATGTTTAGGCCTTGAGAAGAGTGACTGTAAAGTTGAGCCTCGCTTCTATGTTTCCTCAACAAAAGTGCTTTAGGATCTTCGAGAGGGTGAAGCCTAAAAAATCACCTCACCCTCTGATACCACTGATGCCAAGCAGTTTGGAACCTACAATGCCAGGATTCTTCTCCTCTGTCTTAGTCAACCAGTGCCCCAGTGCTGATAAAGGGTACAGGACATCCCAGCTCAGACCCTCTGTTTCTGCAGAAACACCAATGTTTAGACATAGTGCTGATTTTTTAGAAGTGAGTGAAATATATCAATCCTCTTCTTTTGACTTTTATAAGCAGCCACCTTTCAGGGGGTAGTATTGATGTCAGAGAAAAGGCTGCACCAGAGCTTCCATGACTTTGAGGTGATTCATTCTGCTGTAATCTTGCTAGAAATGATAGTGGCCCTCTGTTAGCTGCGTGTGTAGCTTTGCACCATGATAGTATGACAGAGGGGGTAATTTGGAGATGTCCAAGGAGGACCACCTTGTTTTTGACTAGACAATCCATGCATAATTTTTCCTAACTTTTAGTAAACGGTCACTACCAGGGCCCCCTATTAAGTAGCTATTCGTGAGATAGGCTAACACACATTAAAGTTGATGTACAAGATAATATCCCTCATGTTCCTATATCAAGATCAAGACTGGTTAGAACCAATGCCTATCAGGTGAGTACCAGGAACAATAAAGAGGGCACCCTAATGTTGTCTGGTTTGTAGACAAATGAAATAGAATTCAAATGTTGTGGTATCACCTCCAGTCAAAGTGGGGTTTTCATCATTGTTTTCAAATACCCTACGGTCAGCATCAGTAATGCTACCATCAAATAACCACTAACAGAAACCATTATACCACTTTAGGATATATCAGTGAGGAAGAGGGGGACATTTTCCATTGGCAGTTAAGAGGAAGCCACTAAAACCACCAAAGTAGGAATTATTTTTCTTGCTTTGTCACTTGTGACCCTGCGACGAATGAGCATAGAGTATTTTTCAAGATGGAAATCAAATCAGGTCAGCAAGGGCCCCACCCAACATACCACCTTGAACATTGCAAAATAAATGAAGGGCCATACTCCGAATTCCCCCAAGGGTCGGACTATCTAAGACAACAGTTACCGAAGCTGGGTTTAAGGCAAGGAATCCGAAAAATCAACAGAAGAATGAATAAATAGCAGACTGTTCAAATGTTCTTCATCTCTGCCAACAACCTGCACAAGGTAAAATCCTCTGGCAAAATGAAGTCTGACTTGGATGAAAGAAGAAGCAGTAAACCACTATTATCTTGGGAGATCAGGCTGGCAGGAGTGAGCTGCGCAAGTCGAGAAAGGCAACTTTTTTGCAGATTACCCACACATCGATCACACTGCAGCGCAATCAAGGGGCCTGATAAGGACCAAAAGGGTTGAGTGCCAAAACTCAATTCTGCAGGTTTTCGGAAGCGGAAAGTGGAACCAGAGGCATCAGTCATTTGAGTACGGCTGCAATCTAAATTTTTCACAATCCCAAAGATAGATGTTTCATCAGAGAGAAGTGGTCTGCTTTCTGATCAGTTCATATGCCCACCAATATCCACCAGGCCTCTTCTGGTTGTGCATCTGCCAATGTTTGCCCTTCCATTGGCTTCAGCCTCCACAACATCTGCAGTCTAGAAGTTGCATGGAACATTAGAACTGAATCAGAATAGTTCTGAGGGGTGACTGAGGAGAAAGCACAATCAATAGTATGTAAAGCAATATTGCAGTCCTTGCAGACCCTGCAAGCTTTATTTACAATCATTGAGCAGAGATATTTTAAGCAAGTCGCTCACTGTTACATTTAGTGACACCTGTGGCAGAACCAGAAGAAGGAGTCCGTTTTCCCTTTCCATGCCGGCCATCGGGAGTGGACGCGCTGGGAACAGAAGTGTTCCCACAGCGTTCACTCCTGGGAAAAGAAGAAAAAAGAAGGTAACTGAGGTTGGGAGGGCGGGTAGGGGATAGTTTGCAGGGGAGGGCGGTGAAGGAAAGAAAAAAACATACCTGAGAACCTGGCGGGGGACGAAGGCAGCCTCCAGCCGCGGGAAGGCTCGGAGCGGGAATTGCCCCATTTTGAGCCTTTTCCTTGGCTAAAGGGCTGCCATGCCCCCGCCGGGAACAACCACAGGCACATACATGCATCCACGGGATTACACTGTGGTATGGCTCGGAAACAAGTGAATCACATTAATTGTATCCTGTGGATGCACGTACGCCGGGTACTAATTCATAATATAACATACGCCCTATTGAACTCTCCTCCTCACTCTCGCTCTTTTATGTGCGTTGTTCAATTCCTAGCTCTAACGTCACTACCGACAATGGTCCCTGACAGCATTGAAGGTTTTAGCTGGGATATCAACCCCATAGTAAAACGAGATCTCTTTTGCATCACTCCAGGAAAGAAATAAAAACAAATAACAAGAGATAACTCTGGCACATTATGTCTGTAATAATCAACTCATAGCTTCTTAGAGCAAGTGCAATACTCTCTGAATGTCAACGAGAATTACTGCAAAGGCTCCCTGCAGGGACACGGCGGGAGTGCAGCAATCACACAGTAGTCGGCTGGTAGAAAGACACTCACGCGCTGCTGGCATGAGCGCTCAGTGGGAACATTGTGTGCAAACATCCCGCTTAAAAATATCCCTCTACATTTATCCTACAGTTCCACTTAAAAGGAACATTGATTTGACTGATGTGGAATACATTGGTAAACATGTTTTCTGACATAAATGTGCCGAGTAAAGTGCCATGTATTATTAGGAACCAGGGATAAAAGTGTCTGAAAGTCTAAATACGCACTCTATATTAATTGTTCATAATTAATATTCTAGTTATTCGGAGTGGTAGAGAGGGGAAACATGTACCGCAACACCATTCAGAATGTGTGCGCCATACAGTGTTATTACTCGCAATAAAAAGCCTGCCCCCTTTTTTTAATTTATTTTACTATGCCCAAAGCCACCAGCACGGTGTAATATCACTCAATCGGCTGCCTCAGCAGTGGTGCACTAGACCAAAATGACACCGTGCATGTCCACAGGTTTGCCTATTTTCAAGATGCGTCTTCATACACTGGCTTTGTTGCACAATCACTGCATCGGATTACAAGGGGAGAGTGGGTCATTGCATAGGCATATCCTCATGTGCCACTCACATCAAATTCCCCTCGCAAAGCAACCGAGCCAGATGAGTTAACTTTAGTGCCTCAGTGAGGTCACATCACGTTTCTGTGACATCACTTAAGAAACAATGACCTCTCACTGGTAGAGGTGGGGGAGCCACAGAATTCATGAGTAATACTCAGCCAGAGCCAAGCCAGGAGCTATGGCGTGGCACCTAAAGAGCCAAATGCAAGGCGAGACTGCCAATAGATGCACACCTTGGCATCTGCCTCACGATCCTCATTTGCAACGAGGCAGGATGGCAGGGTGGGTTTTGGAAACCCACCCTGCCATCCTGCTTAGTTGACCCCCTCAACAAAAGCCCCAACTGAGAGAACCAGGCAGCACCCACATGTGCTTTAATGGTTTGAGATTGAGGACAAAAACAAAAAAAGGGTTGTGTGGCAGTGGAAAGCAGCCCCTTTGCCCAAAACAAGTGTGACCTCCCACAACATCATTCACAAACTGGGTAGTACAGGGAAACCCCATGGCCGCTGCCCATATACTGGTGATGAGTAAAATAAATTGCCCTGGCACGCTCCTTGTACAGTAAAGGAAAGTGCTGCAGGCAAACCCTCATGTCCACCAAACTGTGTAGTACATAATCTATTTTAAAAAAAAATCTTTTTCACTTTTCTATTAGGAGAGAAACATGACGGAAAAAGGACAGAGGGGCCCTCCAGCTTGCGGTGTGCGCATTAGAAATGATCAACTCTGGTATTATCTTTAGATTTAATGCACTATATCTAAGTGGTGCTTTTTGTGCGGTGCACATTTAACAGATTCACTTCCAATTGATCCCAATTGCTGGAGCAAAACAAATCTGACCTATTGAAGAAGATTGATTTGGCCAGGATTTGATGCACTGGTCACATTTTCTGGTTGCACAGTTTGCATTTTTGCAGGTTTCAGGCCACACATGCTTCCATTGCATCTTTCATTTTGCACCAACATGATCAAGGTACTCTGCACAAGTAGATGATTGCATGCAGTTCTTTTAACTGTTACTGGATGGGAGTGTTGCTCTAATTTACCCCGTTAACGTAATCGCAGGTGCTACCCCACCTCTACTCATTGGACGCCTTTAGCGACACACTGCTTGCCATCGATCAACCATAACTCTGGTCCATATTGAGGCAGAGATGATTATCTCCACTCATGGAAATTATGCATTATTATTTTAAACTTTGTAATGCTCAGAATCTGCAGAAACCACCTGAATGTTGCTGATACCAAACCACTTACATGCCACGTAATCTCTGCATGGGCTTCTTTGACATCTGGGTGCCAGCTTTTACCAATACTCTTTTAACCCCATCTGTCTAGGGTTTGCGTAAATTCTACCTACACATGCACAGGAAAATTCATGAGTGCACGTTTCCTTTTAATGCAAAGCATGCTGCATTTTATATTAATGTTTGTTTGTATTAACCTCTAGAGCACCTTAAGACAAGGCGCTTTAGAACAATTATTGAATAATAATCGAAATCCGAATACAACAGAAGAAAAAAGACAAATGAATACCAGAGCAGAAAAAGAAATGATTGCCCATGAAAACAGTCAAATTAAAGATGTAATAATAATGACAATTGTGGAACAAAAGCAATCCACCCCAGCCTAAACCTAAAATAATTTACTTAATTATAGGGAGTGAGCCAGTTCTCAAAAATGTAAATCCTGCATGATGAAAGAGCAACAGGAACACACACAAGGAATGTCTTAGAGCTACACCATGGACACAAGGTCAACACACACAGTGTAGAGCGCTGAGGTTTAGTGGACATGATGCTAATCACTCAACCAGCATAGATAACACAAGGAGAAATGTGCAGGCATCCGGCCACTCAACCACCATTTGCTATGCACATTATTACTGTAATACATTCAGGGGACACACAATGGAGCTCATCTTTTAAGTTTGCAGAGCATAAAGCGGTGGCAACAAATCCAAGGATTAAACTTCTCAAATGTCCACACAGCCATATGCTGGTCCCGTACGCCTGCACCATCCGATTTTATGCCACCAAACACCGGCACAACCACCAAATGGGTAAGGCATATATTACTCCAAAAAAGAACACCCTCGCAGATGAGGTACAATTTTTCAGGGTAACAACGGCCTTGCATATAGGTGGCACCAATCTTCATAACAAGTCATGAAACCCTCACAAAAGCCACACATGCAAAGAACCACTAGTTGTGGGGTGGAGACTTTACAAAAAAAGAATACAGCAGCCTCACTTTTTAAACCACCCAGTAACTGCCAGCGTCATTCCAATTGAGGCTGCTAACTAGAAACCTCTACATGCACAGCTGGGCCAGCAGTAACAGCACCAGTGGTAGAAGCCCACATGCCTGGCAGACCATCAGCCAGAACCCCAGCTTCTCTTCGGCAGGTACCCCAGTCCATTCCACATGCAGACCAGCAACCTCGACCCAGCCCCCTCCCCAGACAAGCCAACAGCCTGGACCCCAATCCTGAACCCAACAGCGGCTCCAGGATAGGACTAGGCATAAGGAAGCGTGCGCGTCCTACCCACAGTGCATATGCCGGCCCAGGATGTCCCGTGAAGATCTCACAGACCAACAGGTCCTTACCAGCTACTGCCTCAAAATGCTCACCATCTTCATCTTCTTGGCAGAAATTGAGTGGTGCCTACAGCCTGAAAGAGATACAGTCACCACAATGTACCCCTGGTAAAGGTCCTCATAGTGCACCCTTGTCTCCGCCACAGGTAGATGTCATCATATTTTGAACTTTATGCATGGCATAATCCAGATATTCCGCTCTTTATCCACCATAATGAGACAGATGCACCACCACATTGCCTTCTCAATGTGGTGGTGCTAAATCACATCAAGCCCCATATATTAAGCAATTGCAGGATTCTCCAACGTGGTTGGAGTTCTGGACTGCACAAACGTGGCCTATGTAAGCCTAGGGCTTGAGATGCATGCAAGACACAATCACTGTTCAGATAGCCTGTGATGCAAACCTTCTCTTCACACACATACATGCCAGATTTCTTGACACAAAGCATGTATCCATGAGTATGGTCCAGAGCAACCTGCCATGCATCATGAATGCCCTCTTGCAATGCCAGGCCTGACCTCTGGTTATGTACACACCATCACAAAATGTGATAGCACCAGAGTCCACTGCGGAAGCAAACAGGTGATAGCATGCAGAGGTGGTGGGCCACCCATTGCATTGATGAGGGGTTGAGGGCTGATTGGTTCCATAAGTTTTACTGAAGAATGAGGGGATCACTCTGTGCCATTGAATAAATGCACTGTTCTACAACCTCTCTACCCTTCCCTCCACCTAATTCCTTGAAGAACGCATTTCAGGTACTTTCAAAGGAAATGGAATGCCATACCCTCAAATTGACATTAACCCAATGCCATGCCTGTAATTGAATCAAGGGTGTAGTGGGAATGTCCCAATAACTCCGGGTAATGCACGAACTCACACATGTGCATGTATATCCTGTAACACCTTCCCTATCCCCCTTAGCTACAAGAGTGTATCCAATGTATGCAATGCCCAGGTGATGCTGGATACCCCATCTGCCATTGGAGGATGATACCACTGTACAATTCTAGAAATCAGAAATAGAGGAATAACAATTCCCACACCAGCATCTACAACATCATTGAGAGGGAGGTGCACTAAAATATCACTTACTGTGCCTGCACCAAACTGGTGATGCCTTAATGTACCAATCTAATAAATTGCGCCTTATTGTTGCCATCTGAGGTATGCTGCTCAATATTTCCTTCGAATGCAACATCCCCATACCCAATGATGTCATTGAAGATGCAGAACAGATGAAGATGGCAATGGGGATGACAGTCAGCCAATAGGACCCGGTCAGCAGCAGGACAACATTGATGGGCTTGTGCTGCGTGATAAACATGTCATCTACTTATGAGATCATCCCTGCAAAGACTGACAGACACCACACCCAAACACACCCACTCCACTGATCCAATAGCATCAAAGGACATGTAACACAACTCATGTATGTATCCAGTGGATTTATTAAAAAGGAAATGATGGTTGTTATACTGATGCACCATGGGGGGGAGGCGGTCAGGAAAAATCCTGAGGAAACAAGACACACGCATGGGCTGAACAAAAGATATACAGAAACCATACAAACAAAACCTCCAAAGCAAAACCCAGGGTGTAGTACAACATGTTCAGGTGGAAACTGGGTGAAAAAGAAACCAGACAGCTGAATAAAAAACATAATTAAGCTGCCAATTTGGAATATGAAGATTATCAAGGAATGGGACATTGGTGCATTGTTTACCTACCACGTCATGGGCGATTCTCCCGTAGGCCTTATTTTGCTGATGTTGGTGGACAGAGAAGTTGATGACAGCAAAAGCAGTGGCCTGAGGTGAGGTAGGTACCAGTGTGACTGTATGCTGAGGGGGGATCTGAGATATGCATGAGGTAGAGTTGGAGTGGGTACCCTACCCTCATGCTCATGCATGAGTGCAAGGGGCTGCTTCAACTTCAGCAAATGCTTACACAGATCCAGTAGACACTGTAGATGTCTCCTGACCTGGACTGAGCACATGCATCTGAATATGCTGTAGCAACAGCAGCCACAGCAGAGGCCTGCTATGGTGGCTGTTATGTTAGTGAAGTTAGGCTAGCTGAGCAACCTCACTGGCCTTTCTCTTGCTGTCTGTACGTTCCCAAGCAGAAATGCCAGCATCCCCGTGGCTGCCTCCACACCTTGCAGGGAATGTTGGCCATCCCCTAGCATTGTGCCAAGTGGCAACCAGGTTTCCAGCATTCTTGACCTCTGTACTCTACCCATTTCTGGGATGGCTCACAGTGTCTTAATGATGTCTGCCAGGAGACCACCAGGCACAGGAACAGATGCAGTGGGTACAGGAGAAGGGCTGGAGATGGCGACGGCTGCTCCCCAATGGGGATCAACCCAAGGGTCTCTGGAGAAGGTGCAGCATATCCATATCTGGCCTTGGATGCAATGGCATCACAGGATTACTGGTGATCTCCTCCACCACCACCACCAAAACTGTCCCCATCTCTGAGCTGTGGGATGTCACATGGGGCCATGGCGACAGCGTCCATGGTGGTAACAGTGGAAGGGCTGTCCTGGTCACTGGGGCCATTCTGCTGCTGATGGAGGAGGGCTGGTGTTCAATTGTGTTATCTGGTGGTGGGACAGTGCCCCCTGGCGCTTCACTCACCTCAGAGCCTCCATGGACAGGATGGCTTACACACTCCACAGTGTCATCAATTTGGCCATTGCCACCCTCCACATCCTTTGCCACTGCTGTGTAATCTGCACCCCCTGTGCAAAAAGGCATCGTGTTTGTGTAAAAGGTACATGAAGCAAATGAGTGAATGAAACCAATGCACAATACATATGTGTACATGACAGTCTTGTGCACTCTAAAATTTCCACTTGGTGGTTCATTGGAACGAGCATTTGAATCAGTGGGAGTTGGACATGACAGACGGTACTGCACAAAGCTGATGCAGTGCATTACCATGGTGTTGCTATGCAATGCGTAATTGAACAGAAGGGCAATGTAAAACAGTCCCTCCAGAAGTACAGTGTCCTATACGTTTGTTGCATTGTTAATCATTCCTCAGGGTAAATCATTCCTCTAAGTAACGGTACTCCAGCACATCCACCCTTCGAAAGGTATGTCTTTGCATCCCCCTTTGATGATACAATGTCCTGAAAGTATGTCTTTGCATTCTACTGTGAAATTTCCGGCACCCCGTGCTACTATATAGGATTCTGTTGTGGGAAAAGGAGTTAATTTTGCAAGGTGTTTATTTGCATCAGCACTTACATACAAACTGGTCCCCTGCCGAATTTGATCATTTGCAATGCACAGTGCACAAAAAACGCCATGCACTTGCACTTTGTGACATCATTATAGTACTAGCCGCCTGCAATATGCGTATTACGGAGAACATAAACATTAGATTACTGTAGGAACCCCTTGCATTTGACTGCTATCCCTGGCCTGGAGATTCTACAGCAATCCATAGATGCTGTCCTCTATGGGAATGCTCGCCTGGCAGTGAGCCGATGGCTTACAAAAAGCAAAGGAGGAATGGAAGGTGGAACTAGTAGTCCAATTCCATGCCCCCAGCTCGCACCTCCAAATGGTCCCAAAGTGGAGACCGTCCCTATGCCTTTACTATTGCAATTGGATTTTTTTTTTTTTTTGCACGTTCCCATATGTCACCTTCATCAGATGCTACAGTGAGTGCACAAGGCACTGCTCTTTCCGCTTTCCTTTCTCCCAAGTGTGCACTCTGTCCTGGATGATTGCATTTAATGGGCCAGCTCTGTTTCATCAGCCAGGCAGTTCAATTGGTTAAGGTCATAGTATTGAGTGTGGGTTGCAGGTGGTTACAGCCATCATCAGAGGACAAGTCAGACAAGCTGATGAATGCATCAGTCACTTCAGGCCTGCAGCATAGGATAAGGGTGTGCATCATGCAGGTAACTGGTGGCATGGATTTGTAAGACCATGCAACCATTTCACACATGAATTCGCTAAAGTGCATGCACTGCATATTGTATTAGCTGAGGGCAAGGAAAGAGAACATTGTGCATGTCACATGTGTCTTCTTTTCTTCATCCACTAACTGAAGTAGAATGCACACTCATATGAGTGTTGGGTAGCCAACGGATTCAGATAGCATTATGCCTATCCAGGTTTTCTTTTGTGTTTTGTACTGGGTTAAGTGTATGTGGGTCATGTGGCAACATTGCCATTGCCTTCTACACAATCTGGTAAAATAGGCCCACTTCTTGAATGCACACATGCATGTGACTTCCAGGGAGCATCTGATAATTGTGTCATCGACATGTGCATTATGCATCAACCAGCATTTTTGGGGCTTGGACAATCTATGTGATTCCACTGGAAAGGACACTGAGAACTGAGGCAGCAGTATGCATGTCACGGTTGCCATTGGTGGTGCGCCACATGCTATGTACATGTTGAACCTGCTGACACCCCTTCATTGGGCCATTTGTCTACTCACCCTCCGACCACAAGGGAATCACTGGGATTAAATGTACATGCAGATATGCACACGATGATATGCCACAGGGGGTTCAGTTCAGTGGTGATATAATGCTTCTGGCAAGGATGTAAAGGGGTGTGAGACACTGGTGTGTGTTTTCTCTGATGCTCACCACTTTTTGTCATATTATGTGACAACTATGGGTGTCGTCAGATGTGCACACCTCCCTGTTGCATCTTATTTGGTCATCTTCTTGTGCAGATGGGAAGTAGCGGTATGTGGATACCGGCACATGCATATTCGCAGCAGGGACATATCTTGGGGGTGCATACGTTGTTAATGTGAAATGCCCATATTGGTAGCTGTTAGGCAAAGTTTGAATGCAGTAACCTCTTGGAACACTACAAACAACTATGACTACAGGTATAGGCAACCCAACCTTTGGTATAAGCTTGTACTACACAGTTTTGGTAGCATGTTGAGTAGCCAGGCTTATCGCCAGTGGGGAAATGTGAGCTGTAGTGGAGTTACACAAAGATTCACAGTTTCAGGTATTTAAATAAACTCTTATACTTAAGATTTCTTGCATACACAATTATTAATTTATTTATCAGTCAGTTATAAAGCCTTCTTCAGAAGGGAGCAATAGAATAGTAACACACACAAATATACTTCAATACTGTACACTCTGAGTTTCAGAATCAGACAAGACCCTTTGGGGATGGCCCACAGGCACAACCTACACCCACAGGTGACTTCAGTAACAAGGGTGCTGGAGACATTAATATCTTACTGTTGGCATTCAGAACACTCTTTAAAAGTTGGTAAAAGGCAAAGCTCATTAGAACACAAAAGACCACAAATATTCTTAAGTAGTGCAGATACTTTCAGAGTTCACTAGAAGAGTCATTAAATTCAATAGGTTAAGCCAAAGTCAATGGGCAAAAGTCTTGTATAGGATAAAGTACTTCTGGTAAGTCAATGGTAAAGTCTTTGCACAAGTTCTTAGGAGTCTTTGATGAAAATAAGAATCAAATGTAGGACCACAAGCTGATTAGCTAATTAGACTTGTGAGTTGTGGAAGTTACAAGCACTTCTACAGTAAGAGGTAAGTTCTCTTAGTCTTGTTTTACAGTAACCTGGTAAAGAAGATCACTTCTGTTCCTGTGCAGCTCTGCAGATCTCACTGTTCCTGGGCCTTAGTCATGGGGACAAGAGGGACGACGTCGGGGGACACCTGCAATGCACTGGGACTGCCAAAACCCACCCGGCAAACTTCACTTTCAGTGGCTGTTTCGCGTTTCAGCTACCACAAATAGCAACAACGCGGTTCCTGGGTGTCAAGGTGGACTGTCCTTGCTTCTGGGGTCCCGTACTCTGCTGAGGGGGCTCAGGCTTGGTCAGTCCTGCTTCATGGGAGTCCAGAGGATCTTCCAAAAGCTTTAGGCCAGCTTAAAAGTAACACACACCATCTGGTGTCCCTCTCCCTGGTTATACGTTTTCCTGCAGCAACTCCGAGGAAATTCAACCAGCTCCGAGAAGGGTGTTAGGGAGAATTCTCAATATGTGCTAATTTCCCTTACCTTTTAAGACCCTCAGCAACTTTGCTGAATTTCTAGTATTTGATTTTTTGTTTTAAAGCATGTTTATTTTAAACCAAGGCAGGATGAATAACATACAGCATTACAAAACATCTCACATTATTTTCCGACAATCTCCTTTAGCTCGTACCCTCTCCCCCCGCCCTCTTCTGGCCACAAACCCACCTTCCCCGGATCTCCTGCTCCGAGGACCCGCCTGCCGTGCATCCCCCCGAGGAGTCCTCTTGGTCCTTCAGGGCCCACCGAGTATTGATAGGTTTATAGGTCAGGGCGGGGAATCGTTGATCATACTCCAGTACTGAGGCCCAGGTGTCTTGTAAGCGGTGAAGTACTCCTGCCCTTACCGCTGTTACCTTTTCCGTGATCAATATGTCCCATAGCTTCCCCCACCACTGAGCCATACAGGGACCGTCGGGGATTTCCAGACACGGGCCAACACAGTTTTGCCTGCTAGGAGACTTTGAGTTAGTAGTTTCGCTCTGTTTCCGGACCGCGGGTAGTCTCCGGGGATCGAGACCCCAGCAGGACAGGTTCGGGTTCCAACGGGAGTGCAGTCCCGGTGATCTGTTCAATAGTTCCCAAGCACCGTTTCCAGAATTGCATGTTCTTAAGACATGTCCACCACATATGGAAGAAGGAGCCTGGTTGGGCACACCCTCTCCAGCAGGAATAGTCCACCCGGGAGTTCATGTGGAAAAGCCTAAGAGGGGGGTAGTATCATTGCAGCATGATCTTGTACGCACATTCCTTTTTGGGGACACAGGTGGATGAAGAGTGGGTACGGGACCGATATCCACCCAGGTCTGGTCGTCAATCGGGTGACCCAGGTCGGCCTCCCATTGGGCCATGCAACAGGTTTTTGAAGTTAGGAAGTCACCCAAGAAACGTCTATAAAGGGTTGAAATCCTGCCTCGGAATGGCAGATCCTTAAGGGTTAAATCAAGGGGGGTTAGTGGGTGCGTGGTCACCTGGCGGGTTTGGGGATGCGAGCACCAATGCCACAGCTGGAAATATGTAAATCTGTCTCTTTCTTGGAGTTGGAACATCTCCTTGCATTGTTCGAAAGTGCGGGGTGCGTTCCTGGCATATAAGCTGTTCCAGGGTCTCAAGGCCTCCCTCTAGCCAGTTCTGGTAGTTGTGGGGGTTTGCCCCGGGCGAGAAGGTTGGGGTTTGGAAGATTGGTGATAGGGGGCTTAGTCCTCGCTGGATTCCCTTTTGTTTCAGAGCCTAGTCCCATGAGTTTAGAGCGTGTTTGGTCATCAGCAGGAGTTTCTTCCAACACTCTCTGAGGGTAGCTGGATATGTGGGAGAGACCGCAGAGAGAGTGGGAGTTGTGCTTGCTCCAGTTCCACCCATCTGGGGCGGGCCATGATTGTTTGCCAAGCACGGATGTGCACCAGTTGTGCTGCCACCCTGTAAGCCTGAAGATCGGGGACCCTCAACCCCCACAGTCTAGAGCTGCCTACCAAAGTTTTATGGGGGAGTCTGTTTTTTTTTTGCCCCTCCATTTAAACTTTAGCATTTTTCTCTAGAAATCTTGAAGGGCTGGTGCAGGGACAGCTACTGCGAGGGAGGAGCAGGCATAGAGGAATCTCGGGATCAGGTTTATTTTAGCAGCCGTAATGCGTCCCATCAAGGAGATTTCCTGTGTCGACCAATGCTCCAGATCCCCTTCCAGTTCCCGAAACAGTCTAGGGAAGTTGGCCTCGTATGTGTCTTTTGAGTTTGCCGCGATGTGAATTGCCAGGTAAAGGATGATCTGTCTCTTCCACACGATTGGGCACATCCTGGTTAGCGCCTCCTGTTCCTCCTGAGGGAGGCCGATGCCCAAGGCTACCGATTTGGAGAAGATGACTGCGAAGCTGGTGACCTCCACAAAGCTAGCTATTTCCGCTAGGGCGTGCTTTACTGAAGAGCTGGGCTCTGAGAGTGTAAGCAAAACGTCGTCAGCGTATAGGGCAATTTTGTGTTGGGATGGACCGACCTGGGGACCCTTGATGAGATTGTTCAGCCTAATTCTCTGGCCAAAATGTTCCATAGTCAGCGTGAAGAGTAAGGGTGACAGCGGGCAACCTTGTCTTGTCCCACAGGTCATAGGGATTGGGGTTGATAGAGATCCGTTGTTCCTCAGGAGGTGTTTGGGGGTTTTGTAGTTGGCCAGTACCATTGTCTGAAACGTTGGGCCAAAACCGAAGGTCTCTAAGGTGAGTCTCATAAATTACCAGTCTACCCTGTCAAATGTCTTAATGGCATTTAGGGCCATTAATGCGAGGCCCTGGGAGTTCCGGGAGGCGATGTCCACCAGGTTCAGGGTTCTACGAATATTGTCTCCTGCCGCTCTGTTTAAAATGAAGCCCGTTTGACCGGGGTGAATTATGCCCGGAAGTATGCGAGATAGACGATTGGCCAGGATCTTGGAATGTAGGTTAGCATCTATGTTCAACAGGGAAATTGGCCTGTATGAGGCTGGGTCCCTCGAGTCTTTCCCTGGCTTGGGTAGGAGGATCGTAGTAGACTCCTGCATTGATGGGGTCACCAATCCCGTTTCTCTAAAGGAGTTGATGAGTGTCACCAAAGGGGGGATCAGCTGGGCTTGAATATTTTATAGAATCTCGAGGTGAACTTATCAGGACCGGGGACCCGAGTTTTAAGAGATTTGATGGCTTCTTCGACCTCCTCATCGGTGATCGGTGCCTCCAGGCTCTCTCTCGTCGGGTAAGGCAGGCGCGGCAAGGCTATTCCTCCTGTTTAGACTGATCCCGTGGGGATGCGGTCATCACCTGGGTTAGGTTGTCCACTGCCAGCTGTTGTTTCTTCGACTCTGCATATTGGATCACTCCCTGAGGATCGCGCAGCCCAGTGATGGTATTGGTACGTCATGCTTTGGCCAGCTTGGCTACCAGTAGCTTGTTTGCTTTGTTGTTCTTAGCATAGTAGAAATGTCTGGTCTTGGCCATTAGTTGCGCGGTATGCTTGGCGTAGTGGGCCTCTAGTTTCTTTCTGGCTGTGCGGATGGCCCTTTGTGTCCTGCGGGACCAACCTTTCTCCCTATGAGTTTCCTCCGCTGTTCGAAGCTCCTCCTCAAGGGCTAGCCGGGCTCATCGCCTATTTCGGTGAAAGGCCACCCCTTGTGCTATCAGCTCGCCCCTGATCACTGCTATCATCGCGCCCCAGTTGTTTGAGGGGATGTGTCCATAGCCAGGTTTTCCTCGAGGAAGTTCTTGATCGTGGTTGCGATTTTATCCCTTATTGCCATGTCATTGAGGATCGGGTCACAAAGAGACCATCTGCGTGGGGCGTTGGCTTTTGGATCGTGGGTTCGAAGCTCCATGATTATTGACGCATGGTCGGATAGGACCCATGGGCCAATGGTTACCTCGTTAGCGTAGGCGAGAGTTTGAGGGGAAGTTAAGAGGAGGTACATTCTTGAGAAAGTTCGATGAACATAGGAGTAAAAGGAGTAATCCTTCTCGGAGGGGTGGAGCACACGCCATGAGTCAACTACTTCCAGGGTTCTGAATAGGCGCAAGAGGCTGACTGCCTGCGTAAAATCTCCAGGGGTGGGAGGGTGGTATTTGTCTCTGGTGGGGTCTGGTACTCCGTTGAAATCCCCCCCCATTATTGTCTGGCCTTCAATAAAGCCCGAGAGGGAGGTGCCCAGTGAGTCGTAGAAGATTGCTTGCCCCCGAGTTAGGGGCGTATACTGAGACGAAGGTGTAGAGGTCTCCCAGTAAAATGCATTTAACTGCTATGAACCGGCCCTCTGGGCAAGATTTTGAGTCTAGGACCTGAGGGTTTAGGTCTTTCCGAAAGAGGATCGCAGTGCCCCCCCCTTTAGAGCCTCCCGAGTTGAAAAATTGACATGGATATAGACGGGAGCGTAAACGCCCGAAGTCTGCCGGAAGGAGATGAGTTTCCTGGAACATTGCCACCCCTGCCTCTTCATCTTGTAGTTTTTGTAAGATTGACTTGCGCTTGGAGGGGGAATTCAGCCCGTTGATGTTGAGTGAGAGGAGTTGTAAAGTCTGGTGTTCCTGGGCTAGAGCTCCACCCGCCCCTAAATCTAGGGGTGGGGAGCTCAGAGGAAAGCTGACTAGTCGCCATCATGGTTGAGGGTTAGATGCGTGTCGTCCTGCTCTTGGAGTTTTAACACAGGCCCCCAACGGGGGCCATAACTTTAACTAGTGGGGTGGTGAGTGCGACCAAACCCCTGGCCAACCGGGCCCCTTGAGTCAGTAGAAGTAATATCGAATTCCAAGAACACAGGGGTGGAATTTACCTAGGAATGGGCATGGGCCGTGGGTGAAGCCCGCCGCCGTGGTCAGTAATGGTCGTCCGTTGGGTCGGGAATGACGGGTTGCTGCAGAAGATAGCTGGGTGCCTAGACAGAGTATGCAGCTAAGATTGATGTGGTGCATCCAACCTCTGTCTACCTCCTCCTTTTGTTTCGAGATGCCCTGGACCATGAGGATCACCTGGGTTGCAGGGAGGGAGCAGCCTCCAGGTTTCCTGCCACCTCTGGGTTCGGTGAGACGGGCTCTTTGGGTGATGATGGGTGCATGATCTTGCTAGCGTCTTCAAGATGGCTAATTCTCTGCAGGGTGCCATTATATGAAAACTATAGGGCCGTTGGAAATAGCCATCTGTACCGCACCTGACGTTCTTGGAGGAAGAGGGCCAGGGCCAGAGCGCTTTCCTCCTCTGGAGAGTTAGAAGCGAAAGGTCTTGGTAAATCTGAAGAGACGACCCCTGAAAGGAGAGTTCATCTCACGAGCGGCTGATGGCTGAGATGGCCTCTTTTTGTTGTGAAGAAATGGACGCTGGTGATGACATCTGGAGGAGGTCTGAGTCCGCTCCCCGACGTGGGCGCAGTCTGTGAGTGCGATCTAGCAGTAGTTGGGGTTTGTCCAGTTGCGGGAGTAGGGATTGGAAAAAGACCCCCACATATTCTGGCAGGTTTTTGTCTAGGACAGAGAATGGGATCCCTCGGATCCGGAGGTTATTGCGGCAGGCCCTGTTTTCAAGATCCTCCTGCTTGAATTCCAGAATTTCGCACTTATCTTGGATGGCTCTGATTGAGAGTTGAATTTCCCCCAGTGTGGTTGTCTGGTCTTGGGAGTGGTCCTCGATCTCCTCCAGCATCTGCTCCTCCTCCGTCACCCTTTGATCGGTTTGCTCTAGTTTGGAGGTCAGTTCTGTCATGCAGGACCTAAATTCCGCCTTAATATCTGCCATGAAGACTAACAAATCTCCCCTGGTGGCTGGGGGGTCTTCCTCCCCCTGGGGTTTCTGTGGGGTAAGCTAGGCGAGGTCAGGTTTTCTACCTCTGTCTGATGCCGTAAACATGCTGGCAATGTCCGGATTTTTGCTGGCTTTCGCTTGTTTAGACATGATGCCAGCTCGGGGGGAAGAGGAAGTGTTATAGATTTTGGTTTGAGTTCAGTTCGGAGCACGCCGATCTAGGCTGGGGCGCGATGATCCTGATATCCGTTGGAGTGGAGCTCCCGAAGGCCGAGGTCCAGCCCAGACAGCGCCGGTCTTTTAGGTAGGTTATGGGATCCCGCTGACCGCTAAGGAGAAGAGGGGGGTTATCCTTTCTTCTGTGACGAGAGATAAACAACAATCCCTCTCAGTCCTTAGGTTGGGGTAAAGAAGCTGAGCGGGGAAGTGGGCCGGGGCACCCCAGGAAGTAGATGACAGATGTTTACGTCGCCTCGGGGGGATGCAGGATCAGTGCCTCCATGCCGCGTCCAGGCTAGGAGAAAAGCTGCAGGCCCCGGTGATAACCCCACAGCCACAGAGGCCATGTGGAAGACTATATGGCCTGTTACCTGCCTGGGGGGGGGCTAAGTGTTGAGTTTTATTGCCAGATTTGCTTGCCTCTGTTACTGAGTGGGTGCGGGTTCCAGTTGTCGTGGGGCCGCAGATCAGTGTCCGCGGTCCTGTAATTTGTTGCAGTGTGATCCCTTCCGACTGCAGTCCAGACAGTGCCACAGTTGTGAACCCAGTTTCTTGCTGATGGGTGTGGAAGAGAGGGGGGGCCACAATTTTGATGAGAAGAGGAGTGTGATGAATCCCCTCGCTCTTTTGGTTGGGGGAGAGGAGCTGAGAGAGGATATGGGCCTGGGTGCCCCAGGTAGTGCGCGTGAAGACTTTGTGTTGTATTCTAAGCTCTTAGGGGAGTGGTAGAGACCCAGCAGGATCTGGTGATGTTTGCTCCAGGGGCCCCGGGGCGGGCCACAGAGGATGTCAGGTCTTTCTCCTTTCCCCTGTCTGTGTGCGCCCTGCCTGTGCTGCCTTCTGTGCCGGCGCCGGAGACCCCGCAGCACCGAGGTTCCCAGGGGGGAGGAGCTGCACCTTGCAGGAGTCCCGAGCTAGCCTGCAGCGCTCCACAGGGGTCCCTCCAATCTCGAGGGGCACCACGACTCCCACTGGGTGTCACGCCGCAGCTCACATCGGGCATTTTTGCCGCAGATCTTCAGCAGCCCCAGGTCCGCGTCTGCTGGGTCCAGGCAGCCCGCAAGCCTCAGGGCACCAGAACGCGCTCGCTGCAACTGTGTCCGATGGGGGCAGCCTCCGCTCTCAGGTGGAATACGTGCCCGCCATTTTGGTTTTTCTGGCGCCGTCTGGAGCCGGGGAGCTCCGTCGAGGTTGCAGCAAGCAGAAGGAGCGTTCAGCTCTCATCTTTGGGCCGGCGGTGCCTGGGGTATTCCGGTCGCCTCGGATGTTAACGGTGACCCAGCTGGATAGCGGTGGGCTGCATATTTTTACTTATGCGGCAGGCTTCCCACGGATGGCTTTAGGAGAGCAGCCACATCGATGGTGCTCCAAGCCACGCCCCAGGATTTAATTTTTTACCTGAAAAGAGTGAGATCCTTTTCTTTCCCACGCTTCCATGTATTTTGATGTGTGTTTTACTTTTGTGTTCTTTGGTTATGGAATTTTTAAACAAACTCCATAGGCATAATTTTTTTCTGTGTGTCACATGTCACCTTCAGTGCAGTGGCATAGGGTTGTCTTTCAGACTTCCCAAGGTTTAAATACCTTCTCTGGGACTGACTACCATCTCCCAGAGCATGTAAAGTTAAATTGGCTGTACCAGTTTCTTTAAATTTACTGACCCAGCACACACTATCTTCCTATAGTTTGCTGGAGGGGTTGCTTAGCTTTCCCTGAGTCAAAACACTCATGTAACAGAAAATGTTACCTTTTCCTAATTTAAATGGCTGGTGGCAGTGGTTTTGATCAACTACTGTGATTTTTTCCGACCGCTAACAACGGTAGCTAAAAATCGGGTCAGCCATGTTTTTCAATATGGCGCCCAAGGCCTATCTGTAAAAACAGACTCTGGTCATCTTTTTTTGCCATTTCTTTTAGGGAAGGTCCTTGTGTTTGTTTCTGTTCGCCAAACCAGGTTTGCTCCCTTTGTTTGTTGGCCTTTGGCGGGCTTCAGTGCTGAAGCCCTCCTCTGGCGCCAGGGTGTCTGGGGTGGACAGGATGTGAGGGAGGTGCCCAAAACTCCCTGTGCTTAGTCTCTTAGGAGACCTGAATGCACTCTGGCATGACTGGCAGGCTGGCTGTCCGGCAAGGACAGCCACCCTGCTGTGTGAGTGACAGCCAGCCTGGAACAAAGTGGGGAAAACTGTTTAAAAGCAGGTCTGTGGGACTTGGAAAGCAGAGTCGACCACTGGAAAGAAAGAACCAAAGACGAGCTGATGAAGAGTTTGGGGGGAGCAACCAACTCGCAAGCCACCTGGACACCGTCCCCATCTGGTCGAATGTTCATCAGAGTGCTGTTGAAAACCGGATAGCCAAAGGGAGAAAAACCAGCTTGTGGACTTTAAGGCACTCACACCTTAAGCCAATGTCTTGCTAAAGTTTTTGGCCTCATCCATGGCAGTTCGGGAACCTCCCGACATCCTCCTTTTTGTCCCCATGACTGAAGCTCAGGAACTGCGAGATCTACTCAAACTGCCAGGAACCACTGCCTCAGCTACAGCTCTTCTTCATTTACAAGGTACTGTGCAAACGCAGTCCAGATATCTTTTCGGCCATCGAGAAACTGTGTGAAACTTTCCTCAACTACGAAGGCTTTTCCTTCCCTTAACATTCGTCAAACCTTTTGCCTAGCCAAATTCTTCTATTCTCTGTGGCAAAGACTTATCCGTTGTCTATCAGAGCTGTGCTATCCTATACAAAAGACTCTGAACCATTGACTTTGGCCCATGCCTATTAAGAAGAATTGCTGGTTGTATTTAACTGAAACCCTTTGCCCTGCCTATGAATGTATTTGGGCTGTCTATTCTTATAACCTTGTCTTTTTACCCCTTTACTTAGTATCTGAAGTGCCATTTTACTCCCACTTCATTTGGAGCTAAAGTTGTTCATTTACTTTCTGGTTGTATTTTTGTGGTTTATTAGTGTGTGATAGTGAGCTAGTGTAATGTTTTCTAACTGAATGGGGTAAATAAATGTATATTCTTTTACCAAGAAACCTTGAGTAAGTGTTTGAATCACTGTATTAGTTGGTCCTTTGTGTAACTTGTTCTACTGCTCACTTAAACTCTTGAGATAAGTCTGGCTGCTCTGCCATCACTACTACTTTACTGTGCAGTACAGGCCTGTACCAAAGGTGAAACTTTGCTTACAGTTGTAGTCCTAATTGCCTGTAGTGTTCCCAAAGGGTACTGCAGGTGATTCTGCCTAACACTGGTGTACAGCGGTGAGGACAAAGTATACTTCTAACATTTAGAGTGCTACTTTTACTTTTGTTCAAATAATCCTCCCAAGGTAAAGCAACACTAGTATTTGTTTAATCATGACTGATATGGAACCCTAGTGACTTTAACTGTTGATCAATTGAGAGATATGTGTATAGCTAGGAATCTCACTGTAAAAGGCAAAAAAGGTTAAATTGATAGAAAAGTTGTTAGAATACCAAAGTCTGAGGAGTGGGTCTGAAACCCCCACGCCTGCAGCAAATGTGTAAAATGTTAATGAGGATGATAATATGTCAGAGCCCAGCTCTAATATTGTGGATGAGTTAGATGAGGCAGAAGAGCCTCAGAATGTAGGCCCTGTCTTACATCTACCTGCGTATAGGCCTCAACCTTTGAAGACAGGGACACCATCAGGTCCAAATCTTTGTCCTGAATTTATCTCATTTGAAAAATTGAGACTTGAGTTAGAATTTAAAAGAATCCAAGCTGAAATTGAAAGCAAGCATGAAGAGCTTAGACTCAGAGAAATGAAATTGAATCATGCCCTTGAAATGAAAAAGTTTTCTCTTGAAACTGGTTCTCTCCCAGAGTCCTCTAGGTCTTCCAGTCCTAAGAGGCCTCACATGCCCAAAGATGCAGTAAGTATGTATGAGGTTAAGCTTGATGTTTTGGATTGGTTGGCTGCTTTTGAATATACCCATGGGATTCAAGACATTACAGGGAATCAGTTGATCCCTTGGCTTCTTTCTAGGCTACCCCCTGTTGCAACTAATGTGGTAATGGAGTTGGGGGATATAAACAGAAAGGAGTATGAAACTGTGAAGCTAGCTTTGATAGCTAGATTTGGGAAGACCCCTTCTCAGTATCTTAAGAGCATTAGGACCCTCAAAAAGCATGATGGTACCCTTTGGGCTACCTGGGTGACTGAATGTTTGAAAACCTTAGATGGATGGGTTAAGGGTTACAGAGTGAACACTTATGAAGGTATGAGAAATCTGTTTATGTTGGAATCTATTTATGATGACTGCTCTCCTGTGCTGAGACAGCACTTGGCTGACCCTAAAGAAATTGATCCCAAGAAGTTAGCAAGGACTGCTGACTTGTGGGTTGCCAACAGGGCTACTCACAAGGATTCTGGGGTAGCTCAGAAGAAGGATGAGGGGAAGCAGCACAATAAAGATAGCAAAGAGAATTCACATCTTGAAACACTTGTGTATAGGCGCGTTACAAATGCCATATCATATCATATCATATCAATACTTCCACTCCAAAAGAGGGACACAAACATAACAATGGTAAGCCACAAGGGAAACCAAATCAGGCTAGTGTACCTCCTGGTGACAAACCAGAAGGAGGTCATAACAAACCCCCATTCATAAAGACATGTGGTAAATGTTATGCTTGTGGGTCAACTGACCATGTGAAAGGGGATCCCATATGTAAGGGTAAACCTTCAGGGGTCCACAGTGTCTCCATAGCCTTCTGCCCAGTGGATGAAGTGTCAATAGCAAGTGGAAACTTTTACTTACTCGCTGAGGAACCCATGACAGTCTCAGGCAGTGTTTCTTTAGTATCCTGGGTCTGTGGGAACAACATAACTTAGATGTGTATAAATCCATTCCAGACAATACTAAAGATTATTACAAAGACAGTGTTCCTGTGAATGGTCAGGAGACCCCTGCCATTAGAGACACTGGGTCCAGCGTAACTGTAGTTGATGAATCATTTTTCAAGGAAGAGGATGTTGCTAAGGCACCCAAATTCCTAAGCAAGATTGCTGGAGGCCCTGTCCAAATGGTTCCACAGTTACAAGCTCTCATCCAGTGCAGTGACATGGCTGTCAAGCTTCTTGTAAGTGTGCAGAATGAAGTACCTGGGAGAGTCCTGTTGGGGAATGACTTAAAAACTCTTGGAGTTGTATCAAGCACCCCCAGGTCTCCCAGCATAGGGAAACAGGAGCAGACTAGGAAGGCCAGAGTGAGTCCCTTAAGGGGCTCACCAGAGGAGATTATAGAGGAAACCCTAACTCCCAGTCTACAGGACTTACTGACTGCAATTTCTAAGAAGAAGGAGGAAAAGTGGCAACCTAAAACCTCCTGGAAGAAACCAGCCAGCACTCATATGCTACCAACAAAGACATCCCTGAGAGGACTGTCCAAAGTCACACCTGTGACACCTCCACCAGCTGAGGCTGAGCGTGTTTAACAACCTTGTGTGGTTGAATCAGCTGCTGAGGAATCAGAGCTGGAAGAGGACCTTGCTCCTGTTGGAAATCTGGATCCTGAAGACCATCCTGAGCTCCAGTCTTTACTGGCAGAAGGTGGACCCTGTAGGGCAGACTTCAGCAGAGGTCAAAGAGAGTGTCCTACTCTTGAAGGTCTTCGCCAACAGGCAGCTTCCCAGCTGGATGGGCAAGAGCCAGGGAAGCATAGGTTGTACTGGGAAGATGGGCTCTTCTACAGTGAACCGACTAAGTCTATCCCAGGGGATTACAGAAGACTTGTAGTGCCTCTTGAAAGCAGACTCCAGTTCCTACATTTAGCCCATGAGATACCTTTGGTTGGTCACTTAAGTTTTAAGAAGACCAAGGAAAGGCTCTCTCTATATTTCTACTGGCCTACATTGGAGTCTGATATAGATAAGTTCTGTAGGAGCTATCACACTTGCCAGACCTCTGGCAAGAGTGGAGCCAAGAATGTGGAACCCTTGGTGCCACTCCCAGTAGTGGGATTTCCTTTTGAGAGGGTAGAAATCGACATTGTTGTTCCCTTAGACCCTCCCACATCTTCAGGAAACAGGTTTATCCTGGTTGTAGTAGACCATGCTACTAGGTATACTGAAGCAATATCTATGAGAACTGTTACAGCTCAGGCTGTTGCTAAGGACCTACTTGGTATTTTTACCAGGGTAGGTTTTCCTAAGGAGGTTATCTCTGACAGGGGATCCAATTTTATGTCCCACTACAAGCAAGCCATGTGGAAAAACATTGGAGTAACTTACAAGTTCTCAACTGCCTACCATCCTCAGACAAATGGATTGGTAGAGAGGTTCAACCATACAAAGAAGAGCATGATAGGTGCTTTAGAGTAACCCCTTAGAGGAAAGTGGGACCTTCTACTGCCATGCCTTCCATTTGCTTATAGAGAAGTCCCTCAGGAGATAGTTGGATTTTTCTCTTTGAACTTCTTTATGGCCATCCAGTTAGGGGCCCCTTGGCCCTAATTAAGGAGGGGTTGGAGAGTGCTCCTTCCCCAAAGCCAGTGAGAGTCACTGACTATATGTCAGGAATCACCCATGGAGGCTATGGCAGAAGTGGAAGATCACGCCGCGGAGAACCTTCTGTTAGCGGGCCAGTCCTCATCCAACATGGCCGCCTTCATTATTTAAGCAAGCCACGCCCCCCTCTCAGCGCGTTGTATCTGTGTTATTCCTTCGTGATACCAGCGCTCGACTAACTCTGTTAGAACTACCTCCTGTGCCTTCTGCAGTTCTCTTACTCGCCCGAGTACCCTTGCTCTTGCTGGCTTTGCTTTGATTCCCCTTTCCCTTTCACGGCTCTCGTCCGTTTCACTTTCTTTAACTTTTCTTCGCTCTACGTCTTTCCATTCACACTAGCGGCTAGCCGCCATTCTCGCGTTTCTACGCGTTCCTCCCTGTGCATTTCGTGGATCTTGCCGTATCTGGTAAGTAGGGACTTTTCAGCTTTCTTCCTATCTGTACCATATCTTCTGGGTTCAGAACGTTTCCCCGTTCCGGGGTTACCCCTCTTCTCTTTCCTCTCTAAGCTCCTCTCATTATCTACTTACCTACGTCCTGCCAATTATCCCACGGATCGATTCCTGCCTCCTTTCCTCAGCTGTATCCATATTGGAGGACGGTCAGTCTTACCTGATCCACGATTTCCCGGTTCACTCCGGATCACGAACAGCCACATCTACCATTGGAGTGCATGATATTCGTCAAGATCTCCGGAAGACTACACAGGGTTTTTTACTGTCCATCAGTCTTTTCCCTGTTGCGGGACCTTGGCTCCTCGGGCCCCCCCGAGACAGGTCCCACTCCCTGTCGAGGTGGCCTCCGAGGGAGCCAGGCCCTACTTGCACGATAGGAAGTCCAGAGACAAGCCAGCAAAGGAAGACACCAGGAGTCCCCGAAGTGCTTCCAAGCACTCCAGGGATAAACCAGAGGAAGCCGCAGGTGAGGAGAAGGGTGGTGAGGTTCAACCATCTGACAGAATACAACGCCCGGACAGACACATGGCTACCCTTGAGCAGTATCAAGAGCTGGTTGCAGCATTACAGGGACTAACCCTAGAAGTCCAATCCT
Source organism: Ambystoma mexicanum (assembly GCF_040938575.1). Taxonomy (NCBI): domain Eukaryota; kingdom Metazoa; phylum Chordata; class Amphibia; order Caudata; family Ambystomatidae; genus Ambystoma; species Ambystoma mexicanum. The sequence goes on from NC_090923.1 coordinate 848,553,341, forward strand.
TGAAGACCGAAAACGCAGCTTTGTGCCAGCAAGTTGTCCTACACAGGGACGACCAAGGAGACCTACCACCCATGCCTCTGTCCTTTGGAAAATATGATGGCTACCCGGGCGGACTAAAGGAGTATTTAGACGCCTGCCACGTATATTTCGCCTTTCGCCCTCACGCCTTCAATACTGCCAGAGCCAAGATAGGTTTCCTAATAGCCAATCTCACAGGGAATGCCTTGGCCTGGGCCACCCCATTGGTGACAAGAAACAATCCAGCACTGGCTGATTATGATATATTTGTGGACCTATTTAAAAGCAGATTCGAATGGCCTGAAGTTCTGTACACCTCTTTTGAAGCGATACTAGACGTCAAACAAGGGAACACAGATGTACAGACCTATATATCTCGCTTTCTAAGACTAGCGGCAAAGACCGACTGGCCGGAATCCGCTAAACAGACGATATTCCGGAGGGGACTTCAGGATGAATTGAAGGACGAATTAGCCAGGGTGGCTCGACCTTCGTCATTTCAGGATCTAATGTCTCTCACTTTACAGTTAGAATACCGTCTCAACGAGCGTCGCCAGGAAAGGAGAAGACCTCGTCCCAGTCAACCCTCATCCAGCCTGACTCCTCATCCTACCAGGGAACATTTCACCCAAGAGGAACCAATGCAGATAGGGGCAGTCCAAGGCCCTCTCACGCCTGCGGAACGTAAAAGACGCAGGGATTCGGGTCTCTGCATGTATTGCGGCTCTTCAAAACATCTCCTCAGAGACTGCCCTGAAGTTCCTCCAAGAAGGAAGGAAAACTTCCACTCTCGGTCCTTTGCAAGGGAGGTCTCGGGGGAACAAGACACAGTCCTTGCAACCTTACCAGACCAGCAGAACTAAAAGAAGATAACAGCTTGATGGTGTTTAGAGTCAAACTTTGGACGACTGGAACCTCATGTGTAGAGGTGTTTGCCATGCTGGATTGCGGTGCCGCAGGGAACTTTATGGATGAAGGATGGGCTCGAGAGCAGCAGATCCCTTTTAGGCGAAAGGAAAGGTCCATTCCGGTTGAAGGAGTCGATGGTACCCCCCTGTCCTCAGGCCCGATCCTGTCTGAAACGTTGCCCCTACGTTTGGATCTGGGAGAACATCAGGAACTACTGGTATTCGACCTCATAAGAGCAGCCCACTTTCCCTTGGTGATAGGGATACCCTGGCTCAGAAGACACAATCCACAGATAAACTGGTCTACCAACTGCGTGCGTTTTGATTCTCCCTACTGTGAACAACATTGCAGATCGACCCATCAAGTCAAGGAAGACAAGGACAAAGGAACCCCCCTCCTCAAGGTGGTCTCATCGGTTCCCCGTCAGTACCAAGAATACGCCGAGGTCTTCGAAGACACTACACCCAAACTGCTGCCTCCTCATCGACCAGAGGATTGCGCCATAGAACTCACCCCGGAGTCCACTGTTCCATTTGGCAGGATGTTTCCTCTGTCCCTTTCTGAAAGACAGGCCTTGAGAAGATATCTGGATGACAACCTGCAGAATGGTCTTATACAGGAATCAAGGTCTTCAGGGGGGGCTTCTCTGTTTTTTATTCCAAAGAAGGATACCACCGAGCTACGTCCTTGTATAGACTACAGAGGACTAAATCGGATTACTGTCCGCGATCGCTACCCCATGCCACTCATAAGGGACATCCTAGAAGCTGTCAGAGGGGCTTCCTATTTCACTAAACTGGACCTTAGAGGGGCCTACCATCTCCTCAGGGTGAGGAGGGGAGACGAGTGGAAGACCGCATTTCGAACCCCCTTCGGATTGTATGAATACAGGGTTATGCCCTTTGGCCTGGTAAACGCTCCTGCTGTCTTTCAAAGGTTCATGGACAAGATCTTCTCAGACATGCTGTTTGTTTCAGTGGTCGTTTACCTAGACGACATTTTGATCTATTCTCAAGAGCTACGGGACCATTGTGAACAAGTCAAAAGAGTATTACATCGACTCCGAACAAATCATCTCCTGGTAAAACCAGAGAAATGCCAATTCGAAGTGACCTCAGTCTCTTATCTGGGTTATGTCCTCTCGAAGGAAGGGATCAAGATGGAACCAGGAAAGATAAAGGCTATTCTGGACTGGAAGGAGCCAAGAAGTGTTAAAGAGGTCCAGTCTTTTCTCGGGCTGGCTAACTTCTATCGCCAGTTCATTCCCAACTTCTCTAACTTGATGTTACCCATCACAGGACTCCTTAAGAAGGGGGTTCAGTACTCATTTGGTCCGGAACAAAGACGAGCCTTCTTACAGCTCAAGGAGCTGTTTACTTCCGCTCCCATATTGGTACAGCCGGATCAAGCCAGACCATTCGTTATGGAAACGGATGCCTCAGGGGGAGCAGTGGGAGCCATTCTTTTGCAAGAAGCAGAAGACGGTCTCACACATCCCGTGGCGTATTGTTCCAAAACCTTGACCAAAAGCGAGCGGAACTACTCCGTTCTTGAAAGAGAACTACTAGCCATCAAATTGGCATGTCAAGAGTGGAGACACTTGTTACAAGGAGCAGCACACCCATTTCAGGTACGAACGGATCACCGCAACCTTAGAGTGTTACAACAGATGGAGTGTACCAATGCCCGACATGCCCGATGGGCATACTTCTTTTCTCAATATGATTTTCACATCTCTTATATACCAGGATCAGAGAACAGAACGGCAGATGCTCTCTCCAGATGTCAAGGAGAAGAAGGCAACCATAATTCAGATCACGACCTCTTGCTTCCCAACCTTAAGATCCTGGCAGGTGTCTCGCTCTTTTTACAAGAACTTACCACCCAATACGGTTCGCTATCTACCGTACCACCCACAGTCAATCTGGCCAAAGATGGTTTGTACTACCATGGTACTGGGTTGTTTCTCCCGTCTAAAGGACTTCAGGAACAGATCCTCTCGTGGTGTCATGATGCCCCCCTCGCTGGACACCCCGGTATCAGGAAGACACAGGACCTCATAAGCCGAAGATTCTGGTGGCCAGAATTCCACAAGGATGTCAAGAGATATGTTTCGGCCTGTCCGATTTGTGCCACCAACAAATATCAAACAGGCAAACCATTAGGCAAATTACAACAACCCTTCCTACCCACCCAGCCTTGGGAACACGTGTCCACGGATTTCATTGTTGACTTACCGAAGTCAGAGGGAATGACCGCAATCATGGTGACCATTGATTCACATAGTAAACTGGCCCATTTCTCTGCATTGGAGGGACTTCCATCAGCTCCAAAAACGGCTTCTGTCTTCCTCCGGGATATAGTCCGCTTGCATGGACTGCCTCGGACTATTGTTTCTGACAGAGGTACCCAATTCACCTCCAGGTTCTGGACTTTGTTGTGTTAACAGTTGGGAATACATCGAGCACTGTCGTCCGGCTATCACCCCCAAAGCAATGGTCAGACAGAGAGACTCAATGCCGGTCTTGAGCAGTATTTAAGATGTTTTTGCAGCAACAGACAAGAGAGCTGGTCTTCCTATCTTGCACAGGCTGAATTCGCCTACAACAACAACTACCACACCTCCACGAGAATGAGTCCTTTCTATTGCACTTATGGGTATCATCCTCAGCAGATGCCTTGGTCCGGAATACAACCCACCAAATCCCCCGCCATAGATGACCGGTTATCGGAACTAAAGAAGGTACATAAGCTGGCGAGAGAAGCATTAGAAGACAGCCAACGTTCACAAAAGAAGTGGGCCGACAGGAGTAGAAGACCCAATCCCGAATGGAAGCCCGGACAAAGGGTCTGGGTATCCACGAGATATTTACCCAAATGGATACACACCGGCAAGTTCGCACCACGATATCTGGGTCCTTACCCTATCCTAAAACAGAAAAACCCAGTGGCCTACGAAATTCACCTGCCTAAGCACCTCCAGAGGATTCACCCAGTTTTTCACACCTCACTACTAAAGGAGTATAAGGAGGATCCCTTCTCACGGAAGCTCCGGAAGACCAAGATTCCGACCACGGTAGAACCACAGGAGTATGAGGTGGAATACCTGGTGGATTCCCGATATCGCCAGGGCAGTCTACAGTATCTCGTCCATTGGAGGGGGTTCTCCCCGGAAGAAAGAACCTGGGAACCCAGGCACCATCTGCATGCCCCAAGATTATTGAGAGAATTCCACCTGAGATATCCGGGAAAACCAGGGGGTTTTCGGAGAGAGAAGGGTCATACTGTCAGGAATCACCCATGGAGGCTATGGCAGAAGTGGAAGATCACGCCGCGGAGAACCTTCTGTTAGCGGGCCAGTCCTCATCCAACATGGCCGCCTTCATTATTTAAGCAAGCCACGCCCCCCTCTCAGCGCGTTGTATCTGTGTTATTCCTTCGTGATACCAGCGCTCGACTAACTCTGTTAGAACTACCTCCTGTGCCTTCTGCAGTTCTCCTACTCGCCCGAGTACCCTTGCTCTTGCTGGCTTTGCTTTGATTCCCCTTTCCCTTTCACGGCTCTCGTCCGTTTCACTTTCTTTAACTTTTCTTCGCTCTACGTCTTTCCATTCACACTAGCGGCTAGCCGCCATTCTCGCGTTTCTACGCGTTCCTCCCTGTGCATTTCGTGGATCTTGCCGTATCTGGTAAGTAGGGACTTTTCAGCTTTCTTCCTATCTGTACCATATCTTCTGGGTTCAGAACGTTTCCCCGTTCCGGGGTTACCCCTCTTCTCTTTCCTCTCTAAGCTCCTCTCATTATCTACTTACCTACGTCCTGCCAATTATCCCACGGATCGATTCCTGCCTCCTTTCCTCAGCTGTATCCATATTGGAGGACGGTCAGTCTTACCTGATCCACGATTTCCCGGTTCACTCCGGATCACGAACAGCCACATCTACCATTGGAGTGCATGATATTCGTCAAGATCTCCGGAAGACTACACAGGGTTTTTTACTGTCCATCAGTGTTTTCCCTGTTGCGGGACCTTGGCTCCTCGGGGCCCCCCGAGACAGGTCCCACTCCCTGTCGAGGTGGCCTCCGAGGGAGCCAGGCCCTACTTGCACGATAGGAAGTCCAGAGACAAGCCAGCAAAGGAAGACACCAGGAGTCCCCGAAGGCCTTCCAAGCACTCCAAGGATAAACCAGAGGAAGCCACAGGTGAGGAGAAGGGTGGTGAGGTTCAACCATCTGACACTATGTGATAGGTCTCCGGAGGAGAATGTCACACATGATGGCAGAAGCATCAGACCACTTGAAAGCAGGTCAGGCTCTGGTAAAGCATTGGCATGACCAGAAGGCCAACATGGTTGAGATTACTGAAAACCAGCTCATTTTAGTTATGGTACCTACAAGGTAGAGGGCCTTACAGGACAAATGGATAGGACCCTTCAAGGTTGTGAGTAAACTTGGAGAGGTCAACTATCTGGTGGACTTAGGCAATCATAAGGAGGCTCCCAGAGTCTTTCACACCAACCGCTTAAAAGCTTATGTCTGAAGACCTGAAGTGTGAGCTTTGCTTCTAGCTTCAGCGCAAGAGGAGGAGGAGAGTGAACCTCTACCTGACCTACTGAGAGGCCAGCCTTTATATAAGAAAATAGAAGGAGTTATTTGCTCTTCTAATTTGACACCTGAACAACAGGAGGAGTGAACGTTCTGTTAAATCTGTTTGCCTCCCACTTTTCACTATCAACAGCCTTGACCCCTGGGGGCCAGCATGATATTCAAACTGGTGAATGTTTACCTGTCAAAAACAGAGGTTACAGGATGTTAGATCATGTAAGATCCCACATATAGGAGGAGGTCAACAAGATGCTTGATCTCGGGGTAATAGAGCCCTCTGCCAGTCCATGGTCTAGTCCAGTTGTTCTAGAACCAAAGGCATGATCCAAGGAATTGAGATTCTGTGTGGACTACAGAGCTCTAAATGCAGTCACCAAGACTGATGCCCACCTTTACCAAGGACAGATGAACTGGTGGATAAACTTGGTTCTGCCAAGTACCTCAGTACATTTGATCTCACGCCAGGCTATTGGCAAATAGCCCTGACAGACCATGCCAAGAGGAAAATTGCATTCTCCACCCCAACAGGCCTCTACCAGTTTAAGGTAATGCCATTTGGACTAAAGAATGCACCTGCTACACTCTAAAGGATGGTTAATCAAGTTCTAAATGGGATGGAGGACTTCTGCATTACATACTTGGCTGACATTGCAGTGTTCAGCCCTACTTGGAAAGAACATGTTGAACACTTAGGATATGTTTTGCAGGCTCTTGATCAGGCCCATCTGACCACAAAGGCTAGTAAATGTTAGTTAAATTGGTCAGAGTAAAGTGGTCTACCTTGGACATGAGGTAGGAGGAGGTGAAATCAGGCAATTGCCTAGCAAAGTACAAGCTGTACAAAACACTGGCCACCCCTACTACTCAAACCCAAGTGAGCACCTTCCTAGGCCTCACTGAGTATTATAGATTCATTGAGAACTATGGGACCATAGCTTCTCCCTTGTATGTGCTCTCCTCTCCCAAATTCCCTAAAAAAGTCAGGTGGAATGAGGAGTACTCTCAAGCATTTGAAGGCCTAATGACAGCCCTTTGTCAAGCTCCAGTCCTAAGAGCTTCTGACTATAACCAAACCTTCATTGTGCAGACAGATGCTTCACATACAGGTATAGGTGAAGTTCTTAGTCAACTGGACGAGAAAGGTAGGGAGCACCCCATTTGCTTCATCAGCGGGAAGCTGAAGGAACGAGAAACAAGATGGGCAACCATAGAGCGTGAGTGCTTTGCTATTGTGTGATCACTGAAGAAGTTTAGACCATACTTGTATGGATCTACTTTTGTGATTCACACTGACCACCAACCCTTGAGATGGTTGTTGCAAATGAAAGGAGTAAACCCAAAACTACTGAGATGGTCAATCAGCCTGCAAGGGTTTGATTTTACCACTGAACACAGGTCTGGATGTCACCAACAAAATGCTGATGGCCTCTCCAGGATCTTTGACCGACTGGAGTAAGGAGATTCATCCAGGATTGGATTAAATCCTCCTGTCCCTTATTCTGGGGGGGATGAGTGTTAGGGAGAATTCTCAGTATGTGCTAATTTCCCTTACCTTTTGAGACCCCCAGCAACTTTGCTGGATTTCTAGGATTTGTTTTTTACCTGGGAAGAGTGGGAGCCTTTTCTTTTTCACTCGTCCATGTATTTTGATGTGTGTTTTACTTTTGTGTTCTTTGGTAATGGAGTTTTTAAACTAACTCCATAGGCATCATCTTTTCCTGTGTGTCACACAGCACCTTCAGTGCAGTGGCACAGGGTTGTTTTTCAGAGTTCCCAAGGTTTAAACACCTTCTCTGGGAATGACTACTGTCTCCCAGAGCATGTAAATTTAAATTGGCTTTACTAGTCTCTTTAAATTTACTGACCCAGCAAAACTCTATCTTCCTATAGAGTGCTGGAGGGGTTGCTTAGTTTCCAAAACACTCATGTAACAGTAAAATGTTACCTTTTCCTACTTTAAATGGCTGGTGGCAGTGGTTTAGATCAATTATTGTGATTTTTCCCGACCGCTAACAACGGTTGCTAAAAATCGGGTCAGCCATGTTTTTCAATATGGCGCCCAAGACCTAGCTGTAAAAATAGACTCCGGTCATCTTTTTTCACCATTCCTTTTAGGAAAGGTCCTTCTTGTGTTTGTCTCTGCGCGCCAAAACCGGTTTGGTCCCTTTGTTTGTTGGCCTTTGGCGGGCTTCAGTGCTGAAGCTCTCCTCTGGCACAAGGGTGTCTGGGGTGGACAGCATGTGAGGGAGGTGCCCGACACTCCCTGTGCTTAGTCTGCTTGGAGACCTGAATGCACTCTGGTGTGATTGGCCGGCTGTCTGTCTGGCAAGGACAGCCACCCTGCTTTGTGAGTGATAGCCAGGCTGGAAAGAATGGATGAAAACTGTTTAAAAGCAGGTCTCTGGGACTTGGAAAGCAGAGTCGACCACTGGAACTAAAGAACCTAAGACGAGCTGAAGGAAGAGGACTGCTGCAACACCTGGATGACCGGTGAAGCCCTGCTGCAGGTCCGAATTGCCTGAAACTCTGTCGACAGAGAAGCCATTCAAGGTTAACTTCTTCCCTTGAGTTTGGAGGGAACAACCAACTCGCAAGCCACCTGGACACTGTCCCCATCTGGTCAAATTTTCATCAGAGTGCAGTTGAAAACCGGATAGCCAGAGAGAAGGAAACCAGTTTGTGGACTTTTATCACTAAGACCTTAAACTGACATCTTGCTAAAGCTTTTCGCCTCATCCCTGGGCAGTACAGGAATCTCCCGACATCCTCCTTCTTGTCCCCACGACTGAAGCTCAGGAACAGCAAGATCTGTTCGAACTGCCAGGAACCACTGCCTCAGCTACAGCTCTTCTTCATGTACAAGGTACTGTGCAAACGCGATCCGGAAATGTTTTCAGCCATCGAGAAAATGTGTGAAACTTTCCTCAACTACGTAGGCTTGTCCTTCCCTTAACATTCATCAAACTTTGCGCCTAGCCAAATTCTTCTAATCTCCATGGCAAAGACTTAACCGTTATCTACCAGAACTGTGCTATCCTATACAAAAGACTCTGAACCATTGACTTTGCCCCAGGCCTATTGAGAAGAATTGCTGGTTGTATTTAACTGAAACCCTTTGCCCTGCCTATGAATATATTTTTGCTGTCTATTCTTATAACCTTGTCTTTTTACCCCTTTACTAATTATCTGAAGTGCCATTTTGCTCCCACTTCATTTGGAGCTAAACTTGTTCATTTACTTTCTGGTTGTATCTTTGTGGTTTATTAGTGTGTGATATTGAGATGCTTATGCTAGTGTAATGTTTTCTAACTGACTGAGTAAATAAATGTATATTCTTTTACCAAGATACCTTGAATACGTGTTTGTTTGAATCACTGTATTAGTTGGTCCTTTGTGTAACTTGTTCTACTGCTCACTTAAACTCTTGAGATAAGTCTGGCTACTCAGCCATCGCTACCACTTTACTTTGTAGTACAGGCTTGTACCAAGTGTGAAATTGTGCTTACACTTGTAGTCCTCATTGCCTGGAGTGTTCCCAAAGAGTACTGCAGGTGATTCTGCCTAACACTGGGTGTCCAAGTGGCTTACTTTGGAGTTGATTGGTCTCACCAACTCAAATGGAGAAGTCATCCTTGCAGGGGCTTCTCTGTCGATACGAAGTTGGCAAGTTGGCACTGCAGCAGGGTTTCCCCGGGCAAACCAACAATCCAGGAGTTGCAGCAGGCGTCCTCTTCGAGCTCTTCTTCCGTTCCTTCGTCCAGTGGTCGACTCTGCCTTCCAAGCCAAAAGACTTGCCTTTTATTCAGTTCTCTCCCATTCATTTCAGCCTAACTGTCACTCACCCAGCAGGGTGGCTGTCCTTGCCGGACAGTCAGCCAGCCAATCACCACAGAGTACATTTGGGTCTCCTAGGACTCTAAGGTGGAGGGAATTAGCAATTTTTTGAGAATTCTCCATAACAGTAGCCACAGAGGGGTGGGGTTTGTTTAATGAGCCGGTGCCCAGATTTGGGAGGATTTGAAGGTCTTGGCCACTTACGCACTTTACTCAAGATGTTTTTGTTAAATACGTCCCATGTATGCACTGGATTCGCCTTACAACCCAGATTTGACTCCTTCAGTTCTCTCGAGGATGCTGACATTAATGACAGACCGCATCGTCTCCTCCTATCGCCAGAGGTCTGAGGGTGGAGGTAGTGAGCCGTCTCCTGTGGCCAGTGACTACCTACAGTGTTTGTTAGCCAGCTTCTGGACACACTTCTCCATGTCGTACCAGTTCTTCTGGATCTGGGTCAGCCTGCCAGGTGTTTTTGCAATGGCATTTGCATTTTGCAGGATTCTATTTTTAGGGATCTTCATTCGCTTAGGACTTAAGAGGCATGCAGCCACCTTCATGATTCCCTCCATCAGAACTGGTAACTCCTAGTCTGTACACGTGTACAGCATTGATTTGGCATGGTCCTTGTGTGTCGGTTGTTGTGGGTCAAGGAAGGATGCACACTGATCAGGCAAGGAGGTGGCCAGTGGTAGTGGCCACAGGAGCAAGGTATTGGGCAATGTTCTTGAGATTTGGGGAGGAGACCAAGAATGTGAATGCAGTAACTTTAGGGCAAGCAAGGGAGGTTGGAAGCAGCAGTTGCTGGATGGTGTTGCCAGGAACATGGTGGGGGGGAATGTGTGCAGGGATGAAAATGCAAACCAGTCCGGACTTTATTGGTGGATGTCAAGGGCCAAACAGAGGTTCTGGAAAAGTAAATGCTGCACTGCAGCAAAATTGCACAGTATATATACATGCTGCTCTTTTATGCCTCACTTGGACTTCCAAGGTGGTACTTGCGTGACGCCTTGGAAACGACATAAGTTGTACATTGATGAAAATACGCCTAACTTTAATACTGTTGTAATCATAACGCCCAAAACTGACATATTGTACATCACTATGTGTCCTTTTGCCTGATGAAATATCCCACATCTCAGCACACCTCGATATTCCAAATTGTTGTAGAGCATTTTGGTGGGGCAGAACCCCGACCATATGTGCCAAACCTTTGCTACACAGAAGAAAGAGAGAGGCAGTTTGCCGGAAACCATGCATGTTGGTATGCAGAGACTTCATTTCACCAAAATGCCAGAGGTAGCGGAAGTGTCATCACACGATCCTTGACCCCCTGATGACATCTCCGGAAGTGATGTCATTTGACCCATCCCCAAGTGACACTACTGGAAGTGATGGCAAAGGACCTTCAGATTTTTCACATGAGTCTAGCACCCATGTTTTCAGGTGCTCTAATTTCAGCCTGATATAAGAACCAAGGCACAGAGGGAATCATGATTTGTCCACGAGCACACATTTGGGGAATGCCATTTTCCATATTCGATGTGGGGTCTATATGTAAAACATACATGATTCAGAACGTGTAACAGGGTAACGAAAATCGAGGGCTACAGCTAGTGTATGAAACATCTATAGATCAATGGACACAGAAGTACCCATCATCTGTGGCATTGCTGTGTTAAACAAGCCAAAAAAAGCACTGACCTGGGCAGGCGTGCTTTTTGCCCAGGAGCAAAATGCTGCAATGAAAATTACATAATTGACCAGGATTTAATATCAAAATACTCCCTGACTACAATTGTATCTATGAGTCAGCTTCCACTACAATAAAAGAAACCTATTAGACTGGTCTGCATGCACACAGGGGAGTGCACCTGATAATGTTATCTTTGCTGGAGTGTAACACTTGGGAAAGGTTCTTTCAATATACCAAAGGGCCCCATAGTTTGTATTATCTAAGAGTAATACTGTGTGACAGAGTACTTAAAAAGCACCCCCTTTAATGTAATATCATTGCTGCACACATAAATTGGTGGAACCACAAAGTTGTTTTAAATTGAAAACACCCACAAGTTGCTTCTCACCCAGTGACTCACTGTCAGACTTCAAGGCACGCACTGCACACTGCCCTTTTGTCAGACAATGGTGTAGCACAAAATGTGAGGGCTCGCCCAAGCTCCTTAACAAATAACAGGGCATGTCACACCCTGGGACGGCCCGGACCACCACGTATGTGTAATGTCCATGATGATTATGCTGCTGCAGGGGCATGCACTACTGCAAGTGAAAGCTTTAATGTTTCACGTAGCGTAGAAGGGGCGATGCCTGGTCCACAAATATACCAGCCACCAGTGGTCACTCACTCATACACTTTTTATTACCTCCACCCTTTGCATTCTCTACACAGGCACACATCCGCCCACCCAGAACATTCAAAACACCATCACCTTCATACTCATTCACCCACCATTCCCATACATACATCTGACACCCACTTCACACATGCAGCAAAATACACATATTTTTTAAAAAAAGGCTTCTTACCTTTTTCTTGCAGCTTCGTTACGTCCTTCCAGGCCATCATTGGCTCCTCCGTGCTGCTCACAAACAGGAACCAGGAAGCTGCAAGAGCTTCCTGGTTCCTATATGTGAGCTGCAAGGAAGCCGAGGGAGAACATGCCACTTGTCACAGTCAGCACCAACAACAACCCCTACTGAGTGCGTCCACGGCCCTGCCTTCACCCTGATGGGGGCCCCTGCTGCACCAGGAGCTTCAGTTTCCTCCCCCACCCCCAAAACATTTATTTTTTTATTCTTTAAAAACATTGGGGTCGCAAGGAAGTCCCCAGGGGTTACAAACTGCGACCCAGAGGTTGCATTTGCGACCCCTAGTGACCCCAAATGGCATCCCTGTTGGTATGGAAACCTGGTGACATGAAATGTAAAAGGTACAATTTGTTAAAGCAGTGTGCAGGGGATTTTCACAGGCCAATCCTAAATTGCCTTTCGAATGAAATGCTTTAATTCTGTTTTTTATTGTTGCTTTTGTTGCTGTTCAGCCCCATGTGTGCCTCCAACAGCTCTATTTCCAACACATTGCTGCAGGAGAGCTCATGCTCTCGTCTCCTCCCCATTCTCAGGCCACAACTATACCACTCCCATGCCCGAGAGTGCTCTTGGCATGAGCCTGCACCGCTCACCCTGCTATCACAATAGTCTTACCTGGTTGCAGTCATGACCCTCATACCATTGTGATGGTTTCACACTAGCAAGCAAAGCCGAATTCCTTTAAAAATTAGGAGCAAAAAATACAACAATGGAGATGATCATTATGTAGACAGACGTGGCCAGGCTAGATATTTCCATTTAGTTTTTTCCAATATCTCGATAACAGGTAGGGATATTCTTCTGTTAGGGAAGGGGTGTAGTGAGGAAGGCTGCCTTTAAGGGGTAATTGGTTGTGGGGATTACATCACCACCACACTGAACACCTCAATACTGCTAGCAGACCACTTCACAGTATACCACCACTCTGTGCCACCACCACCACAACCCTTATTCTCTAAAACGCTACACCCCTACACCACCACCCCACACCACAATCCAGCCCACATTAATCCACGCCTCCACCACACCACTACTCCAGACCATCACTGCACCACACAACCACCACTCTACATTTCCACCACTCCACACCACCACTCTACACCACCACTACTCCACACCATCACCACTGCACACCACCACTTTACCTCGCATTCCACTCCACCAACCTTCACCACAACCACCAACAACCATCCCACACCTCTCCACACCACAAACCACTCCACACCACAAACCACTCCACAATACCACCACCCTATACCAACACCACTATACACCATCACCACTCTACAACACCAACATTTCACACCACCACTCTAATCTACCACTCTACACAACCATTAGTATCTTGGAGCAGGCACTGGACTGGCTGACCTCCTTCTTCACTAACCGCCTCGTTCACCTCTCCCACCTCTATCTCCACCTGTGGCGTTCCCCAGTGCTCCAACATTTCTCCTTGGCTTTTTAACATCTATCTTGCTCCACTTGCACACCTAATTTCCACTCTCTCCCCTCACTTCCAGTGTTATGCAGATGACAAAAAACTTTCTTCAAACTTCCCTCTGATCACCTCCTTTCTTCCTCCAGCATTCCTGACTGTCTATCTTCCATCCAGTCCTTGTGTGCCCCCAATGACCTCTGCCTCACTACCAGCAAGACTGAGAACCTTTCCATTGGGTCTCCTGCTCCCTCATTCTTCCCGTCACTCTGGCCACCCTCCATGGGATCTCCCTCTTCTCCTTTATCTTAAACCAGAAACCTTGGTGTCATCTCAGTTTCTTCTCTTTCCTTCCATCCTCACATCCAGGACCTTGTCAAGAAAGCCCATTTTGAACGCCACCTCCTCAAAGGAATCCTTCCTTTAATCACTTTACCCCAAAAGCTCATCTCTAGATTTCTGGTACTCACTAGGCTGGACTACTGCAACAGCCTCTTTCTTAATCTACCCTCCTCCTCTCTATGTCCCCTCCAGATTATCCAGAATAGGGCTGCAAGACTTATCCTTGGCCTCAAGCCCAGGGACCATATATCTCCAGCCCTAAAATCTCTCCACTGGCTCCCGGTTGCTGCAAGGATCAAATTCAAATCCCTCTGTCATAAGGCTGTCTGTGGCCGAGGACCATGCTACTTACAACCTGCTCTCACCAAATAATCTCCCCCAGATTTGTATGGTCTTTCGTCTCCAACTCTCTGTGTGTCAAGCACTTCTCCATATAGCGAGCTGGTGGCCGATCTCTTTCCTCAGCTGGCTCCCTCCTCTGGAACAGCCTCCCCCTTCCTCTCTGTCTTGAACCAGATCTCCTCAAATTCCAAAAGCTCTTCAAGACTTTCCTTTTCACCTCCTCCTTCCCACTCCCCCTCCCTTGCTAAACCCCACAGTAGCTGAGATTGGTGTGTCCTCCTGTTCCTGTTCTTCCAGCCCTCCCCCAATTAACTGCAGGCTCTGACCACTCCCAGCACTTGTCTTCGGGTGTCCACAGTCTGTGCTATCTGACAGACCTGCACTTATAGCAGTGGCTGATGACCACTCTCACCAAATGATCTCTGCCTGGCACTTAACAGCTGTGGAACTCCCAGCATTCACTCCACCTCCCTCGTCCCTTCTTTATCTCTGCACTTGCATGCGCTGAATGTTCACAAGGCCTATTAGGACTGTTCTTTTTTGTCTTTATTGTTGTTATATGTGCCTTTCGCTCCGATTTTCGCTCCGTGTTGCCCTGTAGGCGCTTTGAAACACAATTTACTTGCTGTATAAGCACCTTGCAAATGCACAATAAATAAATAAATACATATCCCCACAAACCTGCAACACCACACCCATACACCGCCACACAAATACAACTCCACACTAGCACACCACAACATTTATACCCCTCTTCACCTGTACATCACCACACCCCCAGTGCACACCTCCATTCCACACACCCCACACCACCACAAAAGCAACACCTCTAGCCAACCCACACAGCAACAAACTACCAGCACTCTACATCACCACTCTACACCACAATTCTGTACCTATTCCACACCAGCATGCCCCCACACCACAACGCTCCATAAGCCTAAACATCCACAACTCTACATCCCTACACCCAGACTCCTACTCACTCCTACACCTCCATATCCCTACACCTCCACTCCATACCACACCACCACTTTAAACCACAACTCTACACAACCATTTTAAACGAACACCACCCCTAAACACCACAACAAACTCAAATCCACCACCTCTATCACCACCCCACAACACTGCCTGCTTCCACACTACCACTCTAGCAGACCACATTACTCTGCACCACCTCTACACCACAGCCCTACAACTCCACCCCACTATGCCTCCACTCCACACTGCCACTCGACATTACCACATGCCTACACCTCCAAACTCCTACATGCCACAGCTCTATTTTTCCCCCAACAGCACATACCTGTTCTAAACCACTATGCACCAAAACTCCACACCACCAGCCCCCACACCCATACACCTCCACACATTCACATTCCCACAGCCTTACACAGCAACACCCAAAAACCTTCACTCCACGCCACCATTTTAAACAACCACTCCTCACCATCACTTCGCATTGCTCCACTCCATACCACCACTCTACAAACCACCACACCACTTAATACCACCACCACTCCATTGCACAATCCCACACCCATATACCTCTACATCACCAGGCCACACAACTCACACTTCCACTAGCACGTTACCACTCCACACACCACAAGTCTACACCTCAACAGCCCTACTCTTTCACACCCCTATGCCTCCACACCCCCTGCCCCCAACCACCACAGCCTAACCACCACAACCCCACACCACACCTCTCCACCACACTACACTACTGCACCACCACTTTACATCACGACTCTACACCACCACCAATCCACTCCAACACACCCATTTCACACCACCACTCCAGCCACCACATCCTAATACCTCCACACCCACATTGCACATCCCACGTACCACCACTGCATACCCAATTTACCCCTATTGCAAATTTGCACACCTCTATAGCACTCCATGCCATCAATCCACTCCATATCACCACACTACCACTCCAGACCACCACTATACACCACCACACCACCACTTTACATTGCCTCCACACCCAACACCTCAGCACCCCCAACCACCACACCACCACAACACACCAGCGCTCCACACTACCACGTCACACCATCACTCCTAAATGTAAACTTAAATAGACAGCAGCAAATGGCAAACCTATTGGGTTTGCTAATGCTTGTTTATTTTCCCAGTAGTGCATATGACTGACTCAATCACTACACAGTTTGACATAAGATACACTTCCCATGTGATCAGGTGCCCACGCATTCCAGTCAGGAGAGGGCAATAGTTCACCCAGAGGAAGGACTATGTATGCCAGGATGCTGATGGAAAAAAAAAAGCCAGGTTTTGAGGGCGAGGTGATCCTCTGTACGGTGGATGCTAAGTGGGAGTGAGTTCCAGATGGTGGGTGCTTGGACTGAGAAGGACAAGCCCCCTATTCAGATGATT
Organism: Ambystoma mexicanum; assembly: GCF_040938575.1. Lineage (NCBI taxonomy): Eukaryota > Metazoa > Chordata > Amphibia > Caudata > Ambystomatidae > Ambystoma > Ambystoma mexicanum. Next base: position 848,569,845 of record NC_090923.1, read on the forward strand.
TTGTCCCATGGATGACAAAGAAGAGGAGTGTTGAGGCTCGTCTCGGGTGTCTGGTGTTTCTATATCATGTAAGGTCATGTTGAAGATATTCTGGTTCTGTGTTGTGGAGAGCTCAGTGGGGGCTGCACATTGACGAGAAGGTGGATCGTGCCCTTTCGGCAGTCAGTGAAGAGCACAGAGGGCAGGTGTGATGTGTTCTCTGGGGGCTATGGCAAGGAGGAGCATAGCTGCTGTGTTTTGTACCCTTTAGAACTTTCTTAGTAGTGTTGCAGGTGTCCCCAGGTATAGGGCACTAGCGTAGTCTAGCGTGACAAGATGATAGCAACGATCACAGAGACTCTCTGCGGTAAGGTCAGGTAAGGAAAGATGCGAAGAACATTACAGCATATCTATTTAAAGTTCCACACTGCTATGTGTATTTCTACTTTGTTACCCAGAAGTGGGACCCATGACTCGAACTACCGGAAATGTTTCTGATTGAGTTTTAGCACACATTTACAATGCATTTTAACAATGGTATGTGTTCAGCGGTGATGAACATTGACTGGTTGTTAATTTAAACACGGAAACATTTGATTTATTCTGACATTTGCAATCATTGGATTATTAATAGCTGCACTTTCCACTTTACCTTTTACACAGTAGCCCCTTCACATCTCCAGGCACATAACATAACATCTTTGTGTGTAATGCAGTACCTGCAGCTTGGTGTTGCCAGCCAACTAACCTCAATGGCACTTTCCACTGAGCACAGTTTGATTTGGAGCCAGCCCTTTGTGGCAATCAAAGTATTAGAAGGTACTGAATTCATGCCGTAGCATTTAGTTCATCACCTGTAATAAATAGCTATCGGTTCCCTGCATTATTAAAAGTTTGTCCTGCATTGCCTCGGAATAACTTGTCCTTTTTATCTGTCATCTTGTTAATGCCAATGGGATGGCTTATGTGGCCACATACAACTATCTGGGGACAGGAAAGGGTTCCAATCGGCTTAAGTGTGCAATGCCCCTAGATCATCATAGACAAAAACCTGAAAGTGCCACTGATTCTCTGGCAATGCTGCTAACCAGTAGCAAAAGAGCAGATTAGCACAAATTGTATTCTTCAGCTTGTCAATATCAGCCTACTTGCTCCTTTTGGCATTCAATTTGAATCCTGACCTTTCCCAATATCCACCCTAATCATTACTTTCAACAATGACAGATGCATGTATGCCAACAGCCTACCGTCTTAACACTGAGGTGTTGCAAAAACATTGAGAATTGCTAACATTTGTGAATGTGAGCCACATTTTTATGGGGTGGCAGACCTCTTTTTTTGCAGCCCGGGCTCATTTGTTGTCCCAGTCCGACCCTGACCAAAGGCCACCATGTATGTGTGCGGGGCAGGAAGGGAGCGGAGGATCGTGAACTCTCCCACTGAACACTGGAAGCTATTCGCAAGGATGGCGGGTTGGTCTGTTTGCTCTTAAGGTTTGTGCTAAGTGGTGTTTCCCTGGGGGTTTTGTATGAGTAACGTTTCCATCAGAACTCTGCCAGTCTTCCCCCAGGGGTCATATTTCTACATGTTCATATTTAACACACCAAACAGGATTAACTTTTTTCATGAGTCTTTATGTCTTGAAAGTACATTTTCAAAATCCACAGGCCATGTTTTAGCTTCTGCTGAATTGCATTCTGGTATTTGTAGTCTTGCATTCAAGTGGGGGAATAATGCAACAAATGTAAACTTTTTGCCTAGAATATTTCTATAAGGATTTATATATTTGTGGGAGTACTTTATTATATGGTTTGTGTACTTTTCAATGTTAATTTTATAAAACAAATTATTGTTGAAAGAGAAACGTAGGGGTGAAAGTGAAAAAGATGAGGGGGCAAGTAAGTAATGAATCTTTGCCCAGGATGTGGTGGAAGAGGTTACAGTCTTGGCGACAGGAGTGGTTATTTTCTTTTAATCTGGCCCTTTTGCTCATTTTCAGGGCACACGTTAAGGATACATGTGTGTGTGCTTTTCAGGCCAGCAATTAAAAAAAGCGTTGCTTGCTCAAGTGTTCAGCTATTAAGATTTCACCCCAGGTTGCCATGTTGTAAAAGCAAAAAGAGAAATATCGAGGCTGAGTACCACAAAAGGAAATACACCAAACACAGGCTTATAAAGATTCTCAGATCTTTATTCAAATAACTGTACAGTCTACAAAGTAACAAAGTATCAGATAGCTATCTGGTGCTCAGTACATCACAACGAATATCAGCCCTTTCGGTGTGAGAAGTGAGAGGTACTGGACGTCTACATATCCTCATCTTTTATACAATTCTCAATTGCTATGTCCAGCCCCTCTGCAAGTCAATCATTCTCGGACTAGGGTTCGTGCTGAGTTCGCCTCTAGTTAGTCCTACTATATGCATGTGGATTACATCTAGTTTATAAAACAACAACTCACAATGGCAACAGTGTATCTTAGAATTTGACATTAAGCCTTGGTACATGTTTAATACAATGTAGTTCAACAAGTGCTCACATTCAGTATTTAAACAACATTGTATTTAATGTATGCCCGCGAATCAGACTTGTTGGCGCGAGTAATCCTTTGATCTTCAGGTCAAACATAGGACATGGTCTTATTACACGACCCAAACATTTAGTCTACAGGCAGTTTAGTCATTAACCTGTGTAAAGGTCGGGACAGCTAAAGTTACGAGCAGGAGAACACTGTCCACCATTTTAGAATACAAAGTGACTTTGAGGTGGAAATCAAAATGGCGGATGTTCCCAAAATGGCAGGGCTAGGTCGATCTAAGGTCGGAACCTTGCAACGCGGTTTTCTTCGCAGAGCGACTGGGCTTAGGCCAATATGTACAATAAAGGAGGCATAATATGATATCCCGTTTAACAAAGCCTCCTTTTGGCCTAAGCCAAGCGCTAAACTACTTCTAGTCACTTTACGAGTAACACCACGTCTCAATGTCCATACATCCTGAATCACTATCGGAAATATCAATTGCCATAAGGTTGGATACTAAGATTTCTTTCAGCACAAATTCATTGCAGATCTTCTCTAGGGTGTATACTTTGTGCCCTGATGCACTCATCGTTTGTGCACAACATCCTCCTAACATTGAACATATACCTGTCATGATTCCTGCCCCTCATGTCCCCAGCCCTCCAAGATGTCAGGCTGGAGCTAGGCCACGATCACCTACATGGCCCTCAAGGGCCTCTCCATCCCTCCAAAGACCCACTTGGAGTCAGACTTGGCGCTTGTGGCACCAGACTCACTCACTCCCATAGGATAACATTGGGGATTGGACTTGTAGTGCATTGATGCGACAGGATGGATGCCCGCACATTTCACGGTTCCCAGAACTGCATGTGCAGTCTTGTCTTTTGGGTGTGGTTCAGCCCAGAGACACCTGGGATACCCAGAGACTTTTTAAGCCATGCCCAGGCTGAGACACATGTTTTGCATTTTCTGCACCTACAGCGTGACACTCACCGTGTTCGGATCGGTCTCCGGTCGGCCTGCATCTTTCTTCTGCGCTCAGCTTCTGCAAGAACATGAACACCGTTAGGAACAGCCTTACCTTGCAGCGCTTCTGCACATCATTCATCGCTCCTTCTGTTCTGCGGGCATCTTCGGCGGTGTCATTCCCATCCCGGCACGCCGCTTCCTAAGGAAAAGGGAAAAGAATAGAAAAAAGGCATTAGTAAGCATTCTGCAAATCTTCGCTTATTTTTAAATACTGTACGAGCTTGAAATGCTTACCTGAATCCCAGCCGCTCTGTAGGAACTCTGTCTCTGGAACTTCTCATCCATCTGCAAGAGGGAAAAGACACTCCAGGTTAGCGTGGAAACATCTAGAGGCGCCGCATACCACGCTTACTCACCACATTTGTTCTTCATAACCGGCATCCACGCTGAAAACGTCGCTGCACCTAAAAGACACAGAAAAAGAACTCAGTTCAATACAAATACAAAAGGGGTGCATCACGCATCGCGCTCTCACTCACCTTCAGCAATACTCATTTCAGCAGCACACCGCCATCCCCGGACGCCGGCCATCATCTAAGGAAGGAAAGGAACGAAGGTAGAGAACTGTTCAAAAGACTCATTATACTTACCTGTCGGACTCTTGCCAGTGAAGTAACGAGGCAGCAACAAGCCTGCATCAATCAATGCGCCCCTGCGCTGAAAGTAGGACGGAAAACACACTGTCCAAGAAAACAAGGTGAGCTGTGGATCAAAGGGAAGGGTTGGACCCTGGGGAAGAAGGGGTTCAAGCACACAGAGACAATAGGGAGTTAAACTCTACCAATCCTGTGTTTCAGGCCCAGTCTCCGGTCGAATAGCCTCCAGGGAAGAGTTTGAGGTTGTAAGAGGTCAGAACAGGCTGAGTGACGTCCCCGTGGAAACCAGGTGAGCGTTACAGAACGCAAAGCCTCACATCAAAATCCACCTGGGCGTCATGGAAACGTCAGAAACCGACCAGTTAGCCCACATGTTGGGGCAGCTACGTTCCGAAGTACATGCAGCCAGGCAGGAGACCAACACCCTGAGGAGAGAGCTGATAGTAGCCAAAGAACGCACTGATGATTTAAGCCGGCAACTTCTCCAGTCACAAGCAGGGCATGCACCATTGCCGGGAAGCGTGCCCTCAATGCCATTGCCATCAGCCAATCCGTTCAGATAACCCTTCCTGGGGCAGTTCCCTTGGCCCCGCCCAAACGATTTACGGGGGATCCCAAGAGGTTTGCAACGTTCATGAACCAGTGCCGCCTGCACTTCCTTTGTAGGCCAGGGGCCTTTCCGAATGACCAATCACGGGTCGCTTTTGTGCTATCCTACCTGAGTGATAGCGCCGCAGACTGGTCTGTACCCTTTGTGGCCCAAGACGATCCTTTGCTGCATGACTTCAGGGGCTTTCAGCAGGATATGGAAAAGCTGTTCGCCCGTCGTACTCATGGGCAGGCATTAGACAACAAACTTCTGTCCCTATGCCAAGAGAATGAAGACCTATTAACATCCATAGCCACGTTCAATAGACTCGTAGTTGAAGCAGAAAAGCCAGTGGAGAAGAGAACCACGTTATTTCATCAGGGGTTGCGGGGGAGCTCAAAGATGTTCTCGCACAAGTAGCGAACCCCCCAAAAGACTAATCAGAATTCATTGACCTTGTTTTTCAACTGGATCATAGGTTGCAGGACCGAAGAGCAGATCGAACCAGACTGGACCCTCGCCCTATGTATGTGCGTTCAAAGGACAATACTGCCCGAACAACGGAAGGTTCAGGAGAACCAATGCAAATCGGGGGGGGGTCAGATTCCCCCTTGACTAAAGCAGAAAGGGATAAAAGGAGACCGCAGCAGTTATGTCTGTATTGTGGAAGGTCAGGTCATTTCCTTAAAGAGTGCCCTGTGAAGCCGCCGAGGAGGACGGTAGGAGCCACGGACAAGGAAGATACCATCAAGGAATCAGAAAACTCCCCAAACCGGCAAGTGTAGGGGTCCACTTGTCGAGCGAAGAAAGTGAACTACAGACCTCCCATTTTGCACTATCTGTGGTCTTGATCAATCACCAACAACCATCTCGGATGCACGCAGTAAGAGCGTAGATAGACAGTGGAGCCATTGGGAATTACATCGACCAGGATCTTGAGGCAAAGATGGGGCTTCCGTTACGCCCTAAATCAACCACAGACACTGTTACCACTGTCGACAGCAAAGAAATAGCTTCTGGTCCAGTATCCCAATGCACTGCAGCTTTAACCCTTCTGTGCCAGGATGGACATCAAGAATCTATCGTTTTCGACCTCATTATGGCACTACAGTTCCGGTTGATTTTGGGAATCCCATTGTTGGTAGCTCACAATCCTCGAATCGATTGGCGAGCAAAAGAATTGGCATTTCCCGAGACTTGTGACCACACATGTTATCACCAATAGAAACAACCAATAGACAACAGAACCTCCACGCTTGCGACTGTGGCAATCGGCACCCTACCAAGTGAATACCAGGACTTTCAAGATGTCTTTCAGAAAGAACAGGCTAATACCCTGCCACCGCATAGACCATACAATTGCCAAATCGACCTGATACCCGGTGCACAAATCCCTTGTGGGCGAATTTATGCACTCACGGAACCTGAAAAACAGCACCTGAAGGCCTATCTTTACCAATACCTTGCCAACGGGTTCATCCGTCCCTCGAAGTCTCCAGCAGCCAGTCCTCTATTCTTCATACCGAAAAAGGAGGGGGACTTGAGAACGTGCATCGACTATCACGCACTGAACCAGATTACCATAAAAAAACACTACCCCCTGCCACTAATCTCTGAATTGCTTGATCAAGTCAAAGATGCCCAAATCTACACAAAACTAGACCTGAGGGGGGCATATCACCTTGTTCACGTAAAACAGGGGGACAAATGGAAAACCGCTTCTCGCAGCAAATACGGCTTGTACGAATATCGAGTAATGCCCTTTGGCCTTTGCAACGCGCCTGCAGCATTTCAATACTTCATGAACGATGTCCTACGGGAATTGATTGATGTCTGTGTTCTAGTGTACATCGACGATATCCTAGCATATTCCGCATCAAAGCAGGACCAGGTTAAACACGTCCGATCCCTATTGGAGAAACTCTGTCAACACCAGCTCTACGCCAAGCTCGAAAAGTGCTCATTCCACATTTCCGAGGTGGAATTCCTGGGCTTTATTCTCAGCCCGAATGGACTCCAAATGGATGTACACAAGGTAGATGCTATCCTGAACTGGCCATCCCCAAATTCATTCAAGGGGGTTCAAAGTATGCTGGGTTTTGCAAACTTCTACCGCCGGTTCATCCCAGGATTTTCGCAAATCGTGCATCCCATCACGTCATTACTAAGGAAAAGCAACAAAAGGTTCTAGTGGACAACAGAAGCAGAGGAGGCTTTCCAGGAACTGAAAGCAAGATTCACATGTGCCCCAATCTTACGACACCCTCGCCCTGATCTCCCATGCCTGGTGGAAATGGACGCCTCAAGCATGGCTATGGGAGCCATCCTCTCACAAAAGGACCCCGATACGAGCCAGTTACACCCTGTTGCCTTCTGGTCACGTAAATACACACCCCCTGAACTCAATTACACTATCACAGACAAAGAAGTCCTGGCCATTAAGTTAGCCTTTAAGGCATGGCGGCACTACCTTTTGGGCACCAGACAAACAATCACCGTAATAACTGACCACCGGAACCTACAGTACCTAAAAACGGCAAAGGCCCAATCCTCACGACAACTACGTTGGGCTCTTTTTTTTAATGAATATGACTACGTGATTACATTTCGACCAGGGGTGAAAAACAGGAAGGCCAATGCCCTTTCCCTTATGGGGGTGGAAGAGCAAGAGTATCAGACCCCTGACCCAATAGCAATCATCCCGAGTGACAAGCTCCTAGGACTCACAGCAACCATAACTCAGAAAGAATTACATGAAGAAATCCAAGACCTGATGAGTCTGGAGCAATTACAAGCGTGGATTGCACAAGGAGAACATTACATGATAAAAGATCAGTTGCCCTACTTCAGGAATCGTTTATTCTTACCAAACCAAGAACTACGAGAACAAGTCATGTCTGGTTATCATGATTCCTTGATCGAGGGCCACCCTGGAATCACTAAAACCCTAGCCAAGGTAAAACGAAATTATTGGTGGCCCCCGTGGCGTAAAGGCATTATCCAATTCATTCTATCTTGTGGAGTGTGTGCTCAAAACAAGTAATCCAAGCTGAAACCGGCTGGGCTATTACAACCATTGGAAATCCCACCAGCACCCTGGCACACGTTGTTCCTCGATTGTATTACTGATTTACCACCCAGTCAAGGGTTTAACACTATTCTTGTGGTTGTGGACCTATTTTCAAAAATGGCACATTTCATTCCTCTTAAGGGGCTCCCAAATGCTTCCACTCTGGCAAAGGTATTTCTTGAAGGCATCGTACGGCTCCATGGGTTTCCTTCAGTTTTGGTTTCAGACCAAGTTACTCAATTTGTATCTAACTTCTGGAGAAAATGCTGCTCTATGGCCCAGATCGACATCCGGCTATCCACCAGTCACCATCCCCAAACGGATGGTCAAACTGAGAGGACAAATCAGACGCTCGAGCAGTATCTGCGTTGCATGTTACACCAAGCTGAAGGAGGCTGGTTCGACCAATTATGGATAGCTGAATATGCTTATAATAATTCCCTACACACCAGCACTGGGCAGACACCCTTTTTTACAATGTATGGCAGGCACCCACGTACTTCTGAGTTAGACGCTCCTACAACCCTGGAAATGCCAGCAGTCAAAACCTTGCACACAACCATTTCTCAAACCTTTAAAAGGGCAGCTGAACACCCACTTCAAGCTAAGAATCGCCAAAAGATGTGTGCTGATCAACACCGAGCAAGGGCTCCCAACTACCAATTGGGAGACAAAGTCGGGCTGACGTCTAAACACGTGTCCATTAAAGGAACCCGAACTTTCCGTCCAAGATACCTGGGTCCATTCACCGTCACCTCTGTGATAAATCCTGAGGCGGTCAGACTAGCTTTGTCGTCAAACATGCAGATTCATCCTGTGTTCCACGTGTCTCTCCTTAAACCTGTTCAACCTGGGACCCGGGTAGCAACGCCACCGTAGCCAGTAGTAGTCGCCGGGGAGCCAGAAGTCAAGGACATCCTAGATTCAAAGTACGTCAGATCCAAATTATACTACTTAGTAGACTGGAAGGGGTATGGTCCACAAGACAGGACATGGGAGCCTTGTGAGTACATCCATGCACCTCGCTTGCTTAGATGACTTCATCAAAACCATCCAACCAAACCAGGACCCGACAGAAGAGTCACCTTGAGAGGGGCCTTGGTGTGGAGTGCTGTCATGATTCCTGCCCCTCATGTCCCCAGCCCTCCAAGATGTCAGGCTGGAGCCAGGCCACGATCACCTACATGGCCCTCAAGGACCTCTCCATCCCTCCAAAGACCCACTTGGAGTCAGACCTGGCGCTTGTGGCACCAGACTCACTCACTCCCATAGGATAACATTGGGGATTGGACTTGTAGTGCATTGATGGGACAAGATGGATGCCCTCACATATTTCGGTTCCCAGAACTGCATGTGCAGTCTAGTCTTTTGGGTGTGGTTCAGCCCAGAGACACCTGGGATATCCAGAGACTATTTAAGCCATGCCCAGGCTGAGAAACATGCTTTGCGTTTTCTGCACCTGCAGCGTGACACTCACTGTGTTCGGATCGGTCTCCAGTAGGCATGCATCTTTCTTCTGCGCTCAGCTCCTGCAAGAACAAGAACACCGTTAGGAACAGCCTTACCTTGCAGCGCTTCTGCCCATCATTCATTGCTCCTTCTGTTCTGCGGGCATCTTCGGCGGTGTCATTCCCATCCCGGCACGCCGCTTCCTAAGGAAAAGGGAAAAGAATAGAAAAAAGGCATTAGTAAGCATTCTGCAAATCTTCGCTTATTTTTAAATACTATACAAGCTTCAAACGCTTACCTGTATCCCAGCCGCTCTGTGGGAACTCTGTCTCTGGAACTTCTCATCCATCTGCAAGAGGAAAAAGACACTCCAGGTTAGCGTGGAAACATCTAGAGGTGCCGCATACCGCGCTGAGTCACCGCATTTGTTCTTCAGAACCGGCATCCACGTTGAAAACGTCGCGGCACCTAAAAGACACAGAAAAATAACTCAGTTCAATACAAATACGAAAGGGGTGCATCGCGCATCGCGCTCTCACTCACCTTCAGCGCTACTCATCTCAGCAGCACGCCACCATCCCCGGACCCCAGCCATCATCTAAGGAAGGAAAGGAACGAAGTTAGAGAACTGTTCAAAAGACTCATTATACTTACCTGTCGGACTCTTGCCAGTGAAGTAACTAGGCAGCAACGAGTCTGCATAAATCAACGCGCCCCTGCGCTGAAAGCAGGACGGAGAACACACTATCCAAGAAAACAAGGTGAGCTGTGGATCAAAGGGAAGGGTTGGACCCCGGGGAAGAAGGGGTTCAAGCACACAGAGACAATAGGGAGTTAAACTCTACCAATCCTGTGTTTCTTGCCCAGTCTCCAGTCGACTAGCCTCCAGGGAAGTGTTCGAGGTCATAAGAGGTCAGAACAGGGTTAGTGACGTCCCCGTGGATACCAGGTGAGCGTTACAATACCAGGAAGACATTGTATACAGCAGCAAAGAAACAACAGAATACCTAAAATAATCATCAAGACCGAAAGTAACTTCCATCCCCAAGATCGTAGGAGGTCCCAGAACCAAGCGCTAAGTTCCCAGTTTCCCTCGGGAACATGCACTTCTGAACTAAGGACGTGCAAATTTTGGATTGCTCTGAAAATCATTGGGGAGGAATCTGGCTCGAAAACGCCGCAAGCGGACCCCACTAATTTACATACCCCACCGCGTTCAGCCAGGATGACATCTAATGCCATCCGATTCTGAAGTGTCACTAACCTTATTGCTTTCTGTTCTAACGTCATATTATAGAGTATGTCAGTGGTCCGGTTGATAGTCCTCTCCAGTACTCTCGCTAGTCTCCAGATGTCTTCTGAGTTCAGTATCTGCCCCCAAAATGGCACAAAGGATTAAGCTATATAGCCCAGAACTTGTGCTGAAGTATCGCCATTCTCGTCCCACCGTGGACAAGCCTTTGAAATTTCTATAGTGCTAGAAATGAATACCCCGGGTAACAGAATCCCTAAATAACAAGTTCCCTGCCAATCCCTGGGTAACCATGGAAATGCTACATTACCGCAAACAAAGTAGACAGGTTCGCCTACATACAAAGGTCTGTTGTCACTAGTCAAATTTGCAACTTCGGTGCAACCTTTAAAATCACCCATTGACTGTGTACCATTCCTCTGTATGCAGAAAGAAACTGAATCGGTGCTGTGGTTAACAGCATAAGAAGGTGGCGTGGCATCCCTATTGCCTATAGGAGCCATCTTAAAAGAAATCAAAGATTGGAAAGGATGGGACAATCTGTCAGAAGGCCTAATAGAAGCAACATGTGGCTTGCTCCTATTCGCAAAAAGTGAGCATCCCAGGGGCTTCAGAACACGTCTTTCAAAATCGTTCAAATTTGTCTCATCAAAGTTCCCTGAGATGCTATCGTTCCATCGGCCAAAGAATAGTGCTCTAAGAGAAGCATAGCAAGCAGTTGTCAAAGGCAAAGGATGACTATACCAACCCAGCCTCTTATCCCCGTGTTGCAGTAAATGCGAACAAACCCAATAGTTAGACCTATTACTATGGTATGGTATACTATGGTATGTTTAGCGCTCATGATGAGTAATATAGTGTTGTTGCGATAACTCTGTCTGTGCTGAGAATCTCTCAGAGACAAAGTATGCAGATGTACAAAAGGAGTTGGAACAGTGGGTACATTTTCAGTGGGTAACACATTTTTGAGCGGATGTACTTCTTCTAGATACCAAAATCCTAAAGCAATGAGTATTGTAAATCAATCAACATTATCACTAAGCAACAATACGTTTTCGGGGCCCACGCATTTGAATGTTCATTTCCGTAGCTGGTCACACAGTCTCTTATCTTTTCCGTACGAGCGGGAGCGGTTGCAGGCATTGTTCTTCAAATGATTTACACCAATGTTTTTTTGCTGGCGAACTCCAGCTTGAGCGTCTTCTTAGTCCTTCCACAAACCCTAGCCAACAGAATCCCCTTCTACACATATGATCGGGCCAAAAAGGCAAGCCTTTGATAACTTTTCTTGAAAGACACAGCCGAACTGAGCAGTAGGTCTATTTCCTCGGACGCAGATCGTACCTTGTGATCCCTGTTACTGAATGATCTGTGAACAACGTGTCATCACTTCCAGTTGGAAGCGACAAATCCAAAGCAGGATCTGATGCAAGATCCGGAACAAATTCAAAAGATCAAACTATTGGAGAGTGTGGAGACGGAATGGCTGTTTCCCCAGGCCTCACAGGCTCAGGGAGAGTCTCTGATGCACTCTTGATGCTGTTTACTGCTTTGTGATCGTTGGTTGCAGTACTAGTGAGGGGTTCTGTATCTTCTGTAGCGTGTGGCACAGGGTGTGGAATCCTCTTGATGTGTGACGTGTGGATCCAATTCTTATTTCCTGCTACCCGCACCGCCGTCTGTGTGACCAGGAGGACCTGATGCAGGCCCCGCCAACGAGGTGCAAGGCAAGAGGATCTCTCGAATGCTTTCATAAGGACCCAGTCAACCAGCTGTATGCTGTGGCCGGGGCCCTCGTATTTCACAGGTAAAGCCTCTCGCACCTGGTGAAAAATCAAATACAGATTTTTAGTTAACTGCCCACAATAGTCAGAAAGAAGTGCATTATCGACCTCGCGCAAAGAACGGGGCCTGGGGATATTCCAAATGTTTGCTGGTTTACCCATGACCCCCTCAAAGGGAGAGAGCCCAGTCTTAGTTTGAGGGATTGTCCTCATGGACAATAATAAGATCGGTAAGGCGTCCGACCATTTTAGTTTGGTGCCGGCACACGTCTTAGCGAGCTTGTTTTTGATGATGCGTCTTTCTACTAGTCCAGCACACTGTGCGTGTCTGGCCGAATGGAATTGTTTATCGATCTGTAATCCCGCGCATATCTGCAGAATTACAGCAGCGATAAAATGTGGACCATTGTCCGACCAGATGACTCTTGGCAAACCAAATCTTGGAAAATATTCCTTTAGCATGGTCTTTGCCGTGGTCATGGCTGTGGCACCTTTGACGGGAAAAGCCTCAACCCATTTGCTAAAGGCACAGATGACAACTAATACGTACTTAAAATTATGGCAACGCTCCATTTCGATAAAGTCAAAATGAATCACTTCAAAGGGGACAGAAGGTGGACCAAAATTACCCCTAGGGGTTGATGTGCCCTTTCCCACATTGTGCTGCAAACAAATCATACATCCCTGAACGAATCGTTCAGCTACTTTAGGGATTTTATAATTTACCCACACATTTTGCAACATTTTAGTGACCTTACGAGCACAAATATGGGTGGGACCATGAGCCATAACAACCATCATCATAACATATGCGTCAGGCAATAGCCATTTCCCTTCAACTTTGTCTACCCAGCACCCATCATCATCCAGTTTTCCCAAGCCCTCAGCCCATTTCTTAGATTCTTCTAACGTGGCATCGGCTGATATATTCTTTACGGACTCAATACCCTCGTCCAAAGTACAGGCATTTGTGGCCTTGAAGTATACATTTCTGAAGAGGGATCAGTGGCAGTCTGTTTGGCTATCTGGCCAGCAAAAGCATTACCTTTTCCTACATTGTCTAAGACCTTCTGATGCGCTGCGCATTTCATGATAGCTACCTGAGTAGGGATTGCAAGCGCTGAGAGTAACCATACTATCAAGGAGCCATGTTGGATTTTTGTACCATGTGAAGTCAAGAAACCTCTTTCTGCCCAAAGTCTGCCGAAGTTGTGAACCACCCCAAAGGCATACTGACTGTCAGTATATATATTTACTGTAAGCCCTTCAGAAGGTTCACAAGCTCGGGTCAATGCTATAATCTCTGCGGCCTGCGTGGAGTTATGCGTAATTCTTTTGGTCTCCACGACCGTGCTCAATGTGGTGATTGCATAAGCAGCTATGGATGTACCATCCGGGAGTTTGAAACAGGAGCCGTCACAAAACAGCTTCCCCAGTGGATTATTCAAAGGAGTGTCCTTGAGGACAATTCTGCCTTTAGTCTCTTGTTCTGTGGTGTAAAGGCAGTCATGTGACTCTTCGTCACTGCAAGCAGTACCTTGCCGGAAAGGTAGAAGTTAAGCCGGATTAAGGACACAACACCTCTTAATTTGGATGTGCGGTGCAAACAAGATCAATTTGTATCTCGTTAATTGTGCGGAGGTGAGGTGTTGCGTTTGTGTTATGTTTAATAGAATATCTACAGAGTGAGGTACCATCAGGGTTAGAGCATGGCCTAGGACCATTCCCTCACTCTGTTTAACGGACGCAGCAGCAGCAGCGACAGCTCTCAAACAACTTGGCAAAGTGCATGCTACAGGATCAAGGGTGGAAGAAAAGTAGCCGCACGGCCTATTCTTACCTCCTTGTTCCTAAGTTAATACAGCCAAAGCACATACAACACAAAGGCCTTTTCATAGTTTGGTGTGCCCAAAACTGGTGCCGAGCACAATGCAGTCTTGAGCAGATCAAATGATTGCTGGAGTTCCAAGTTCCACGGTAATAGCAAAAAAATGCCCTTCTTCGTCAAAGCCAACATTGGTTTAATCACTAAGGAGAAATTCGGGATCCACTGCCTACATTAAGAAGCCATACCTATCAAGGCTCTAACTTCCTTCTGTGTGTCTGGGACAGACATGCTAGAAATGATTTTTAACCGTTCAGGCGTCAACCTTCTTCCCTCCTTTGACAGGAGATAGCCTAAATCGGTGACCTCCTGTCGACAATATTGACATTTTTTAAGCAAAGCTTTGTGTCCATGTTGAACTAGATAAATAAGCAACAACACAGTGCCCTCTTTACAAGCACTCTCTGAGTCAGTAGCTAAAAGCATTTTGTCAATATATTGAAGCAGTGTACAAGTAGAGGGCAACTCAAGGCTATTGAGCTGCTCTTTCAAAGCCCTACTGTAGATGCTAGGACTTTCCGTGTAACCTTGCGGTGCACGGGTAAAAGTAAACGGCCGTTCCCCCTAAGGTGAACGCAAACAAGTATCTACTGTCCTTATGTATAGGGATACTAAAGAAGGCGTTCTTTAGATCCACAACACTAAAGTAAGTAGCTAAAGCCGGGATCATAGTCAATATTGTAGTCACATCAGGCACAATAGGGAATTGTGGAGCAACGATCTTATTAATGGCCTTATTAATGGCATGTAGATCAATAATAAAACAGAAGGGAATTGCATTATCGCCTTTTTTGTATACGGGCAAAAGCGGACTATTGCACAAACTACCTGCAATTTCCTCAATCATCCTTCGATGCATAAAATCGGAGATGATGCATTTCAAAGCTTGCGCACCATCGACCGAGATCTTATACTGAGAAATACATGGCAACTTCACTCCATGTTTCAAAACAATCTTAACGGGCTCAATTTGCAAAACACCGACATCATTGTCGTCAATCGCCCACAAAAACTCTGGAACATCTCTAAATTCCAACGGCAATGGTCTGGTCAAGAATTGAGAGACAGAAAGTTGCTGTGGTGAAATCGTCAAATGCACTCCGTCAGAAGGACAATGAATTACCACATTTAATTCCTTCAACAGATTCCACCCCAACAAATTCTCTCCACAATTCGTGGTCAAAAGGAGTGTACAGTGGTCCGTAAATGGACCCAAAGAAATAGGTACCAGCGAAGAAACGGGACAGACAACTGGTGTGCCAGAAAACCCTACGGAAACATTGGTTTGCCCTGACAGTGGAATGTTTGGAACCCACAAATGGTCAATGGAACACTTCTGTGCTCCCGTATCTATCAAAAATAGATGTTTCCTATTACCCACTAACATTTCAACGTAGGGACCTTTCTGATTACCGGGAATAGATGTTGGTTCCAAATCCTGTTTTGGGCAATCCTAGCGAAACAGAATGTCGTTGAAAGGAAGTTCTTCAGAGAGGTAAGCAGCAGAAGGATGGTCAAAAATGTTTCTATTATCGCCACTCGATGCCTGATTGTCCTGTGAAAAAGGTTGCTGTGAATCTTGTGAAAACTGACCTCTACCAGGATGACCCCATACCCCTGGGTGGCCTCTGGATCATCAACCCATATTCCCAAATGTGTTATTTGACCTCTGCTGGAGGATCGGGCATTGTGCATGCCAATGACCCTCTTGTTTGCAATAAGCACACTGGTTAATGTTTACAGGACCCAAGGGCGCATTTCCTTGAGGAACGTACTGACCTCTAAATTGCGAATTACTCCCTCTAGGGCCTCTAACAATTTGCTGAAATAGTACTTTTGTCTTTATGCCACCTTTTCTCTTTTCAACTCTTTCCTTTTCATTATTGGCACGATTCTCGTAGTATTGAGCCATGTGCAATACTTCTGACTGAGACTTTGCTTGCCAAGCGCTCTCGGAGCACGTAATCTGTGCCTGGATGTCAGGCAGCAATCCACGCACAAATTTGTCCACGAATAACCTTTTCCCAGACTCTCTGTTTAAGTCTTGCCCACTGTAATCTGGAAATACTTGTTCGAACCGATTGAAAAACTCCGTAGCACCCTCAGATTTCCCTTGGACGCAGGCCGTAAGCTTGTCCCAAATAAACCTTCTTTCAGGAATTATAGTTTTCAATTTTGTAACTATTCTATCAGTTAAAGTTAGTATTACTTGTGGTGGTCTCTCACCAGCTGGTCTTTCTCTATCGAGTCTAGTCATAATATCCCATGAATCTTCCAACCCTGGTACATCATCTATAGTCCTAATCTGTTTCCACAAATCAATGGGCAGGAGTACGGGAAACAACAGATCAATATCACTTAAAGTGAATACTGAGTATTGTAAAACAGACTCTATTTCTTTGTAGAACCCTGTCGGATTCTTCCTAATATCGGTAATAGACTGTTTAATGGTGTTCACTTCCTTTCTTGAGAACGGGACATGAACGAACTGCGACACATAATGTGCAGGAATTTCTCGAGCAGCAGTACCTGCTACAGCATTAGCCGGAATCTCTTCTTTTGGGACAAATGTCGGAGGGACCTCTCTCATTGGCAACTGAGAAGTAGGCAACTCCGAATGCTTACTAAGCAACAGAGCTAAATCGAGCGCTAAAGCAGCTGAAGAAGTGTCAAATGATGTATCTGAGATCCACCTAATCGCATCTTTCGTACAAATTCGTGTTTCCTCGGTTATCGATTTTCGACAAGGAGAAAACCTTTTCCGTACGAACATAACATCCAAGCTATCACCATCTACATCTTCATTCTTTAGGCCTTCCAATTCCTTTCTATACCCAAAAACCCTCTCAACATGCTCTTGTACCTTCTCCGCAGTATCTCTAGAAAACGCTAAAGTATTCAGATCCCTTAACCCCTGTGGGAGATCTGTATCACTCAGTCTGTTCCACATTACACATAAATGAATTCCTAATCCCTCAATAAAAACATTTTTCTCAGGAAAATTGTCTAAATTATAAAGTGTGGCAAAAATATCAGCTTGGTCACCCTTCTCCATGCAATGCTTTGCCCACTCATTTAACTCACGCTTTTTCTCTGAATATACAGTATTATGAGTTACAACCCTCAATCCCCCTACCTGATCTACTACAAATGGTGTAGAACCACTCGGAAGGGGGAGAGTGGGCAAATTTTGAACATCCGGATACAGAGGTACTATCGCTGGCACGGCAGGCAGGCCCACCGGACCCGTAACAGTAGGCAAAGGTGGAGGAGCAGGTGGAGGAGTGGTGACAAGAGGAGGAACAACGGGAGGAAGAGGAACATTAAGAGGAGCATTAGGAGGAGAAGGAGGAGCAACGGGAGGAGGAATGACAGCAGGAAGAGGAACATACGGAGGTGGCGCAGTGGCACCAGGCCTTCGTTTGTTTTATCGATAAGTTCATCAGATACATGAAAGTCTTTAGAAGGATACATTTTCTGGATACCAAGTGAGAAGGCCTTATCCATATGCCTAACTGACTCAGACTGTTTACTCTGGTCATATATCAACGCTTTTTTCGGCGTTCGTCATATATGACGGCGCGCGTGCTTTTTTCTACTCTCAAGCTGCTGCATAGCTTCTTTCTTCCGATTTTGTAATACATCGAATGCTGCAGGTCTAGCCTTTTTCTTCAAAATATAGATTCTAAGTATTCAATACGAGGGATTTCAAAACTACCATTGATTGGTCACTGAAGTTTGGAAGCATGTCTAGTTTGTCTGTGCCAAATATCGTTAAATACTATACTACCAATGCCGTGCTTACAGTACATAGTACACGGTGGCTACCCCTCCATTGGTGCCGGTCGGCCAAATTCCAAAGATTGTCTGTCCCTGCGGAATAACGCCCTGAAACAGGCAGACAATTTCCCAGGCATATCAGAATACTGGTGTTACCTTGTCAATAATTGTACTCGTACTAATTATCAGGATACTTGAGAATCGGGTCATGACTCACCTGATCAAATCCTAAGGAGGTCCGATTGGAATACACATTTTTCTAACTAAGGTGCCTCGTGGTTTGTGATTTCGGCAAATCTGCCCTCCTCGATATATGGACCCTCGTCAACATGCCGACTCGGGCCGCAGGCTCACCGTTCAGGGATTGGGTCGTGCAGCGTTGCTGAGGTGTCGCGTCTCATCCAAAAAAGGGGCCCCCTTTTACACCGTCCAATCCCGGTCCGATAACCGCGTCAACCTTCAACGAGCTGGCATCAATCTTGAGGGTCCCTATTCGGGCACCATCTGTAAAATCAAAAAGAGAAATATCGAGGCTGAGTACCACAAAAGGAAACACACCAAACACAGGCTTATAAAGATTCTCAGATCTTTATTCTAATAACTGTACAGTCTACAAAGGAACAAAGTATCAGATAGCTATCTGGCCCTCAGTACATCACAACGAATACCAGCCCTTTCGGTGTGAGAAGTGAGAGGTACTGGACGTCTACATATCCTCATTTTTTTATACAATTCTCAATCGCTATGTCCAGCCCCTCTGCAAGTCAATCATTCTCGGACTAGGGTTCACGCCGAGTTTGCCTCTAGTTAGTCCTACTATATGCATGTGGATTACATCTAGTTTATAAAACAACTCACAATGGCAACAGTGTATCTTAAAATTTGACATTAAGCCTCGGTACATGTTTAATACAATGTAGTTCAACAAGTGCTCACATTCAGTATTTAAACAACATTGTATTGAATGTATGCCTGCGAATCAGACTTGTTGGCGCGAGTAATCCTTTGATCTTCAGGTCAAACATAGGACATGGTCTTATTACACGACCCAAACATTTAGCCTACAGGCAGTTTAGGCATTAACCTGTGTAAAGGTCGGGACAGCTAAGGTTACGAGCAGGAGAACACTGTCCACCATTTTAGAATACAAAGTGACTTTGAGGTGGAAATCAAAATGATGGATGTTCCCAAAATGGTGGCTAGGTCGATCTAAGGTTGGAACCTTGCAACGCGGTTTTCTTAGCAGAGCGACTGGGCTTAGGCCAATATATACAATAAAGGAGGCATAATATGATATCCCGTTTAACAATGTTTCCAATGCAGACGCTTACCCACAAGACCACATACAAGTGTCATTAAATCACGTCTCCTGTTTGAAGTCGGGTTTCCTTGGAATATTTCATCATTAGTGGGGTAAGAAATGTGGGCAACCTTTATACTTTCTCAGCATATTTATTGCAAATTCACCTTTCTGGATTCTTTTCCCAGGTTGATTGCTTATTGGTAATCAGCATTACTCCTAGCCATACTCTTCCTCATCCCCGTACTTGTGTACTTGTCTATGTACTTGTGTACTTGTGTATGAGGCACGTTGCCTCGTGGGTAAGCATCTGCATTGGAAACATGGCAACCTGGGTTGAAATCTTAATAGCCAAACACTTGAGCAAGCAACGCTTTTTTTAATTTCTGGCCTGAAAAGCACACACACAAGGGGTTGTGACGGCCGTCTGAAAAATGTGGGCATATGCTGTCCACACACATGTATCCTTAACAGTATAACCCCAGAGACTGCACCCCCAACACTGCCTTAGCATAACTATCCAAGTTGGCAAGGTAATCCGCTAGCTAAAGCAAGCATTCTGACTCCACCTGTGCCGAGGTCCCGAGCAGAGAGCAGCAAGATTCCCATGTCAAAGGTAAACTGATGCACTTCTGTGCCCTGGGGATCTGTGGAATGTATTTGGGACCAGGCCTGCCACTACCAAGCAAAGTGTTAGTGATAGCCTTGCTGCACTCTTGCCCATATACCAGCCCTACAACTGCCCATTGCATTTCCATAATAGGAGAGTGGTGTGGCTGAGGTGCTCCTGAATGACCACAATGCACAGCTGTTGTTTGCACTCTTTCACTTTCAGCTGTACTAGTGCTACTATGCCTTCCATTACTATGAAGGTGTGTGGAAGGACATTGTGAGTGGCAGGCTGAGCTGTCTGCGCACCACCACAGTACATAGCGGTTGACTGCACCTTTCCATTGCTACATGAACTTGATAAGTGTGTAAACATGACAATCACACTATTGCCTTTGAATACAACACTACCCTCGCACTTGCGTGATCTGAATGACACAAGGCCTAGTAAGATCATTATTTTGTCCTCCGTTTGGTTCCCCCTCCTTGTCTTGTCATGCCTAGAAACACTTGTGTACAGGCGCATCATAAATGCTACATTATATCATATCATTAGTGCATCTTTGTGTGTATGTGTGGTGGGCCGGAGAGAGGGCGTGGGGTGAGTATCCAATACTCCACCTGATTGTAACATTGCTCCCTTGCAGTACATGTTCAGCTAATTAGTGGTGCCAGAACCCTTGCATCAATCACTTTCATTGTTAACATTCATCAGGTGTGTTTATGGGGTATTGTGTGCACCTGCGAGTTTGATAGTCTGTGTGTCTGTGTATTGTCATGGGGCAGTTCTGCAACATCCTACTGCACAATAGCGTGTTGTGCCTTTGCTCTTTCATGTCACTTATAGCAATGGTGCATGTGCTCTTTACACCACTACCATTTGTGTGTGGGGTGGGAGATGGTGCCTAGTAGACCTAAAAGCACAGCAGGTATCTGCACCCCTGCGCTGCTACACCAGGTGAAACAACTGAATCCACTAGAAGTATTGTTTTAGTGCAACAGTGGTGTGGGAGCTTTTTGGCTAAGGCTCGTGCACTATTGGAGGAGATGATGTCAAGTGATACAGTTGGTGAATGTGGAACTGGGAGAAATACATTCTATTGTGATTACCCCACGTAAACACTTTGCCTGATCCTTGGAAATCACTTTACATCTTTATTTCAATATATACAAAAGTTGAAAGCGTTTAAAAATACGTAAAACACTTGCAAACTTCCTGCTTTTCTATGTGGGACCCCTGCAACATCACCTTACCGTAACCCACCCAATCCCCACTCTATACCCCAACTCACCCACTCTACCCACACTACCTCTACTCTCTTTACCACCAACTTCCCCACCCTGCCTCCACTCTCCACCCCTACCGCCACTCTCTCTACCCCCATCCTACCTCCACTCTTTCTAACCCCACCCTCTCTACCCCACCCACCCTATCTCAACTATCTCTACACCCACCCTACCCCTACAATCTCTACCCCTATCTGCACTCTACCCCCACCCACCCGACCTCCACTCTCTCTACCCCCACCTACCCGACCCCCACTCTCTCTACCCTCACCCACCCGAACACCACTCTCTACTCTCAAACACCCACCCTACCTCCACTCTCTACCCCACCCACCCTTCCCCCACCCTCTACCCCACCCTACCCCCACTCTCTACCCCCACCCACCGTACCCCCACACTCTACCTCTACTCTCTCTACTCCAACCAACCCAACTCTCACTAACACCCACCCAACCATACTCTCTACCCCTTTCATCCTTCCTGTCACACGTTTCTTTATTTCTTAACCTCTCATGCTCATCTTTCTCGCTCATATTTCCTCTTGCTCATCATTGATGGCACCCTCTCTCAATCGTTTACTCCCTTGCTCTATTCTCTGTCCTTCTCATTCTCTTGCACACCACACTCCTTATCACATCCTCCTTTAAGACGTTGCACTCTCCTCCTTGCACCCTGGTGCCTATAAATACAAAATGCAAAGAACTGCAGTAAACGCCAACACTATTGGCTTTGCCAATGTTTGTTGCGGCAACAACCACATAACAGAACCTCTTTAAACTCTTGATCAATTCGCCAATTCTATTAGACAGTTTGCAATAGTATACATTACATTTGCAATACCAGGTGTGAATGAGCTTAGTGCTAAGCTACAGGAACACTTTGCAGCTGGTATGCCAGCAATGAAATAAAGCAACTGTTCTAAACACAAGATTTTTTTCTGTTGCCGTCATCCATACATTATCACACGGGCAGAAAAGGGAACACACAGATGAGGAATGTCAAGCATCAGGACGAGTAAGTAATGTGGTATTAATGAGTATACCATTGCCTAAAGAGGAAGTGAATGGCAATAGGGAAGGAGGGGAAAGACTGTATGAAATATTCGAATTTTAGTGAAGCAACATATCAATCATAGCTCTGAGCATAGGGTGGACAATTGTCCTATATTTGTTGGTACTATTGCCGTTTTAAAGGATCTACCAGTGTACAGTTTTTGGGAATGAGGAAAAAAGTCTCAATCTTGCTTTTAGTTTGATTGCCTTTCCTCTTCAGCCTGATTGCAGCAAACCATTTGGAAGCAGTAATCTAGCAGAAGTAGTGCAGAATAACAAAAATATCTTGCCTCTGTTGGCAGTGCTGGTCTTCCAGCCATAGCTCCCTGACCCTTTTTTTTTAAATAAAATGTTTTATTGAATTAGTTGAATTTAATCAACCTTACAATAACAAAAATAAAACACAGTATAAAACTAAGCAATTCAGAATTAGGATATCAATATCATAACAATCAATCTCAAACACACACATTCATTGTTCCATTGGTAAGTAAAACGATGAAACGAAAAAATAGGAAATTCCCATCAGAACCTAAAATGGCATATTAAAAACTGATAATCTTAACTAACGATTTATAAAGTGCTTTCGTGGTCACAACTAATCATCATTTAGAGCTTCACATGTTTCTTATAATACACATATTCTTTCCAAATTATACAAGTTCCTTTCCTGCAACAAATCAGTCAATATAGGTATTTATAATATAAATTGCTGCTATTTCAAAAAGGTACTCAAAAATGTTGTATACCTATACCAGGTGATTCACTATAAAGCAGAGTCTGGAGTTAAGCTCCCTGACCCTTTGCCAAACCTCACCCTCTTAACGTACTGTAGGTACGTGGAGCCACTGATCTCGATATAACATTTTTCTCAATTGGGCTTTCAGCATCTTTTCACCAGTTTAGTTTCTTTCAGCCTGTCCATTCACTTGACTACAATATCCCAGGAATGGTCAGTGCACCTCTTCTACTTGCAGCCATGGGAAGTGCCAGCCCTTGGCGTAGGAGGGCTGAAGCCCTGCCACTTTTGACAGAAGGTCTGCGAGGCAAGAGCCTGTCAAATTTCTCACCTTGGAGAGCAGAGTATTAAAATGTACACAGATATTAACATGGTGGCAGTAGAGAGACAGAGGACACAAACTGCCCGTACCCACTAAGATGAAGCCAAACCCTTAAGTGCTGGGCTTAGCTTTTAGAGGCCCATGCCCCCAATGATTAGCAAATCTTTGTGACCCAAATTGCCTCTGAATTGGGTGAAAAATGCATCTAAAGGGCCGCAGGCAGCTGTGACTAATTGGATTCGGCTCTACAGAAGGGTAAGGATAAGTAGAGGCTAAAATTCCCAGTCAGCCCTTCACACAGCTACATACCTAGACCTAACACATTCATACAGGTAAAACAGGCACAGTTAAGAGATATACCTCTTACTCACTTTGTGGTGATGTGGGCTGATGGAAGGCATTGACCTTTAGAGGGTGGTGGGGTAGGAAGGGTGTGACTGTGATGCAAGTAGCGACCCAAACAGCAAAGCATAACAGTCCAAAATAAAGGGAATGACCAATCAATGTTATATACAAATAGATTTATTTTAATAAAAGACACCATCTGCAAAATAACTAAACAGAACATCACTACACAAAACCCAACCCTGAGGAAAGAACAAAATAAGCTCAAGATGCAGGATTTGTTTGAAGGTTTGGAGGAGCGCTGAAAAGCAGCACTAGCATGATTCCTCGTTGTTGTACGCGGCTCGACATCAGTTCAACTGGTGTCGAGGCAGCAGAACTGGCAGTCTTAGCAGATCTGGTCCTTTAGATTCTTTGATACTCACTTCAGGGGCTCATGGAAACGTTTTGGCCCTTGTTCTCATTCTTCCAAGTACTAGCCAGGCTGGTCCACAACTGCAAGTGTCCCATAAAACAGTGAGGTTGAGGGTACCATTCTGGATTGCAGAGAGGCCGGTCTTTCCCCAGCAGCAGATCATCTCGAGTGGTCCCTGGGGATTGGTAAGGGACAGAGCACGCCTCTGCCTTTAACACTCATTTGTCAGGCCACTGGCAGAGGACTTTGGAGGGATCCACTCTCTCAACAGAGGTCCAATAAAAACATCTTGAAATGTTGAAGTCCAAAAGATATTTGCAGGATGCTTCAAAGAAGAGGTGTGAGTGCCTCTTTTTTAAAGGTAAAACTCCACAGTGATTGGATGAAAACTAACATGCTTTAGGGGTCCAATCCCTGTTCTTATAAGTAGTGGACTTTCCCTTCTAGGGGGGTGGCAAATGAATCATACTAAAATGAATGGTTGACGGTGGGAAATGTATTGCATTTAGATTGAATGTTGGGTGTAGGAAATGTATTGTCACTAACTAAGCATACTAAAAACTCATCATTCTGCATACACACCCTCAAACTCTGAACTAAAACACAACAATACCTCTACTGCACCACATACCACATGCACGTCCCACCTGACATGGAAACAAACCATACAAAATCACACCTCAACACTACATGATGGCTACCAATATAAAACACACCAATGCTCAGGGACCAATTGTTCCAAACTGAAGCTTCCAACAGTACATCAAATCTCTCTTGCTCTTCTCCCTCTCAATCCCACTAACAAACCATGCAACCCTCCTTCCACTGCAGATCTGCCATAGCACCAAGAGTCCATGCAAGTGGCAACAGTGTCTGGGACAAACCCCAATACCTTTAGCATTAACATTATGATATCACACCCAATGTTCTTGTGTTAGAAGAAGTAGAGGAGACAGAAAGGAGAGGCAGAGATAAACAAGATGGTGGAAACCTCCCTCAACTGCACAGAGCACTCCCTGTCTGCACTACACTGTCCCTTCCATTCTCAATAGGATCAAAGGCCTTTAGAAATGCAGCACCATGGTGTGGGGCCAAACCTTTTGTGGATGGATATGTCCTTTGATTCTTATTCCCAGGCCATCTTCATGTGGAGTGGCTGTCCCTATGAAAGGGCGTTACCTGCCCTTACATGGGAACAAAGAGAAGCAATCCCTTTCAGGCTACATTCCTGCCAGTCGAGCAAGGTGCAGTCTGTCTGGGGAGAATACACATAACCCTTCACAGCTGAACTGGGCCTACAGGGAGGGCACCTGTGTGATATCAAATTTTGTGGCTGCAATGATTATGAGCAGTACCATTCACCATGCTCTAACACAGACATGGCTTTTATTAAGAGTTTACCCTGACACCTGCATGGGATACTTACAAAATCATATTCTGGAACAAGTGTGCATATCTTAAATGCAGCCCCTTTGTTGCAGAGACTTAACTGTCACTGCAGCTGCCAACAGGGCCCTTGTGAATTCTGAACCTGCACTGTGCCACTGGTAGAGCAGGCACAGAAGAACAGGATATCAATGCAGCAGGGTACTGGTACATACTTTTGTCATGTGCCCCATTTAAAATAAGTCTGATTAGCAGCTTTCCTTTTCAGAGATTGAATTACACACATAATTTCATTAAATTAATAAAAATAAAAAAAGCCAGGGATTCTACACCCTTGCCAAATGGCAATCCGTCACAGCAGCTTTACTACCTATCGAGCCTCCTGTGCTTTTAGGAAGGGAAATGGTGGTCGTCAGGCCAGTGGTATAACCTACCACCTCATGACAAGCTTTCAAAACCCTCATTCAGCACCCTTCCTACCCCAAAAATGTTTTGAGACTGGATCCGCCCCAGCCTGCAACCCCTTCTTTCTCAAATGCTTAGAGACAGAGGCCCTCATCATGAGGTTGCCAGTAGGCCGCCGGTGCTACCGGCAGCCTACTAGCAACCTCAGCTTACCGTTTCTGCCACCTGATACCCCGGTAATACTGGGATATTGCGGGCGTCAGAGGAACACTAAGTTCGCATTCCCATGGAGCCATAGGAATGGGATCACTGCTTCAGTGAAAAATTGGCCCATAGGGCTTGAACTACCGGCAGGTCAGGCCTGCGGGTAGTTCACTGCCCCTACCTGCAGACTTGTAGTTTGCCGGACCGGCAAACTCATAATGAAGGCCAGTGACCTGACCTCACCATGACATCGCTCAATGAATATAATGCTCCATTCAATAACATATACAGAAAACAGACATTTGAAATGCATTGTTCATTAATTAAAATAACATTTCAAATAAATCATATAATATTAGTCATTTCAAGCAATCAACCGGTTTTCATACATTTTCTGGCAGCGGCTCCATTGATAATATCAAATTAAAATCAAAAGATGACATTTCGCCACATTTGTCACATTCAGACACTGTTCCCTTGGTCTGGAATCTACAGGTGCACATATGCTATCCGCAATTCATGTGCTCGCTGGAGACAAATCAGCACAAGCGTGTCAAAGGTAATTATACTTAGAGGTAAGGCTGTAAATCTATTTGTAATGCACATACAGTCTTTCCTCTGAAAACATTCATATGAGAACATTTGTTTTGTAAATGTTTTTTTCCAAAGCCTACAAGGTGATGGATCCCCAGTTAACTATTATCACTTTGTAATGATTGCACGATGGCCTTTAATATTAAATGCACAAAATGCGTACCACTTAAAACCGGGTAAGTGTGGTATCCCCGTTGTGGACCTCCTCACTCTCTTACATGGGACTCGCGATTCACAGCAGCGCAGGAAGAGTCGCACACAGAGCTGGGGTGCAACACGTCTTTATTGCCAGGGACCCTCTATAAACTGCCCAACATGGGTGGCCAACCCCGCCTCTATACGTACACGGGTCGCAGCCCGTGTGTAAACATAAACATAGGTCTTCCGTCCAAACGATAAGGAAGTGAGGACATCACACCCTCCCATTTCTAAACATTTAGTCCGTCTAGTTCATTTCCTCAATGAGGCGGTGGGGCTTTTTCCTCTTCCTAGCTGGTCGACCTTCCGTTCCTGTCGGAACATCTGTTCCTCTCTCGGGAGTCGCTTCTCCTTCGGAGTCTTCTCTGTCTCCTTCATAGGGAGCATCCCATGGAATGATCTTGTCACTCAGGTTTGCGTCTCCCCTGGCTGGGGCTCTCGATACCCGCCTGAAATGGGATGAGTTCCTTGTTATGGTTCTCTGGTCTCCTTCCACTGTGATGAGTGACCCTTTCTTGTGGATGATGATGAAAGGCTCCTCGCTAAATGGGGCTACATTTTTCCGAGGCTGGGGCTGACGTACTATTACCAAGTCTCCGGGCCCCATGTTATTTGTCTTTGCTCGCCGTTTGGTGTCAGCTGCCCTTTTCATGGCCTCCTTCATGTAGGTGTCCTTTTCTCTCATTTCATCATCTCTTGTGTATTTCTCTCCCTCACTGGTCACATGCGGTATCCGTGTTCGTATAGTTCGCCCGAACATCACCTCTGATGGTGTTTTCCCCGTAGTGCTATGGGGCGTATTTCTGTAGTCTCTCATTAGTTGGTACAATAGCTTCTCGACCGGTTCTCCCGTGATTCGGGCAATTTGTGTGGTACGTTTGATGTTGCTCATGAAGCGCTCGACTGTTCCATTGGCCTGTGGCCATAGGGGTGTCACTTTCCGGTGCTTGAAACCCATGTACTCAGCAAATCTCTGAAAGTCCTGGCCGGTGAATGGGGGTCCATTGTCGGACTTTACTACCTTGGGCACTCCATATGTTGCGAACATCCGGTCTAACACTGGTATGGTATGGTGGGCTGATGTGGAAGGGACTATCTGTAGGTAAGGGTACCTTGAATATTCATCGACAGCCACCAGAATGTATTCTCCTCCTTCCATGGGCCCAAAATGATCAACAGCTATTTCTTCCCATGTTCCTTCGGGGAGTGCGGTCATGCTTAGGGGTTCTGGGGAGGTGTGTGGTTTTACCAGTGCACAGGTGGGGCAGTCTTGTAAGAGTTCCTCTACCGCCGTGTCTAGATGTAGGAACCATAGTTTCTGCCTCAGCATCCTTTTGGTGGACACAATTCCCCGGTGTCCTTCATGAGCGAGTTCGAGTACCTTCTGGCGCAGACTGAGCGGTATCACTAGCTTTGTTCCTTTCAGCAGCATCCCTTCATCTGATTTTGCGAGTTCTTCTTTCACAGCTAAGAAGCATGTGATATCCCTCTTGACGTCCTCGTTCATGGTTTCTCGAATTTGCTTGGCGTGTTTCCATCGCCCTGTCTCTATGCATCTGAGGATAGTTTGTACCCCTTGATCCGTGTTGGACTCACTAATAATGTGGTCCATGTCCAGTCCTTGTGGTGTGTTGCTGTTGATGACATATCATATGTACTGGTCAGCTATAGATGGTTCTGGTCCACACGCGTCCTTCGGGTGTCTCAAAAGGAAGTCGGCAGGGTTCTGCTCTTTTCCAGGTCTATGAGTGATGGAGAATTGATAGTCCTGTAGCCGGAGGGCCCATCGAGCTATGCGTGGTGGCATTTTCGCTTGAGGGTTGCCATAAATGAAAGTGAGGGCTTGGTGGTCTGTTACCACTACGAAAGGTTTTCCGTATAGGAACAAATGGAAATGTTCACAAGCCCACACTACGGCCAGACCTTCCTTCTCTGCCTGGGAGTAGGCTTGCTCGGTCTGGAGAGGCTTCGACTGGCATAGGATATTATGTGTTTTTTGCTTTCTTCTCTGTCGTCAAGTTGTGTCAGGATGGCGCCTAGGCCTACTGGACTGGCGTCGACGATGAGTTCTGTCGTTCTTTTGGGGTCGAAGTATGCCATGTTCCGGGCGTCGGATATGCAATCTTTAATTGCTTGAAAAGCTTCTTGACACTGTGGGGACCATGTGAATTCTGTGTTGAGTTTGGTGATTGCTCGGAGAGGTTCGCTGATGGATGCAAAGTCTCTTATATATCTGGTGCAGTAGCTCGCAAGGCCCAAAAATTATCTGAGGTCTGATGTGGTGGCGGGTGGCGGGGCTTCTCGGAGTGCGCTGACTTTTTTCTGGGTCGGGTGTCATTCCCTTTTCAGAGAATATGTGACCGAAGAAGCGGAGTGTTTTTTTGCGAAACTCACATTTGTCTTTGTTTAGTGTGAGCTGTGCCTCTTCCAGAGCCATGCACACTCTCGTTAGTGTGTCGTCGTGTTCTTTTTGAGTTTGACTGAACACCAGGATGTCGTCGCTGTAGTTCAAGCAGTTGGGTACATGTTTGATGACATTGTGAATTTCTGCTTGAAATATTTCAGCCGCGGACGACACGCCGAAACTTAGCCGCTTGTAGCGAAAGAGTCCTAGGTGGGTGGCGAAAGTGGTTATGTATCGTGAGCTTTTGCAGAGTTCCAACTGGTGGTACCCTTTGTTGAGGTCCAGTTTGGAGAATACGGTGGCACCGTTTAGCAGATATACCATGTCCGTTATCCTAGGGGCTTGATGGCGTTCCCTTAGTATGGCCTCATTTGGCCTTCTCATATCCACATATATTCGGATGTCTTGGGAGTCCTTTTTGGGTACGGGTACGATTGGGGAGACCCATGGGGTGGGTCCTTCTGCCGGCTCAATGATGTCTGCATCCAGCAACTTTGTTAGTTCATTTTCTACTTGTTTTTGAATGTTTATGGGTATTCCTCGATAGTGTTGGGCTATGGGTGGGACCTTGGTGTCGATGTGGAGTTCTATTTGCCTGTCCTTCAGCTTCCCGAGGCCTTTGAATAGCGATGGAAAGACTTGTTCTATGCTTGCTGTGGGGTCTAGGTATTTGTGTACCATGAGACGGTACAGTATGTGTATTAGTCCCATTTCTATTGCTGCCTTATAACTCAGTATGCATCCGCTCTCCGTCGCTGCCTCTAGGACGTGCATGGGTATCTTCTTTTCATGTTCTTTGTATCGGCACGAGGCCATGAAGAACCCTTTGCATGCAAGCGGGGTCTTTGATCCATATGGAAAAATGAGTGTTCGAGCTGGTTGCAGGCGGGGGGCATTTGGTATGCTCTCGTAGACTTTCTCACTGATCACATTTACGGTTGCCCCCGTGTCAATCAGAAACTCTGCTGCCGTCTGATTTACTTGTATTCTGAGGATTGGGCTTTGTTCTTTTGCTGTGCTGTTTCCTAGAGCGTATAGGTATCCCTTCTTTCTTGGTGTCTCCTGGTTTCTTTCCAATTTTGGTGTTCTCTCATCCGACGATGCACTGGACACGCTGTCAGACTGTGACTGTTCGATGAGGCACCGTACATATCTTCGTGGTCTTCTTCTTGTCCTGGGGAGTGGTGTCCTGTTCTCCCTCCATTCTCTCTTATCATGTCTTCTTTCCGTCTGTTCGTCATGATGTTTGTGGCGCCATTGTTCATGGGCTTGGTGTGATCCTGGATGGTGGCGGTGGGGTGTTATTTGATATTGTTCCTGTTCTGGCATGGGCTTGTGGCTCCTTCCAGCCCCTCTCATCTTGCTGCGGAAAATCAGACACACGGCTTTGTAGTGGTCTTCCCCACCACACGCGGAACAGTTTTGTCCCATTGCGGGGCACGTCCCTTCGTGGGGGTATTCGTGTCCGCACCGGTAGCAGAAAGGATCACTGTTTCTTGCAGTCCCTTCCAGTTTGTTGAGACTTTCGTGCTTTCCATGGGTTATCTTTATGTCATCCAAACCTTCCACTTGTGCGGCTAGGGCCGCATCCGAACGCGCCAGCCATAGGATTTCGTCAAGGCTGCACGGTTGTTGTAAGAGTCTTTTGCGGAAGTCGGCACTTTCACACCCCACTATAATTTGTGACCTGAGGGCCTCTTCATTTGAATAATTATTGAAATCACAGTGTTTCATTTTTGCTCTTAGTCTCATGACGAATGCGTCTATGGTTTCACCTTTTTGTTGTTTTGTGGTATGGAATATGTGTCGTTCATAGTCCACGTTAGTGTGAGGTGTGAAGTACTCCGTGAGTGTTGTTTTTAGCTTGACGTACGTGTCTATGTTGTCCTCGGGAATTTCTTCAAGAATGTCTCTGACATTTGGTCCTACGGCATGATTTAGAAGATTGAGTTTTTGTTCATCATCTAGTGCGCCTGCCGCCTTCAGACATACTTCAAAATCCCTCAGCCACCTTTTCCATCTTGATCCAAGGGTGCCAGTGAGGTCAAAATTTGCTGCCAGCGTGTTAGGAGGCTGTCTGTCATTTTTTTGTGGCCTGTGCTGCTTGGTGTCACTGGGATGGTCAGTGAGTCTTCCTCTGAATTGCTCATGGAAGTGTCTCTGTGCGTTATTTGGCTGAGCTGAGTGTGGTTATCACTTTGCAGCAGGGGCGCTGTAGTGCAGATTTTGTTTTAGTAATATAAGTCTTGGCGCTTTGGCACCTTGTTGCCAGCAGGGGTGCTGTGGTGCCTCTTCTTGGCGCGATGGCACCTTGTTGTCAGCAGGGGGGCACTGCACATGGGGCCCTCGTGCGTGGTGTGGTTTGTTAGATTTGAGATTTGGGAGAAAAGGAGGGGCTCTCTCTTACCCCTATGTTTCCGATCGTTGGAGCGGGAGGTTCGCGCCTCCTCCGCTCGTGCGAGTGTTGCCGTTGGCGGGGGCCAAACTCCTCCCCCGCCCGGAGATGCTTTTGGCGGGGAGCTGGCAGCTGCTCCACCAGCGCGGGGAGTCTCTGCTCCACCCGCTGATTAATTTTGCTGTGCTGGGCCGGGCCTCCGCAGGCGTTGCCGTCGGCGGGAGGATTTTCCTCCACCGCCCGGAATGGTGTTTACGCGGGGAGCTGGCAGCCGCTCCACCCGCGCGAACACACTCGTGCTGAAGATTTGCAGAGTGGGGAGCCTTCGCGCTCCACCCACCACTATGGGCCCACGTGCAATCGAGGTCCAGGCTCCCAGTGGTGACAGTTGACACACCACGAGCTGTGGACCGATGATCGCGGGCACGGCGGGAACTTCGTTTCCCTCGTCGCCAGTGTGGTATCCCCGTTGTGGACCTCCTCACTCTCTTACATGGGACTCGCGATTCACAGCAGCACAGGAAGAGTCGCACACGGAGCTGGGTTGCAACACGTCTTTATTGCCAGGGACCCCTCATTAAACTGCCCAACATGGGCGGCCAATCCCACTCCTATACGTACACGGGTCGCAGCCCGTGTGTAAACATAAACATAGGACTTCCGTCCAAACGATAAGGAAGTGAGGACATCACAGTAAGATATATCATTGATCAAATATAGTGAGGCTATGACCAATTAAACATGTGTAGGTGATCAGATACCCACAGTCTACAATGCGTTCGGTGTGCAAAGATAATCAGTGTGGGCCTGAGACACCTCAATTAAAGTAAACATGCTTTTAAAATGAAGTAAAAATGAACTGTTTCTATTTAATGTGCACATTTGTAAAGTTCCTTTTGCTACTAACTTTGCCCATAATTTCCATTGGAGGGAAATATATGAGTTCTCAAATATGGTCACCACCACATGTTTCTGATGGGGCTCTGTGTGTGAAATGCACTGCGAAAGGATTGTGATTCCACCTCACACAATAGGTCCAGGTGAACATTTGTGGGTAAACTTTGAGTCACCCGAACTTCCTCTGATTCAGCCAAACCCACCTTCCTCAGACGTTTGGGAAGGACCGACCGGGTGAGTTTGCTTTGAAGATAATATTTAAGGCATACAACGTTGGTGATGGTGACCAGTAGTGTGGGGAGAGTCATGTTGTCTGTAGGGTAAATGGTGGAGAGGCAGGGCATTGAAATATAATCTGGGGCGCAGATAAAACATGTAAATAGGATTCGCTGGTCACTTTTGAAAAAATCTTAGGTTTGGCTGGAGGCAAACCAGAGATTACCATTAATGGAAAGTGAATGAGTGTGAACTTATTTATGACAACTACGTGATAGGTCAGACTCCTAGTGGTCACCTTGCATAACATAAAATGCATGTGACAAGAAATTGCCCTTTAAATAAGATTGACTATACCATCAGCGAAGGAGAAGTAAACCCCACTTGGGAAAGGACGGAATTGGAAAAGGGCTTGAAGCAACCTGCTAGAAAGGGAAAGAAAAACAAAACACAGGGCAACATGTCTTCATGCACTGAGGCCAAAACCATCTTTTATTTTATTTTTTTATTTTTTTTTTAAACATTTTTTTACAGGTTGCTTCGACTGGTCAAATTCAACCTTTCAACCTTTTACTTTGTATACAACCAATCCTTTTATAGCAAAAATAATCCAAGTTTTACATCTTTCAAAAAAACATACAATTTTTACAACGTAAAAAATTCACTTTACCTAACCATAAAATACAACAATATATAAAATACATTTTCTTGTGATGCAGGACTGATCTCTAGCCATACATAACTT